>NC_065509.1:39724983-39742195 GCF_006386435.1 Epinephelus moara
GAGAGAGAGAGAGAGAGAGAGAGAGAGAGAGAGAGAGAGAGAGAGAGATAGATAGATAGATAGATTTTTTTTTTTAACATTTTGTTTTTATTTATCATTGTCGTAGGCCTAAAGCAATCCTTACATTCTCCAAATGCAAAATATGTTGCCTATGCACTGCATTTTCAAAAAAAAGTATTAACATTTCTTCAACTAAAATGTGCATCATACGTCTACGGCACCTTTTCCTCTAAGTTTTTAATTTGACTAGTCTTCTTCCCCTCCCGATATAGGCTAGCAATGGGTTCCAAATCCATAAAAGTAAAAGTATCAGAGGAAAATACAGAATTTAATAGTGCATGGACAGATTTGTTTGCTTTCACAACCAATTCTGCAATGTTAAACTACCAAATAATCAGAAACAACCCACTGCAGAGGAGCCATCTTGCGGTTAAACATATTTTTGAATGCTCATGTAGACCTATTTTTAATGTCGATGATTTAGATTTAGACTTTATACAGTGTTACATTAAGGCTCAAATATGTTTTGTGGCTCCAGGCAGATTTTTTTAAATAATTTTTGGACAAAAATGGCTCTTCTGATAGATAAGGTTGCTGACCCCCTAACCACACTAATGCCACCATATATATTAAGGCATGTAAAAATACATGCCGCCAAAACCTACTGTTGATATATCGGCCCAGCTGATATATCGGTCTAGCTCGATTTTAAAATGGCTATTTGTACAATTTATCTATATTTAAGGCATGTTTTAGAGACTTAGATGTTATTTTGACAGACACTGGTGGTTTCTTACCTTCCTCCTGCAGAGGCTGTAGCACCTTCTTTGTGAGGCAGACAGTTGTTTTTCCTGTTTCAGTCCATTACACGTCGAAGCATCAACTTCCCAGTCTATGAACTCTGAGCAAACTGTTTCATCCGCTGCCATGTTTTTACAAAGATCTTTTAAAATACTAAAGTAGTTAGCTAGGAAACAGTCTTTAGCTAAGTTAGTAGAAGCTACTTCCGCTTTGTAGTCTGAACATGTAGGAGTAATAAATCGCCGGGACAGTCGATGCTGACCTAATATTATCAGACATTAAATATAAAGTCTTAAACATGACAATATATTCATTTTATATATCCAACTGCCAACAAACGTGTAGCAGGAAACCAGGCAGGGAATACCGGACAAGAAAGGACGGCGCACCTTCCGGTTAACCCGGATGGGCCTCACTTGAATCAGACCGCTATCACTTTTCTGCACTAGCGGCCAGGCTGAATGATCTAGAAGCTTGTTTAGCCGACTTATTATTTTGTTTCATATTCACTTTCTCGGCTAATTACCTCGCGTTTACAGCGAAGCGGAGTGACAAGATGTCCAGGAGACGACACAGCGACGGAGAGAGTGACGGTTAGTGGACGTTACATGTGAATTGCAGCTAATTGAGACGTTAGGCTAACGAGCGGTGGCTGATAATGTTAAATCTTTTGCATGGTGCGCTCACGCTCATGCTGATTGATGATTTTTTACCCACGAGGCCAGGTTTTGGTCGTGTCGACGTGAGCTAAAGAAATGGAAAGCATTTGGTCATATTTGGTTTCTCGGTCGCGGCTTAAATGCGGGAAGATTGAACAAACTGTTCTAGTAACGGTACCGGAGGATTTAACCGGTACGCGCTAAACTTTAGCATCTGAGCTAACTGCTGTTACCCAGTATGGTTGATTAATATGGGGGCGGCAACTGAGTGTTGTAAATAATTTCAAAAATACCTCAGTGAAAGTAGTTTTTATAAAATGCACTGATGCTATTTTTGAGTCCTCCGTAAGGGTATCTGTGACGCACTGATGTAGGGCTGATTAAAACTGTTACTCCTTGATTAGCAGAAGGACAATCCATCCCAAAACAGATGTTCTTGTTGTCATTTAATTAAACAGTCGTT
Source organism: Epinephelus moara (assembly GCF_006386435.1). Taxonomy (NCBI): domain Eukaryota; kingdom Metazoa; phylum Chordata; class Actinopteri; order Perciformes; family Serranidae; genus Epinephelus; species Epinephelus moara. Next base: position 39,726,907 of record NC_065509.1, read on the forward strand.
ACTCAAACTCAGTAAACAAATAGAGCAATAACAGAAGAGCCAAGGGTGTATCACACCACATAGAAATATTATAAAGCTCAACAGCCTTTTTGTTAGTTGAAGTAGAAAGTAGTTTCACACATTGCTCATTGCTCTTGATTGTAAAACTTACTTTTTTGAATTAAAAGTAATGCAAAATCATTATCACTCTAAGTAGGGATGCATGATATTGGACTTTCATGTCATATATGCCAGCATGTAACAAGTCATTTGACCCATACCAATATCAATATATCCACTTTTTTTGCTACCTAATTTTGGTGATCATCAAGTCTCTTCTGTAGTGGAATTATCATATCATGTATGCACATATCCTGATGGTCCACCAGCAGATGGAGACATGAAATACAAGACTTTTCAATGTCTGTAATATTCATTCATTGTACAAAATAAGAAAAGGCCTCTACTGGCCAATATCGATGATGTGCTGATACTATCATGCATCCCTACTTATAAATAATAAATATTTGTCTTTTCTTGGGTTTTTGAAGAAATCAAATGCCACATTTTCCCATAATACTGTAAAGGCTTTGAAGATTCGATCAATGGTCCTGCCAGAAGTTTTGGTATGAGAATGATGCCAAAATATTTGTAAAGCTATTTCTGAATATTCATAACAGAAAGAACAATTTGTCTTTGTGTCTTTTTTTTTTTTTTTAATTTCTACATGTAGTGATTGTCAGGGAAAGGATTATTAGATAATTTCAGCACCTTCTCTGTGAGGAAGCATCCAGACCATCTTCCAACATATATCATGTACAAACCCACTTCAGCATGCTTTGACATATGGAATAGAGACAACATCAAATAGGGCACGTATGGCTTTGTTACTATTTTGGGGATGTCATGAGAAACAATTTTTCCTACAGGAGAGTCAGCTGGGTTGGAAAGAAACGTATCTCAAAAGATCAGAGTCCAGTAACTCTTAAATAATGTCCATGGATTGCTAAAATGCATCACACACACACACACACATACACACACGCTGTAAATGACAAAAATGACCCCAGTAAAATCATCTTGACTGCTGCCAAAGTGTCCCATGAATTGTTTCACTTTTCACTGTCTGTGCAGCTTCTCAAGAACATGTACTGAAGTGGCATTGTCACCACACTGATTCTCTCTGCTATTCAGTTCAAAGAGTTGGTACCCATTTAAGCTATTTCGCAGCACACTTTCAGAAATTTGACGACTCGCAAGAGACAGATGAAAAAACAAACAAACAGTAGTCTAACTGATGCGATAAATGCAGAGACGCTCAGATTTTTGTACCTTTTATTGATCAAGCTCCAAAAAGACTTAATCACACATTTCCCCAAACTTAACATCATCTTCTTGTACATAATATTGAGTTAATAGGTAATCCCCATGACAATGTTTTTAAGTCTTTCTTAAGCTCTTCATGTATATGTTTGTTAAAGTGCCCCTATACAGAGAGCCTATTTATAAATGACAAAGTGTTAATTCTGTCTTAGGGTGGATTTTCCCATCATGGCTGCCCCTGAGTTATTCTCTCAGCTTTTGTTTCCCACTCTGCTCAGTCTGTGATTATTTTGTTTCCCCATTACCCTTCCAGGAGGTCAGGCACATAAAAGGAGGAGAACGTCGGAGCCAATTGAAATCGAAGACCGGCTGGAGTCACTGATATGTCGAGTGGGGGAGAAGGTAACAAGTCTAACACCCTCTGTGTTCCGGTCTGTCTCACTCCGAGCCAAATCATTGAAGCCATTGAATGTAACACACTAAATTCTCTATTTTGTTTTTCTTTACAGAGTACATCATCTCTGGAGAGCAACCTGGAGGGCCTCGCGGGCGTGTTGGAGGCTGACCTTCCAAACTACAAAAACAAAATCCTGCGCATTTTATGTGCAGTGTAAGTTCATACCAGTTCTCACCCTCTGACTGCTGAAATCAGCAGTGTTTGCGTGGTCGTTTTTCACTGAGTTGTCTTTTGTTGACAGCGCTCGCCTCCTACCTGAGAAGCTGACTGTGTACACGACTTTAGTCGGCCTCTTGAACGCCAGGAACTACAACTTTGGGGGCGAGTTTGTGGAGGCCATGATCAGACAACTCAAGGAGACACTGAAAAACAACTTGTACAATGAAGCCGTTTATTTGGTAAGCTGAGTTTTTATCATAAGCACCTAAAATGATGCTTAGACTTTTTTTTTTTAAATTATTAATTAATTAATGACATCATGTCTTTTTCAGGTGCGTTTTCTGTCTGATTTGGTCAACTGCCATGTGATCGCTGCTCCTTCTATGGTGGCCATGTTCGAAAACTTTGTCAGTGTTACTCAGGAGGAAGATGTACCACAGGTGGGTAGAAGGTTGAGGTGATTATGCTAGTTTGTTGACCACACTTAAGTTCATCAATTCCTTTATTACTTAACTTATTAATTGTAAATTCGATCATGGCAGCAGTGAAGGATTGAGGTGAGCTGGAGGTTAAAGAGAGTAAAATTATGAATATAAACATATAAAGTGCAACTACAACTTATATACTGAAATATTTTGAGGCTATTTTCATCACACATATTTTTACTCCTCCTAAATGTTCACTACAGAGTTACAAATTAACAGTTAAACTCCGTATATTTAGAGGTGGGGGTTTAGAGTGGGGTTGAAATGAGGTGTATGTGATTTAAGTGGTCTTGTTTGCGTCCTCAGGTTCGGTCGGACTGGTTTGTGTATGTGGTGCTGTCCTGTCTGCCCTGGGTCGGTAAGGAGCTTTACGAAAAGAAGGACGTTGAGATGGACCGACTTCTCAGCCAGATCGAAGGCTACCTCAAGTACGATGTCTGCCATGTTTTCTCGCTCATTCTTCTTAGTTATTTGACTTTTATTTTTTGTTGTCCCATTTCAACTTATTCTTGCATCAGTCAGCTCGTCCTTAAAGTCACACTTCTGTCATTTCCAGGGGGCGAGTGAAGACGCACGTTCCCATGCTGCAGGTGTGGACAGCGGAGAAGCCCCACCCACAAGAGGAGGTGAGAGACGGATGATAGAACTACATTTCCCTTTTTATAGTTTAGAAAATAACTACTGTGGATCACATTCCCATGATGCTGTTGAAGAGCAGTTCTCAGATCATATCAGTGTCAGTGATTGTCTCTTCAAGCTCGAAGAATCGGTGGAAGAGATTTTTGCCCACATAGAATATACAGCCATCTTAGTGAGATGCTGTCTGTGTTTCTCTCTTCTAACCAACCTTATATCCTGTTAGTACCAACTAACGATTATTTTCTTTGTGGATTCATTTGCCCAGTACTTTCTAAATTAATCATAAATCATCATGCATCGTAAAATGTATTATTAATATTATTATTATTATTATACCGGGCTATAGGTTGCAGTTAAGATTTCTCCTCCTCTTCTCTTTCCCTCAGTACCTGGACTGCCTCTGGGCCCAGATTCAGAAGCTAAAGAAAGACCGCTGGCAGGAGCGTCACATCCTTCGTCCGTACATCGCCTTCGACAGCGTGCTGTGTGAGGCCCTGCAACACAACCTGCCCCCCTTCACCCCGCCAGGCCACATGCCCGACGCCCAGTACCCCATGCCACGGGTCGTCTTCCGCATGTTCGACTACACCGATGCCCCAGAGGTACACTACACAATGTGTTTCTGTTTGCCCTCTGGTGTTGTAGACATTAATGGATTTTATGGACTCATTGTAACCTGTTAACTCTGAGCTGACAGCGGAGACAGACTGGTCAACATCACTGTTATTTCGTAATTCTTTAAAAAGGATGTGAACTTAGTGGGACGCCTTTGAGTCTACAGTCTAACTCTGTCCTCTTGATCCTCAGGGTCCCGTTATGCCTGGCAGCCATTCTGTGGAGAGATTTGTCATAGAAGAAAACCTGCACTGTATCATCAAGACTCACTGGAGAGAGAGGAAAACATGGTGGGTAACACGCTTCAGCACTTTTCTGTCTGTCTGAATCGGCACGTTGAACACAGACTGAAATGTCCTCTGTTTTTTACCCTTTAGCGCTGCCCAGTTGCTCAGCTATCCAGGGAAAAATAAGATCCCACTCAACTATCACATCGTGGAGGTAAACTCACTGTCTTTTGACAAACACACTGAGAAATGAGAGAAGAATTAAAGGCTGATTTAAAATATTGATTTTGTTTTTTCCAGGTGATCTTTGGAGAACTCTTCCAGCTGCCCTGTCCGCCTCACATCGACGTCATGTACACCACACTGCTCATCGAACTCTGCAAACTGCAGCCGGGATCGTTGCCACAAGTCGTATCCTTGATTGTTTTTGTCTCTGCAGTTTAAATTAATGTCGTCTCCACTTTAGAGAGACTTTTCCTTAACGCTGCCTGTTAGTTGGCCCAAGCCACAGAGATGCTGTACATGAGACTGGACACCATGAACACCACCTGCATAGACAGGTAATCAAACCGCTCATGACGAGAGAAAAACACAACTGTCATACTTCCTGTCTGATTTAGAACTCATCCATTTCTTTTTTTATTTCCAGACTAATCAACTGGTTTTCTCATCATTTGAGCAACTTCCAGTTTAGATGGAGCTGGGATGACTGGTGAGTGATTCTGTGACGGACACAGTGAGCTTTTCACAGCAGATATTTATTGTTTTAAATTAGAAACGGACGTCACAGGTGACAGTTTTGTCCTCTCTGAAGGTCTGACTGCTTGACCGTGGATCTAGAGAAGCCCAAGCCAAAGTTTGTCAAAGAGGTTCTGGAGAAGTGCATGAGGTATGAACGCATTAGTCACATTTGTTTCCGTAAGTTTAAATGCCTTAAATGTAAAATGTTCTTCCTTTTCACTAAGCTGAAGTTAATTTACTCATCTTTATTGTCTGTTCTCATCTCGGCAGACTCTCATACCATCAGCGGATAGTGGACATCGTCCCTGCGACCTTCTCAGCGCTGATCCCAGCCGAACCCATCTTTTCGTACAAATACGAAGATGAGAGCGCCTGTAAGAACACTTATGTTTTTTTGTTGACTTTTAAATCTGTCTGCAAAGTCACGGCACGATTTTATGACTCCACAATCACCTGATTTGATGTAGTGACTGTCAGAACAAGCAAAAATGTTGTGTAGTGTGAACCAATGAGACATTATAATGAGAAACTTAGTCAGTATCTCAAAACAATGACTTGGTATCTCAAAGTAATCAGAAACTTTGTCTTCTTTAATGACTCAGCATATTGAGAAACTCCCAAAATAATGACTTAATATTTAAAAAATAATGAGAAAGGGTGTCAAAATAATGAGTTGGTTTTTCATTACATTGACTTACAGGATCTTTATATATATTATTCATTACAAGGGGAAGTTCCCATCATATTTTCTTTTTCTGGCAGAATGAGCTTCAATAATGATCTGCTGAACCCTCAACTGAACTGAATTTTCATGTCACGAACACAGTTTGACTGAAATATTTATTTATGTTCCTCTGTCAGCCTCGTCCAGTTCCACAGATCTATTTTTAACTGTCATACAAGTTAAGACATGAATCCCTAACAACATGTCTCTCTTGTCTCACAGCTTCGTTACCTGGTTACGCAGCAACCATCACTGTCGGAAACGCCATCAAGAACCGAGCGTCCAACGAAGAGATCTTGACCATCCTCAAAGAAGTGCCCAACCCCAACCAAGAAGATGATGATGGTGAGTTTCTTTTATTTAGCGTCATTTTTTTTTCTTAATTTTAGGAAGTTTTATGTTTCTTCTGTGCACTCTGCAGCAGCACGTCTTGGAGAAAGTCTTTACATTCTCTTCTCTTCTTCCAGACGAGGGCGAGAGCTTCAACCCTCTGAAGATCGACGTATTCCTGCAGACGCTGCTCCACCTGGCAGCCAAATCCTTCAGCCACTCCTTCAGTGCTCTCGGCAAGTAAGTTCACCCGCAATGAAAACTGACCACATCTTACTTTCTGTTCTTTTTAGTCAGTTTTCAAATTTGTCTCTCTCACACAACAAACTAAAAGACACTAGATAAAATAAAATTAATAAATCAAATGAAAACTGTTGAAAATATCGAAATAAATTCTGATAAAAACGTGAATTTACTGGGTGTTTTTCAAAACCTGTGATGCTGGGGTGCCCCATGTACAAAGGCTGTGTCCTTGCCACAGTGGACGTAGGTTCAATACCAACTCATGGCCCTTTGCTGCATGTCATCCCCACTTTCTCTCTCTGTTTCATTCTATATCTGTCCTATCAAGTAAAGGCAAAAAAGACCCCCAAAAAATATCTTAAAAAACACCCTGCATACCCAAAGATGTTTTAAGTTCCCCAACAGGATTCAGCAGTTCACATAAGCTGTATAAAAGAAGTGGACGTAGCCACCGTGTCGTCACACATTGGTTTGTGGACTCCCATTTTAAGGGTTCGAGTTTGACATTTTGGCCGTCACTATCCTGGTTTTCGGCGCCAGAAGTGACCATATTTGGATGAGAGGGTGGAGCTGTGGAGGAAACGCATTGCTACACCTCGAGCCTGATAGACAGGTTATTGTGGTAGCTACTTGTCGTAGCCACATCCTAAAGCACTCCCTCCTTTATTGTCTATTTTACTCTAAATGGGACTATAATTTACAAAGTGAACATCATGCTGTACTGAAGAAGACTTGAAACTAGTGATTGAGACCATGAACTTTACTGAGGAAATAAATTAAGTGAGAAGTTGGGTCATTTTCTCAGAAACTTTTATACAGTCAAACGTCTTTTTGCAACCAGTGGAGTCGCTCCCTGCTGGCCATTAGAAAGAATGCAGGTTTCAGACACTTCCACATCAGCTTTACTTTTCTGACCAGGAGGCTGCTTCCTTTTCATTTATACAGTCTGTGGCAGTGGTTCCCAGCTGGTCCAGGCACGGGGGCCAGATTTCTCCTTAGTCGTTAGTGCAAGGTCCACACAGTTTGATACATTCAGTGTCATACTTGAGTTTGTTCATGACACATTCGCTTGTCATCTGCGGTCCATTCAGAATGGACCCACGATCCACCAGTTGGGAATCACTGGTCTATGGTATAGCCACCATTAAGTTTTGTATTAAATGAATCTGTCCTGCGGCCTCACCTGCATCTGATTCCTCCAGGTTCCATGAAATCTTGAAGGCCCTGACAGACACCGATGAAGGGAAACTTCACATCCTCAAGGTGGTTTATGAAGTGTGGAGGAATCACCCGCAGGTACAAACAATACAGAATGAACAAATTGAACAGGAAGACGTTTAACCCTAAAAAAAGTTGACAGTTTGTAGCGTGTGTTTTTGCTGCGTTACAGATGATCGTAGTGTTGGTGGACAAAATGATTCGGACGCAGATCGTGGACTGCGCTGCTGTGGCCAACTGGCTCTTCTCTCAGGACATGGCTCATGAGTTCACCAGGTGGGACACATTAAACACAGGGAGGCGCTCCACATGAGGAGATGATGTTTCTCCCAGTGTGAAGGTTTTATCATGTTCACTCTTTCCACTCAGTCAGGACGTAAAAACTGAGCCTCTGTTATCTACATTATTTATCTTATCATCATGCAGACTTTTCGTTTGGGAGATTCTGCACTCGACCATCCGAAAGATGAACAAACACGTGCAGAAGATCCAGCAGGAGCTGGAGGAGGCCAAGGACAAACTGGAGAAACAGCAGCATAAGAGGGTAACTTAATAACTTTATCCGTCACGTCTTATATCAGTAATAGATGTGAATGTTAAATGACCTGAGTTGGTCAAAGTAGGAGAGGTTAATGTTTGTGTGTGTTCACCAACAGAGGGACAGCGGGGACGACGAGGACATGGACAAGAACAGCGAGGATGAGGAGGGTCAGTTAGAGGAGCAGATCGAGAGGCTACAGGAGAAGGTGGAGTCGGCTCAGAGCGAACAGAAGAACCTCTTCCTCGTCATCTTCCAGGTACTGAAGGCTGTCGGGGAACTCCAAACTTAGACACAAGGATTTTACAAGTTTTCAGCGCAGCTTCAGAGCAGTCGAGCAAATGATGTTACCGAAGTGCTTTTGAACAAGGTGACGTCAGTTCATCCAGTGAATGCTGTGGTCTTTCTGATTAGATCCCATGTGTGAATATTTGGAACAGCAACGAAGAGCAGACAGAAACGCACATGATTTTGCATTTTATTTTTTCAGATTTTCTAGAATTTCAATAGAAATTAGATCTTTGAAGGGAGATGCACGAACCCTGCCTTACAAACAATTCTGTGGCGCCAGATAGTCAGGTTGTAAAATACTGCCTTTGCTTCAGTCACCTGGAAGAACGCATGGCTCAGGAGTTTGGGTCCAGAGCTGCAAAAATCAAACCAACATCTTCCTTTTATACAAATGAGCATTTTCAAGCATTTGTTGTATATTTACTTAAGTCTTCAGGTCCTTCCAGCTGCTGCCTGATGAAATCCATAACGTCCTCGAGGTCAGCATAATATTTGTTTGAGCCTGTGAGTTTGTAGCAGCTGAATTAAGTGTCTTTACTGAAGGACTGAAGTATGTCACTGTAGTTCATTCCTAGATTAAAATAAATTCCAACATGTCGATGTTTGCAAATGGCTAAAGCTACTGATAATACACCTGCCAGTTAATCAACAAGAATGGTTTAGGAAACGGAGATGACGAACAATTTTCTTGTTGTTATGCAAAATTACTTATACAACAGTTAGTTCCGGTCCTGCAATCTGATTGGTCGAGAGACAGTAAAACCGTGACGATATTGGAGTACAACATCACGGTTATTTCACTGTGTACGTATCACTCCGCCTCACAGCTGATTGCAATCAACAATCAAATCAAAACTGGCGGTTAGTGTCAGTTAGGTCAGCAGTTGCGTTGTAGGCTAATTAATTCATCCACTGTCAAACAGCCAAAAATATGGATTTATTTCCTAAAATAAGTTTTGAATTGAACTATGAATGGTCATCAGAGGAAGATGAGGGAGAGGAGAAGCTGAATCCATCTGAGCACACATCCAGGTTTGTCATTAGTCTGAGTGGGCGGAAGTTCGCTGCATAGATCAGCCTCTCATTGGGCGGAACGAGCCACCCGCTGAAGTCCCGCCCTACCACCTCCGGTTGTGTAGCAGTTTTCAACCGTTTAACACATCCTTTACTAACTTTTGTGGTGTTTGCCATTTTTCTGCCATGGTTCGCGTCCTGTAGGCGATATTTTTGTGGGTGTGTTACACCAAAACCTGTTTCCCCCCGGCAATATTTTTGCAAGCGCACCGTTGCTGTGGCACCGCCCAGAACGATTGTGATTGGTTGAAAGAAATACAAGCAGCCGGGGCGTTTTTTTCTCCAATCTTAAAGAGAGAGTCGGCCCAGCCAGACCTTTCTTTTCTTGAGAAAGGTCTGGTGAGCGAGACTAGTGTTTCATCAGCGGAGCTCAATGACTTGGAGAAAAGCAACATACTGTCAGATCAGAAGGCAGAGTCGGCTGTGCCTGTGAGGCCACAGTCCACCATGCAGTCACCAGAGACTTATTTCACCGGCTGCACAATTAATGGAAACGTGCAGATAAATGTGTATAAAGAGTAAGTGCCTGGTGCACCATGTCTGCGTTACATAGCAACGGTGACAGCGGAGTCCTGAGGGAACTATTTTGTGTTGGCGGAAGACAAATAAAATGCTTAAATTATCTATTTTGTCCTCGTTTTCCAACATTTCTTAATCAGCCTTGCTTATTTAACTGTTGAACTGTTGTATAGAAGCAATATCACACTCGAGCTCGTGATGTTGTACTGTGATATCGTCACGGCTGTGATTGTCTTTGGCATTCGGTCTGCGGCCTCGTGCCTATGACCGAATCACAGCTGTGACGATATACGAGAATAACATCACTCCCTCTTGTGTAATATTGCTTAATTAATTCTCCCCAATGAAAGACTTCATGAGACTGTTTTTTTACACATCGTGCTTTTTCACGTGGCCACAGAAAAGGATGTTGTTTCTGTGCATTATTTAATTCATGGCCACGCATTTCTTTTTCCCACAAATGTCACCAGGTGGAGTCCCTAATATTCTGACTACAGAGGAGAGGAAAATTATCTGAGTCTAACTTTATAATTTAGGCTCATAAGATGGAAACGTTAATGTCGCGTTCACATCAAACACGATCTGAATATTTGCGTTGCGTTATTCGCGCAAGTTTGAATGTTAGAATATTTTGTGTTGACTCAAGTCGTACCCATTTAAAAATCGCTGAATGGATGAATGAACTCCCACTGGTATGTCATACGTCACCGGAGGATCTCAAGGATGACTCTCGCAGCGGGAATTGGTCGCTTAATGTTCAGATTTTTTAACTCACATATAAGCGTATTACTTGAAATTGCGCTCTCTCTTTATTTGTGCCGCTTAATTCATGTGTTCCTTGAACGCTGGAGGGAATTCACATCTAATCGTGTCTATACATTGACCTAACTTGAAATTCACTTGTGCAAATCGTTGTATTTATGTTTTTCTGTCCGGCAGCGTTTCATCATGTTGTTGACGGAGCATCTGGTTCGCTGTGAGACGGGCAGTGTGGACATCAGCACGCCCTGGTACAAGAACTGTATCGAGCGGCTGCAGCAGATCTTTCTCATGGTACAACATTAACACAATCTCACACACTCCAGTCTGCAGTAACACACTGTGTGTATTCTCTCAATGATGTAATGTGTCTCCTCCTTGTGCAGCACCATGTGACCATCCAGCAGTACATGGGAACCTTGGAGAACCTGCTGTTCACCGCAGAGCTCGACCACCACATCCTGGCCGTGTACCAGCAGTTCTGCGCCCTCCAGCTCTGAGACACACACACCAACACACACGTCGATGGATGAATTGTGGACTTGTGTTCACACCGTACCTACACATTAGAAACTACCAGCTCTTGCATCAAGAATCTCCTCATCACAGTTTCGTTTTTTTTAAAATTGAGTTTTGTGTTTGGTGCCATTCGACTCGTTAGTTTGTGCGACCACGACTGAGGACGTCTTTTGAAGTAGGAAGTCTGATAAATCCTCCGTCATTAATTTGCTGTAGTGTTTCCTTTTTTTGTTTTTTTTGTTTTTTTGCTCGGGTTTTAGTTTTTATTTTTACATCCTGCTCGTATTCTTATGAATGGGTCTTTTTAAACCTGTCTGAACTGTCTGTGGAGAGCTGCAGGAACGATCACAGGAGAGGAGGAAGAGGAGGAAGAGGAGGAGGCTTCAGGTCGGCTCTGATTGATTATGAATCTAGAGAGCGCTCTACTTTTTTATATTTGTTTTATGTGGAATTGGGAAATAATTAAAACTCTCCAGAGTCTTTATCCGCCTGCTCGTCTGTGTCACTTTCTTCAACTCAGACATCTTCCTCTCTGATCAGTACTCAGAGGAACAGAGACAATCAGAGAGACACAAGGGTGGTACTTTGCTGTGCAGTAGTTCATGGATAAACATGAAGTCACATCACTCATGAACTGAAGCCATTAAAGCATTAAAGGTCCAGTGTTTAGGATGTAATGGCATCTAGCTGTGAGGTTGCAGAACTGTGTGCCAAGCGTGTAGAACTACAGAGACCGACCCAAAAACACAAATGGCCCTATCAGTGTTTGAGCTGTCTATTCTCAGCTACCATGATGGACTCTGTAAGAGCGGACGTGTTCTGTATGTAGATATAAACGTCTCATTCTTAAGCCAAGTTGACAGTGTAAATGTTTTAAAGAACGTCCCATGACAAGAGGTGACATTTTATTGACATTTTAAGGCATTAAAACAGAGAAACTCATTATTGCAGTCTTGGCCTTTACAAACAGTGCAGTGAGAGGAAACAAGTGCTTGTGTTCACATGTTTCGTTCACATGATTACATCTGAACACACAGGAGGTGAAGTCACACACGTCCTCCTGTTATCTAAATCTTTAACACATTACCTCTTTGGAAAATACAAAACATCGTATTATTGGTCTTTACTAGTGGAAGACGTTACAAAAAGACATTCAGTACAAAGTTAAACATGTCATCTGTCAGAATCAGGGTTCAATTTGCTCCCTTAATTGCACAAAACCCAAAACCGTCTAGAAAACAAACTGTTTTACGTCTGCAGTCCTGAAGATGGAAGCTTTTTTTATTTTAAACACAATTTAAAGTGGTTAATAAGTGGTTAAAAGCTGTTTCTTGGGGGTATCACAACACTGACAGACACTTCAGTGAACACAGTGATATCCTGTTTGGTTTATCCGCTCACTGACACGTTTGTTCAACAGGAAACAGTCTGGTTTCACTTTACTCAGGTCTGAAATCCATACATTTAGTTTTATAAATAACCTGCAGAAAACTCTGATTTTATTCAGTGTCAGTGAAGCTCTTCCAGTGGTTTAATAGTGTCAGATCAGATGTGTCGATGATGATGCGTTCGTTGAGTTATTCTGAGCAGCTCTGTTCTGAGTCTGACGGCAGAAAATGTTTAGGAACATCAGCAGTAAACTGAAATCAGGTTTTTGTCGTCGGTCCCTGAGAGTCGAACAGAGTCCGCAGTTTGTCTCTGCACGGCGGCAGAAAATAGACGAGAACGCTGAGTTGCAACAAAACAGAAGTCTGTGTGATGAGGAAACATCAGGGATGAACCCTCAGTGACAGTTTGTGAGAATATACAGGTACAAATTTTTCCTGTAACAGAAACTGTGCCTTGTTCCAGAGCAGGTTCAGTCATGAGCTGCATCTTGTTTTGGGTTTGTCTTTATTTTCTCATTCAGAGCGAGACTTTGTTAAGAATGATCTTGTCCAGCTGATGAAGGAATCATGTCTCCCAGGAAGTAGATCACTGCCACTTGTTATAGCCCTGTCCTAAAGTAAATTATTTTTGGTGTATGATTTATGCTCCTTTTCTGGCTTCTACATTCAACAGCTACAGATATTAAAACAAAATTATTTGGTTAACTGAGTGTAGCTGCTAGAAAGGAAAGAAATGGCTTCATGTAAACAGAATATTCTGTTTTGATATTCCGAGTTAGACCTTTCTGCGAATTCAACATGTTACGATTAAGAAACACCAGATATGTAAGTATTATTCAGGTTTTAGGAGCACGATTAGACATGTGTGCGGCACATATGTTTCAGTTAAAGTTTTTACATGCTCTTTGCTGGGCCGTGGTAGAGATGCATACCTAAAAGAAAATGCCACATTTAAGCTCACAAGGAAAAACACACCGACTTTTAAACATCACAAAGACTTAGATATTGACAGATTTTTGGATGTGCTGAAATATGGCATCACCGAGCTTTTCAAGAAGGTGGCTGCAGGAATGACAGAGTGAGACTGTGTTCACATGGTCCAACATTAAGAAACGTTTCCATTACATATCTTTGACGTGATATATGGCTTCTTGGATCAGTGGCTCCCAACTGGTGGGTCGTGGTCCATTCTGGATGGACCGCAAGTGACTCGGGAATGGGTTAAGTTTGTAAAAAACACTTTATTTTGAAGTCCAGTGACTTTCTGGCACTGTACTTTTATTCTGAAGTGCTGTTTCCTGCTGCAGAGTGAGTGACTAACAGACAGCTACTAACAGAGACAGCAAACTAGCTCGACGACATGGCCAAACGCAAGACTGAGGAGAAATCTGGACCCTGTGGCTGGACCAGTTGGGAACCAGTGTGTTGCTGAATATCAGTGGGATATTCACTCGAATTAGCCATGTAAACAGCTGCGTAGGAATATTGTCTTTTACAGAATAAGGGCAAAAAACAGAATATTTTTTGTATGTTAGCAAAGTCATTTTTGAAATCTTTATCAGAAAAATATCACCTCCTCCATGAGGCTACAGGATGTTACACTTGGGGAAAATTGGGAGACGTGGAAATGTGTATTTCCCTGAAACACCCTGCTTGTGTTTGCCTTCTTATTATCTTTTAATTACTAAGTTCATCTGAAATTAAAAAACACCCCATGTTCTACGCTGTTAACTGATCCCATGTAAAGGTGTTGATGTTTTAGCTCATCTCGACACCCAGTGAGAATCCAAAAATCAGTTAAATACACATGATCAGTGGATTTATTTGACTAAGTGGCTATAAAACAATCATTTAAACTTAATTTCCTTCCTACAAAGTACAAAATACATTTTATACTTTTACACAAAAAAGTATTTTTCATTTAAGTGATGGAATGATGAAGAATATCTGCTGAGTTTACTGCTGCAGATATGCTGTTTTAATGTTCAGAGGATTTAATTCACCCGTAAGTATCAACAGAATCTGTTTTTGTAACTCAGCGTACAAAGACAAGTTTGGCCCCAGTGTCGTACCAAAGAATCAACAAGAACATGTTGATTAAAAACAAAAAACTTTCACCTCTGAATCTGAGGTGACAAAACCAAAACCAAACTACTTTCCTTCTGTGTTTTGCACCAAACAAACTGCAGGAGGCATCACTCCCATAATTCCCTCTGTCTCTCCCTCGTCATGAGTCTCTCAGCAGGTTCACGTCTCCACACTCGGAGCGTGCTCCACATGGTTGGTCGTCCAGACGTCGCACTGTTTGTTCCCGTAGGTGGCCTGCTCCTCGGCCTCCAGTCGTCTGTAGCGTGTGTGGAAGAAGATGAGGAAGCAGCAGGTGAAGAAACTGCACAGTCCCGCCATCACCAGCATCGGCACTGAGGGCGACAAACGCTCAGGTTAAAGAACAACTCCAGCTCACAGGAACTAAACAGAACAAGGTGTTTGAGAGTGAGGTTAGGGTCCAGGAGAACATGTGGTTCCTGCAGGACGACAGAGCAGCATATAAACAGAGGAATTCCTTTAGTGGGTATTGACAGGAACTGGCGAGGGGCTCTGCCATCAGTCACCCACATCAGTCACTTCCTGGCCAGTGAATGAGCTTGGAGGCTGGATTTTAATTAAATGCACGAGCAGAATTCAAACTACTCCTCTGTGTGTGTGAGAGTGTTGATGCAGAAGTGTTTTTAAATAGTGAGGCTTTAGTGAAAATGCATGTGTTTGTACAGCACTGATCATATGGCGACAGGTAAATGAGACTTAGATTGTTCTGCACGAGTTGTGTGAGACTTTTTAAAAGGATGTTTTGGGTTAGGGTTATTATGGTTATTAAAGGATAACTTCGGTATTTTTCAACCTGGGCCCTATTTCCTCATGTGTATGTGTGCGTATGATTCATAGGTACAACTCGTTTTAAAGTTGGTTCAGTATTGAGGGAGGCGGATGCAGCCGGGAGCCGCGAGGTAGATATGGGGGCAAATGCGTCCCGTATAAGTTTGCGCATTAAAAGTGCTTTTTT
>NC_065509.1:39742569-39744082 GCF_006386435.1 Epinephelus moara
CACTTTTAATGCGCAAACTTATACGGGACGCATTTGCCCCCATATCTACCTCGCGGCTCCCGGCTGCATCCGCCTCCCTCAATACTGAACCAACTTTAAAACGAGTTGTACCTATGAATCATACGCACACATACACATGGGGAAATAGGGCCCAGGTTGAAAAATACCGAAGTTATCCTTTAACCTTTTGAAACCTGAGCAAATTGGCTTTCTTTCTTTTAAAAACACTGGAACAAGGCAGTGAGCAACCAAAGAAGAAATTAATCAAAAACATTTGCAAGAAATTAGTAAAAAAATAAATAAAAACAAATAAATAAGAAAATGACCTGATAAGAGTGCTTAAAAAATATAAAATTCTGTTACATAAATTTAAAATGGAATTATAATAATAATAAACAAAGTTTTTCCCCAGTTTTTTTTTTTTTTTTTTTTTTTTTTTTAAATCATTTTCTAAATCTTCTTTTTTTCTTTGCAATTTGTGGGACACTTTTTACCAAGCTGCTCATCACCTTCTTTCCCATGTTTTTGAAATAAATCGCGCCAATTTGCTCAGAGTTCAAAGGTTTAAATACTTGTGAAAGGCATCTGAAAGCAGCACAAGAGGAGTGATGTTGCTCCAGGTTTCAAAGGGCTAATTAAATACTGTCAGTGTTTCTACTTCACTACATCTTGTAGTTATTCTGATTTTTTTAAAACACATTTATATACCTTTGCATTGAATGTGTAAGGATGAAAAAGAGGTTAAAAAAAAATCAACCAAAAGCTTAGTGGCAACATCAGAGTTACAATTACTGAGTCAAAAGACAGGCGACATTCAGATATGAAAAACTGCTCGACAATCAAATCACTACTAAGTAANCTTTGCATTGAATGTGTAAGGATGAAAAAGAGGTTAAAAAAATCAACCAAAAGCTTAGTGGCAACATCAGAGTTACAATTACTGAGAGTCAAAAGACAGGCGACATTCAGATATGAAAAACTGCTCGACAATCAAATCACTACTAAGTAAATGTACACAAATAGAGTTTCTGTTTTCTACATTTAGAGGCACTAACTACAAAGTTTCACCTCAAAATATTTGGTATTTTACTGACTCAAAACTCTCTGGATACTAAACTGTACACGCACTGTACGCCCGGTACAACGCCTTTGTGACACGCTCACAGTGGTGTAGTGTCATGTGACCTACCCTTCCAGCTCAGGATGGCGTCCCCGCAGGTTGACAGAGGAGCTTCTGTGAGCCGGGTGGTTAAAAGCTGGAGGATGACGATGTAGAGAACAGACTGAACCTGTCTGAGAAGATCACAAACAAACAGTCGTCATTAATACGGAGTTCACATAAAGCACAAAGATGACGTCCAGAAACTGATCAGTGAGTTTCCTGTCCCCTCCTGTCATGTTTGCAGTTGTATATCGTCCTCCTAAATTTAATAAGGACTTTATTAATGACTTTGCCGATTTTCTATCAGAGGTTACTGTGAAGTATGACCACTTTTTAATTTCTGGCGATTTT
>NC_065509.1:39744155-39768341 GCF_006386435.1 Epinephelus moara
TTACTGTGAAGTATGACCACTTTTTAATTTCTGGCGATTTTAATGTCCATGTGTGTTGTGAATCCAGACCTCTGGTCAGTGATTTTTCAAACCTCATCGCTTCTTTTAATCTCATTCAGTCTGTGACCAGCCCGACTCATGAGAAGGGTCACACCTTAGATCTTGTGCTATCACATGGGTTATCTGTGAGTGTAAATGAGATATGTGAAACAGCATGTATTTCTGACCATCTGCCTGTTTTATTTACCGTTTCAGTCCCCTGTTCGCGGACTGTAACCCGTGCTCCCTCACGCCGCCTGCGCATGTTGAACCCTCAAACTGCATCACAATTCTCTGCCATGTATGCCGACGTAAACATGTTTAGCACTCCGGATGTCAATCATGGTCTTAATGCCGAAGAGCTTTTAAGTGTTTTTAATTTTACATGCACTGATATCCTGGACTCTGTTGCCCCTTTCAGATTTAAGCGCTCTAAAGCATTTTTTGAGCCATGGTTAAATGACTCCACACGTTCTCTCAGACGTTCATGTCGGCGTGCTGAGAGGAAGTGGAAAAAAGATAAGCTCCACGTCTCCAAAGAAGCTTTACGTGAATGTTTATCAGCCTACCAGCGAGTCGTTAAAGCTGCCAAAATGGAGTATATATCAAATATTGTCTCCAATAACAGTCATAAGCCCCAGGTTCTGTTCAGCATTTTTAACTCCCTTGTAAACCCGTGCGATAACTCTCCAGTCGTGCCATCGCCCACTCTCTGTGAGAGCTTTCTTAAATTTTTTATTGAAAAAATTTCTGCCCTTAGGCCAGTTGCTTCCACTCTCACTGCCCCTGGTCCTGACCCCACTGTGCCTCCTTTACCTGCTGTCTTTGACCAGTTTGAGCCAGTATCTCTCTCCTCACTATCAGATATAGTTAAGCATCTGCGGCCGACTAACTGTCCCTCTGACAGCATTCCCTCTCGCCTCTTCAAAGATGTTTTTGGTACTGTGGGGTCCACTGTTCTTGCTGTCATAAATACCTGCCTTAGCTCAGGGTGTGTTCCAGCTGCTCTCAAACATGCTGTAGTGCAGCCCCTTATAAAAAAGAAAAACCTGGACCCCTCTCTCCTGTCAAACTACAGACCAATCTCCAAATTACCATTTTTGTCCAAGGTTTTGGAGAAAGTGGTCTTTACTCAGCTGCAATCATTCCTAGTGGCCCATGACATGTATGAAAAGTTCCAGTCTGGCTTTAAACCACATCACAGCACTGAAACAGCACTTTTGAGGGTTTTTAACGATCTTTTGTCAACTGTTGATTCATGTAACTCTGCTGTTCTGGTGCTGCTTGACCTGTCAGCAGCCTTTGATACCGTAGATCATAGGATCCTCCTGTCTCGCCTGGAACAGTGGGTGGGTATCACAGGTACTGCCCTTCTATGGTTTCAGTCCTACCTCACTGATCGGAGCTTCTCAGTTAACTTAGGGGAATTCAACTCAGCTACGGCTCCTCTCACCTGCGGTGTCCCCCAAGGCTCCATTTTGGGCCCCATCCTCTTCTTGCTGTACATGCTGCCATTAGGGTTGATTTTTAAGAAACACAACATACCTTTTCACTGTTTTGCAGATGATGTACAGATCT
This sequence comes from Epinephelus moara, assembly GCF_006386435.1. Taxonomy (NCBI): domain Eukaryota; kingdom Metazoa; phylum Chordata; class Actinopteri; order Perciformes; family Serranidae; genus Epinephelus; species Epinephelus moara. Next base: position 39,745,773 of record NC_065509.1, read on the forward strand.
ATCTGCCCCTTAAATCCATTAGCAAGGATTCTGTACAGCCACTGCTAGAATGTTTAAAAGATGTCAAATCCTGGATGGACACTAACTTTTTAAATCTCAATGAGGATAAAACAGAGATCATTATGTTTGGATGTGACCCCTCCGATTACTCTGCTGATTTTCTGGGCCCCTTCACTCCTAACATCCGTTCCTCTGTTAAAAATCTCGGTGTGACCTTTGACAGTGCTTTTAAATTCGATAAACAAGTTAGATCAGTAATACAAACCAGCTTTTATCAACTCAGGCTTTTAGCTAAAGTAAAGGGCTATCTCTCCCCCCAGAATCTAGAGAGGGTAATCCATGCTTTTATAACCTCACGTCTGGACTACTGTAACTCGCTTTATGTCGGTATTGACCAGTCACTGCTACACCGTCTACAGCTTGTCCAGAACGCAGCAGCCCGCCTCCTCACTGGAAAGCGTAAACACGATCACATCACACCAATCTTGGCCTCGCTCCACTGGCTTCCAGTGCGTTTTAGAATTGATTTTAAGATTTTATTGATTGTTTTTAAAGCCCTAAATGGGCTGGCACCCCCTTATTTAACCGAACTCCTGCACTTTCATGCTCCCTCCAGAGCCTTGAGATCAGCCAGTCAGCTATTACTGGCTACTCCTAGGACTAGGCTGAAGACCAGAGGCGACAGAGCCTTTGGGGCGGCTGCCCCTAGGCTCTGGAATAGCCTGCCCCTGCACATTAGGTCTGCCCAGACCCTAGAGGTTTTTAAGTCTTTTCTTAAAACCCACTTCTTCTCTCAGGCTTTTAACTCAGGTTGAGCTGGACACCCAAACATTTTAGCTTATTTTGATCTTATTTTATAACTCTTGTATTTTATTTTATTGTATTGTATTTTATGTATCTTATGGTTATTATTGTGGTGTACTATTAGGTACCTCATTGTATTTGCTTGTTTATTTCTATTGACCTGTTCAGCACTTTGGTCAACCTTGGTTGTTTTAAATGTGCTTTATAAATAAAGTTTGAGTTGAGTTGAGTTTCTCCAATATAATTTGAGACTAAATCTGAGGCTGAAACCTTTCACCCTGCGGTTAATGATTTCTTTGAGCAATAGCAGAAATCTGTGGGAAACATCTGGGTGTGTTTAAACTCTTCATTATCTTTATCTTAATAACAATCCATTATCCTGTATACAGTGTGTTGCGCTCAGTCAGTAGTACCCTGATACGAAGATGAGTCCGGCTGATGTGGCCTCTCCCACAGGATACGAACACTCCACAGACAGCTCCATGGACACTGGGTAGATGGAGAACCCAAAGAAGCCAAACAAGGAGCAGACGGCGGCCACAGCAGCTTTCTGATTCGGTATCAGAGACACCTGAGAGGACGAGAGCAGCTCTGGTTAGCACAATGTCAACAGGGCAGAAAGAACATAAATAAACGTTGCATTCATTTTTCCTGATATGTTTTGTTAAGAGCGGTGTCTCTGTGAACCTTTTCTAACTTTCACATAAATGTATAAACATACAGAGATACCACAGCATGACATCACCGCTTTGAATTACAGCTGATAGAACACACAATGGTCCAGTGTCAGTATTTATAAAAGCGGCGCTACACAATATATATCTTAGTATCTTCGAAGAAATGATCTACATGTTTTCAGCTGCGGGTCAAAGCCACGTTTGAAATGTCAGAATCACTTTTATTAAAACAGACTGATCAAAATAAAATGCAAAGACAGGGATATTTTTCCCTGTTTGAAAATAAACAGCTGCACAACATGTAAATGAAAAATGATATAAAATAAATATCAGGGCTGTACGTTAACTTTTTGCACACAGCACTGGAGATACAGAGGTTTAAAGGTTTACAGCACAGGACACTGAACTACAGAAGGTTTGGAACAATTAAAAATCTTTGTGGCGGAGTTAAAAATTTGTTTTCCATCTGTCTGCCTTTCAGATGAATCTAGTGCTGAAAAATGATTTAAATCTTTATTTATTTAGGCTGTTAATCTGATTTCTGCACAGAGCATCAACAGAGAGGCCGAGGGAGAGAAGGAGACAGAGACACTTTGTCCTCGTTATATACGTCTTGTATATGAAACGTCTGTGTTGTCGCTGCATTTTTCTTAAACACATCTGTCACCAACATCCAGGTGCTGTCTCTGTGTCACAAAACAGACGACAACGACTAAGAAGAATGGCGACATGCTATGATCCACCCCACACAAACCAGCAGTGCAGCGCTGGACTGCACGTGTGCTGTGTTCATTTCATTCATCTCAGACTGATTTAGCGTAGCGTGTGCAGCATACAAACCGATGTCACACTGTAGACTAATGAACAGACAGATTAAGCAGAGGAGCAGCCCTGTGTCTCTCTGAGTGTTGATGGAGAACTTGTGAGTGAATGAGTGGGGCGGAGCTGTAAGGAGAGTGTGAGAGAGGAGAGAGGCACACCGACACACAACTTGACCCTATATTGATATAAACGGTGTTGTCTAAAATATATCCATATATTGCAGTCTGTTTCTTTCGCTCAGTCCTAATTTAAATCTGTTGCTTAAAGTTTAAAGTTGAAGAGCTGTAAAATGTTCAGCCGTCCCGTTAGAAATAAACAGAGCAGTAAAATCAATATAATGATTTGTAAATTCACACAATTGGTAATTTTCTGCCAGCATTCCTTTCTTGCCTCATTTGCAGCAGCACTGTTGCTTTTTGCAGAAATATTTTTTTCGTCAAGACGAACCAAACTTCCCCTTTTATGTGAACCTGAACCTGAAGAGGAAAGCTTGAGTTAACAGAGTGAGTTAATAACCAACATGGTGGTGCCCGTTAAAACCTGCCATTGTTGAACCTGCCTCTTAGGCAGTTTTATTCCCCTGAATCCTGAGCTCTGTGTATGAAGACAATGACAACATATATCTCCCCTCACCACTGAACCTAGATGATGTGTTGGCATTTTTAAATATCCACATAGATTCTTCTTATATAAGTTGATAAATAAATCCAGAGCTTGTGGAAGGTAAAAACAGAGAAAGTTTTCTTTATGTTGTCGCTGTCCTCTGTGTGACCTCGTATAGTGCTTTTATTTATACTGGACTTTACTGAGCTGCTGCATTTGCATCAAAGTAAAATATAGTAACTGTCACACCACACTGATGAACAAAGCCAATAGACTTTAAAGTGTTTGCACATCAAACACTGCGACTGTTCACATTCTGTTTGTTTGTTTGTTTGTACATCATCAACTCGTGACAGACGTGCAAAGTAAATACAGTGTAAACTTCTGCCAGTAAACGACAGCCTCTGAGCTGCACCTACACACACTGATCCACCTGAGAGTTTGCTTTGCCTCAGGTGTGTGTATTCTGAATGTTTATTTCTGTACATTTAGTTATCAGAGGTAAAGTTTTAAAGCCATATTATGAAGGTAATGTGACAGCTTAAGTTACTTTCAACGAAGAAACTTTGCAAATAAAACCTACTTACTATTTAAATGAATGAGTAAATTAACTGATAACAGACTGTCAGAGTCTTTTCTCCTCTTCACTCTCCTTTAAATTAAGTAGAAATACAAACCAGGGTGTCTACAGGTATCAGACACTTGGATTTAATGCTTTTTAGTCATTTTTTTTTTAGATATGTTTAACCAAAATTATGACTGATTTTTGGACAAATTGTCTTTTTCCTATTTAAAAATTGCAGGAAAGAATAATTACAAGTAGTATTTAAAGATTTGTAACATCAAAAATGTGGACTTTAAGGCACAAGAGCTTAAAATATTTTGGGAAAAATAAATTAAAAAGATGGATAAATTAAATTTGGGGTTCAACATTAACTTTTTCTCCCACTTGCCCAGTCGGGAAAGTTGATCAAAAATCTACTTGCCCTGAAGTCAGTTTTCACTTGCCCCTATATAAATTGTTTTATTTATTAGCGGTTATCAAATAACAGACTTACGTAAATTTTTCACATCTAATCTCTGTTGCGAAGCCTTGCTCTCAAGCTTGCGGCAAACTACACAACACACAGTCAGGAGTTTAGCACACATCCTCTAACGCCATTAAACTTAACTCCTGTTTCCAGGATAAGTGAAATGCTCGCTTGCACCTCAGCTCATAAGCTTTGTCTTTACCTATTTTCTTACGAGTGCCTGATCAGTACCAGGCTTGTGCAACTCTCAACTGAGATGAAAAGAAAGCAGGAGGGCTCATTCCTTAGCTATCAGCTTCTGTTTGTACCACCTGCCCAATCAGGTGGCCCAACGTGGCATTTTACTTTACTACAATTCTTATTATTGAACCCTGAAATCAGACAAAATGTTTGTGGCAACTAAAAACATCACAAATTCAAATTTAAGGCTATTTAATGACTTTTAAGGCCTGATATTTGAAAAGACTTTTTAAGGACCTGCAGACCCCCTGCAAACAGGTGTGGAGTTAAAACGACTCCTGTCTTGTGTTCTCACCACTGAGAAGGCGATGCACGCCAGAGCAGTGAAGCTCATGTTGATCTTTGTGGCTTCGATGAAGTTCTTGGTCTTGTCGACGTAGAGGCCGAGAGCAGCGGCACCCACGATGCCAAACACGATGAAGAGAGCGCCACAAATGCCGGCAAAGTCCTGCAGCAATGAGATTTTATAGGTTTAGGTTTCTCCTCTTTCCTTTTGTTCCATCAGTTACTTAAAACATTTTAATACTGTCAATATTTGTGCCTTTATAAAGCAAATAGTCAAATTATTTCTTCATCCATTATTGTTCCTCCCAGATTCCCCACTAATATAGCCTACTGACAAACAATTAATCCCTGTGTGGTGCTCTCAGACTGTAAACTATACATTATCCTCCTGGCGTACTCACATTAGTGTATCCTTGCACACACAGGATTTGCTCCAGCAGCGTGGAGAAGCAGGTGAAGACAGCGATGCCTGAACCGAAGCACACCAGCAGGATGAGGTAGGCTTTGTTCTTTAGTAACTACAGACGAGACAGACACAAGGATTTGTAAGAGAAACCTCACAGGAAAATTAAGTCTCTGCAGCAACAGCATTCAACATGGAACCAAAATAACAGCATGTACAGAGAACATAAAGGGAGCTGAAAATAAACGAATGAAGTGATAAAACAGAATGAAAAAAATAACGTAGACTGTAGGGCTGCACCCTTATAGTTGAAGAAGAGTCTTAATCAACCAAGTTTTCATGGGTTTGTTGGTCAAACGCTAATAAATGTCATGCTAATAAATATGAGAAGACACCACTTGTTGCTGCGCAATGACAGTAGGACTACGAGAAAACTATCTGACGAAGCTGACAAGAGATGGGAGCTCACTGCAAGTCTTGAGACCAGCAAAAAAACTAAAAATCCAAGCTGCTGTGCTGGACCTATGTTTGTCTGTCATGAGCTTGTCATTCTTCGACTAAGAGAAACAAGACGAAGTGTACATGACGGTGTCAGATCTGGCTGAGAGTTTCTCTCCAGCGAAAGATGTTCAGAGAGGATCGTGACAACAGTACAGTATTTAGCAACTGTTTTAGATGTTACTACGTTAGTGTTACAAGCTCATAAGATTATGTGTTGAAACAAATGAATGAATTACTTTATTTCGAACCAAAACTTAAAAAAAAAAAAAAAAAAAACAAAACTAAAAACCAAACAAGACAAAGATAACAGTGTCCGAAAAGGAGTAGGTAGTAATAAAACTTAGGTCTCTACTACTTTCCATACATTTGTTCCTTTATCTCATATATTATTTCAACAAATTCCCAAATTTATTTACAACTAATATACAACTATCCTCACTGAGTGTTACAAAACAAAGAAATCAATAGAATAATCCGTCTCTTTGCAGGTTGTCCTGACACACTCAGTATTACGGAAGAGTATTGAATTCACTTAAATAAAAAAAGCCCTGTTTTTCGGAGTAATTTATTTATTTTTCTGTTTTTCTGAGTAATTTTTTCCCCTGTTTTTCGGGGTATTTTTTTTCCTGGTTTTTTTTGTGGTAATTTTTTTTTCTGAATGAGGAGACGAGATACTTCAAAATCTTGCGAGAAGCTCCCACCTGGTACCTGCAAGTGACTGGTGCCTATGGTAATTCGACAAACTAATGATAACACCATCTATATGACTTAAAGACGACAAACTAATGATAACACCATCTATATGACTTAAAGACAAGAGTATCTCCCAGTGTCTCAAACCAAAAACAAAGTAAAACTGGATTAAACTAAACAAGTGGGTCATGTTTGCTGCCATTATATCGAGCTCTCAAGAAAGGAATGAAAGCGTCTGTTGTTCTATTGCTCTCTTAACTCAGAAAAAAATACTCAGAATAACAGAAAAAAAATACCCCGAAAAACAAAAATAAATACCACCAAAAAGAGAAACAAAATTAAACAATAATTAAATTTATATCAAATATTTTTAGGTTCTTTGTTGTTGTTTTGCACAATTTAAAACACAAAAAAAGCAAAGAAAAATGAATAATGAACTACAGTGCAGGGAGAGGCAAACAACCCAGAGGGCTCATTCGAAGCCTCCACCTAAAAACATTTTCACAAAGTTATTAAGAACTCAAAAGTACAGAAAGACAAAGAACAATACATTAAACTATACAAGTGATAACAAACTACTGATGGCAAAATATGTTTGATTGTAATGACAAAAAACAGCAATAATAGCATCAATTTAAGAGCAGAAAACGTGAGTATGTGATGTGTAAATCGATGTTAGTGTAATTAGGCGTGTGTGTGTGTGTGTGTGTGTGTGTGTGTGTGTGCGCGTGCGCGCGCAACGACCAGTAACAAGGCACACGAGAAGCCCTTTTACCACCATCATCAACTCAAGGTAACTCAGCTGCAACTTGCTGGAAAAGTGTGTGCATGCTCAGTCGGTTTTCCCCGGACCAAAAAATATTAAATATGACGGTTGAGACAATGATGAAGATTCCTGTGATTCATCAAAGCTAAATCAAGTTGGTCTATAAAAACTGATGCATGTTTCCAGACAGTTTGGGCAGCGTTCCCCTTCGCTTTGTTTAATTAAACCCTGATCATCTGACAACTCCCGCCCTGTAGACCCTCTATTTGGCGCCGATTAACTTGGCGAGTACAGTGTTATAAAATCTGCCTGACGAAGATTAAAGTGTGATTCTGAGTTGGTGGTTTCATCTGCATGCTTGTCTTTTCTAGCCTCCTGTGTCCTCACCAGTTTGATCCCCTGTATGAACGGCTCGGAGCTGGAGGACTCGGCACTGGCTGACGGCGGCGTGGGGGGTGAGCTGCTCCGTATCCCCACTGTTGCTAGGAAACAGATGAAGCATGCCGGGATCGCATAGGCAAGCAGCTAGAGGAGGGATGAAACACACACATAATGCGATGATAAATGGGTGTTAGCACCTGAAATCAAAGGCCATTTATCATCATTAGCAGGTGAGGTGCCACAGAGCCACACAGTTCAGCTGTTGCAGTTTTCTGTATTAGCAGCTGCAATCCCACAATGCCCCTGGGGGAGCCCTCTGATTCTAGGCCAACTGGTGTCTTTTGTTTAAGATAATTTTGACAGTGTTGCCATTACTGGATAGTTCACAGCAGCCAGGGACAGAAAACACTGGAGAGAGGGGGGTTAAACACCACAAAAGGCCCTCGGTAAGTTTCGACTGTTATGTGCCATAAACCACTCACCATCCAGGACACCTTGTTTAATAATGAGGTCATCTGTATCTAAAAATGTGCTGCATTTGCTCAACTTTTTGTTTTGCATTCAGAACTTTTTGCATTGATTCTTTGTCAGTATCAGGGCAGGAAAACATGGTGCCAACCTCAGACTGAATACAGCTCCGTCTACATGTGAACAGATTTTTGAAAACTGATATTTTCCTCTACGTCAGGCACACACAGAATTTATGTACTAAAATGGAGATTTTTGAAAACAGCTTCTCAGGTGCAGCTTTTTCACAACTGTGACTACTTTGTATACGTGTGGACATGTAAAGCAGAGTGTTTGGGAAACAATGACGTCATCTCCTCAGTTTAAAAAAGCCCATTCTTGCTTTGTTTAATAAGCACGCACAAGAAACAACAGTAATGTAAGACTACCCGTTCATTTACATTTTGTCAGCAATGCCAAGTCTAATGACTACTTGTGTAATTTTCAAACCGGGCACGAATAAAACAATTTGCGAGAGTGAATTACATGTAAAGTCAATGTAAAGACGCAATTAGATGCAAATTCCTGCTGGGTGGCACAACGGACGCAAAACACATGATTAAGTGGCACGAATTAAGCAAGTTGCGCAATTTTGTGTCATACAATTATTGGCGAAGATTTAAAAGTCTGAACTTTAGCGACCAATTCACACTGCGATAGCCGATCGGCATGAAAGATGATTGATAGTCTATGAAAAGTGTCATGAGATAACATCTATAGTGACATGGCGCTCTATATAAAGTTGACTTGACCAGTGAAGTCGCCCCCTGCTGGCCATTAGAAAGAATGCAGGCACTTCCACACGTCTTAACTATTCAGACCCGGAAGCTGAGTACAGTTCTTTTATTCAGTCTGTGGTTTATCAGCACTTGTTTGCTGAAAACAAAAAGCAAAGTCCTGCCATGAATGACACTACACCATGCTGTAAATGTCATGGCATCACAACACTGAGCCTGAAACCTGACCAGACTCCTCATCAGTGGATTTGAAGTCTTGTTAGTTCAGCTCACCAGGTCGGGGATTTGTGCAGATGTTTTAACCACCATGGGAGAGATGATGTTAGCCAGCAGGATGCCCAGGGGGTTGGCTGAGGAGGGAAAAGAGAAGCATGACTGAGGGTTATTCTGGTTTTTGTCATGTGTTAAGAATCAATGCAGACGTATTGCACTTTCTGTTCCCTGTTCCAGTCGTCCCAGTTTTTATCTTCACACACTGGCTTTGACTTCGAATATAAAAAAAACAGTATCTTCAAGAAACAACTAATACTACTTTTATCTATCAGTATAAAAATACAGTTAAAATAAATTGTTTCACAGTGGTTATTTATCCCAGGACACATCCTTCATTTTTCTGCTGACATGCAGAAATGCAGGTGCTTCCCTGCACATTACAGCACGTGCTGAAAATGAATCACTTCCTACTTAGTTACACAGAGCACAAACCAAAGCCAACATGGTGGCTCCATTACAACACATAACACAAGCTAATGTTATTAGCACAAGCCTCCCACCCTGTTTCTCTCTTTTTATATTACGTAGATTGCCATGCTATGTTTGCATTGGTAACTCCTGACAAACAGTAAGTCACTCACACATAGAGGCGATCATGTTAGCTGTGGCGCGCTGGTGGTCAGGGAACCAGAGAGCTGCCAGCTTGGTGGGGGTGAAGATGATGAAGGGCTGAGCGAGGGCACCAAGGGTCTGACCCATCATCGCAAAATGGTACTTGATTTCATAGCCCCCCCCCGCAGGTTTCCCGAAGAAGCGCAGCAGGGCTCCAAACATGTTCAGCCAGGCTCCTAAAATCAGCTGCAGAGTGAGGAGGGCACAAGGTCATCATGTTGAAACAGAGTCAAGAAGTCATCTACACTCTATCCCTCCATTTTTGGTACTAAGAGCTCACTCTAATGTTTCTGCACCGTGCCTCTCAGAGATTGACCGTCAATCAAAAGCGTTCTTTCTCCTTAGACTCTTTTTTGATGAGGTTTAAGTTTCTTGAGACGGTGCTCTTGTCTTGGATGAGGATCAGTAATGTTTGACTCTATTTACAGCATTTCCTTCATAAAACCTCTCGTTCAGCTTTTATTTCTAGTTTTGTTTCCATTTCAGTCTGTTTTCTCTCTGCAACCTTCTGAGGCCTTTCACCAGACACTGATAACTATTAATATCTTTTGCTCCTGGACCTGGAGTGTTTCTTTCCTCCACACTTCTAAAATCATTCATCACTTGGTTGCAGCTTTGTGTTGTCGTCATAAACAAACCCCAGCCCAGACCCCGATGTTTGAATTGGAGATCTCAAAGTAAAAAACAAAACAGTAAGGAACTAATTTCCTGTAACACGCAGGTCCATTATCAACCACAACAGTTGTATCCTACAATACAAATAACACAGGAACCCCAGGTGATGTGCGTACCGTGGAGCGTAGCCCGACAGAGTCCAGCATCCACGTGGTCCCAAGGCTGAAGGGTATGGCCACCACCATGTAGACCAGTGACAACCAGTTGATTTTCTCCAGACTGACCTTCAGAAACTGGGCAGACTGGTCTGCTACTGGTGCAAAGGTCAGCCATATCTAGAAAGACACATGGAGATATATTAGAAAATAAGGTCTGTGTCTCTTAAAAACAAGTGTTAGCTATTGTTACAATACGATTGCTGAAACTAATTTGTGAAAATATGAAACACTGCTGTGTTAACCTTCAGTCCTGAGTGAAAATATTCAAGATTGTAACTGTAACTTGATGACTGGATCAGTTCAGCATATGCACAGTATGATTTAAGCCCGTTTTAGAAATGTTGCTAATTTCTGCCATAAGCAAATTTTCCCAAGCAAACACATTTGTTTTGTGCATGTAAACACCACCAACACAAATCTTATAAACGGGGTCAAGAACACTGAAATGGGACCAGTGCCTATACATTAACTCAGTATTTAAAAAGGTCAAAGCATTCTTATACACTATTCTGCTTGTAAAACAGCAACAAAAGATTATTTAAGGTAGGATGAAGGCTGCAGGGCTGATACACAGGATGACTGAATTATTCTGACCTGTAAACTGAACACTGAGACCACAAAGGCAGCACCAGTCCAGTTCTCTGCTCTGTGGACAATGAAGAAAATCTAATGTATGCGGCCCAGTTAACATAAGCTGGTCAGCTGATCTGGGCACACAATGCCAGTCCTGTCTCCTGCAGGGTGACACGCTTGGAATTTTACATTTTCACACATTCCTCCTTTTCTTATTCTTCAGACCTGTTTATTGTTTGCAGAGGGAAGGGCTGACCGTCAAGAAGATCAGGTTTTCGGATTATTTAGTGATGCTTCACACACACCTCTGGTCTGCTTTAACAAAAATTGAATGCATCTTGGCTCACAGCTTCACCATAGAGTTTCATTAGGACACCACCATGTGTTGTAGTTTTTACTGGTGCCGTTTCACATTGTACTGAAACTACAATGCTACATACAGATGCAGACACCTTTAATAATACAAACTGTTTATCATCAAAGGAAATACACTCAAGTTACTTTAATTCAAATGGACAAAACATATACACTAATATTTATTTTGCCATGACATTTCCAGGGGGTTGGGTTTATCCTTGACTTTGTTTAATGAGCTATATGGTTATTTTTTAGAGTTAATGATACTCTTCCAGAGGAGAAAAGTAATTACAATGGAAGGTGGGGCTGGATATTGTCAGTACAAGTGTAAATACAATACTCAGGTTTCAGTACTGAACACACTAAAACACATTGTTTTCTGATTTTTCAATATCTCACATCGAAGATAATAATATTTCACGACAGTTTTTTTCCCAATTCATCCAGGCATGTCCACAGTCCAGAAAAAAAATTCAAAATCAAGTCCAAAATAAAAATTAAGCCAAACCTCTCAAACACATCAGTGTCTCGACAGAAAGCAATCATACAATAACTTTAGCTGAATAAAATACAGTCTAAAACTATTTACTACTCTTACTTAAAGGCCCTGTCACACCAAGCCAACAGTCAGCCGTCGATTAATGTTGGGCCGTCAGTAAGCGCCTGTTGCCCTAGTTGGTGTGGTGTGTCTGGCACTGTTGCCCCTCCTCAGCCCCTGTTGGCTTTTTTTTTTGGCTGATTCAGCATTTTGAATTCGCATCTGTGAAATCGGAGCCTGATGGTGAATAAATTCACTCTGATTGGCGTTTCAGCTCAGCATACGAGTAAAGAAATTAAAGTGAGGAAAGTAAACAAAAAGCTAATGTCAAGAGGGAGTGAGACCAAAACATCTGGGGGATCCCCGGCCGGATGAGATATACAGCATAATCCCTCCAGCATGTTCTGGGTCTGCCCCGGGGCCTCCTACCAGTGGGATGATTTTTCTCGCGGATTAATCAGCATCTGTGACAGCAGAGCCTGACAGTAAGAAAATCCCTCTGATTGTCAGTTCAGCTCAGTGCACGAGAAGAGAAACAGAAGTGAGGAAAGTAAACAAACAGCTTAAGTAAAGACAAAACAAACTTGTTACATAAGGTCAGATTATTTTTCTTTAGCCACTGAGCTCTTCAGGAGAAACCTTTCATGATGGTTTGTGTTATTGTTCACTGGTGCACAGTAAATATGCTCTGTTCTTTCAACATTGGATTGTGTTGTTGATGTGCTAACTGGCTAACTAGCGTCAAGACGGTCTTTTGGTTTCCCTTTTTCAATAATAATTACAGATGACCACTGTCACCTGGCTTGGAGCGTTATTTTCTCTCACACAGACACATAATGCACGTGCTGGTTGGCCATTGGCTGTAGTCTTTGCGGTGTGTTCATGTGCCCCATTTTTTTCACTGAGACACAGCGACGAGAGACGACACAGCCACGGGCCTTCATCACTGCTAGTTCTCTGAAATCGGTTTAGTGTGTCTAGGCCACTATTTGGTTGGTGCCTAAAATGTATTGGTGTTCGATACCAAATTCTGATGAGAAGTAGATTAAATGCAATTTCTTCACCTCAAGAGTGTTATTTTAATTTCTCTTAAATAAAAAAAAAACTGGTGTTTCATGTTCTGCATACAGTTTTTTTTAAGTCGTTCTTTTGTGTAACATTAGCATATAATGTAAGTATGATATGGCTCTCGAAATTCATCCTACAATCAATGACTCACCACAGGTCTTTGTAAATCCTACTCTGAACCCTCAGCAGGGCTGCTAATGTCAGACTGATTGATGTCTAACTGGCTCATCAGCTGTTATTTGCCACATCATGAATGACTCTCAGCCAGCTGAGCATCTTTTGTGAGTGGGAACACCAGCCCCAAGGAAACAATAGCTTCCATAGAGAGGACGAGTCCCGCGGGAGCTGGAAATAGGTGAGGGAGGGCTCAGTTTGCATGACTGAGACGGGCACACTTGCCTCCAGGCACGCTCTGCTTTTCAATGACAACGTCCCCGGGGAATTATATCAAGTTCCACCAAGCAGAAGGAGGCACCAAATGTCATCTACCAGTACTGACAGCCACATCTGCTGTTTAACTCCTGAAACAGCTTTAAAAATGTCACATCTCTTAAAGAAGGACAACAAGCTGTCAATTAAAAGTTAAAGTCACAGCTACTGTTTCCTTATGTGTAAAATGTGGTAACACAGGTTTGTGTAGAAAGAGATAAAGAGATCTTAAAGTAAAGACGTCCCATAGATTTAAATTCAGAATATGTTGTGTTTCTGTATGAATCGTATGTTGGGCTGGGGCTTAATGTCAGGTATGACTCAATTTTGTGATTATTAATGAGCCACTTACTCAAGTACTGTGATTAAGTACAATTTTTACATTTTGTACAAGTTTTTTTAAACAAAAAAAAAAAAAAAAAAAAACATTTGCTGGTTTCATGCCTCTACACTTTGAGAATTTGATGCTTCTTTGTCGTACATGACAATAAACTACAAAGCTCCGGATTTTTGGACTGTTGTTGGGATAAAACATACCATTTAAAGATGCCACCCTGGGCTGTGGGAGATTATACAGGGCCTGTTTCACTGTTTCACTATTCTTTATTTATTTTATTGAAAAAATAAAAGATTCATTGAGAAAAATAATTAAGTACTTCTTTTTTACATTTGTTTGTTTGCTTTTTCGCTGTTGCCTTGGCAGAAATGGGCTTCCGTACAATAAACTTAAGTTAGTGTTGTCTTATGATTTGGGGTATTTTCTACCATAAAACATTTTGGGGGCAAGCAAACATTACTGCACACTGACCAAAGACATCAACTTTTGTATCGGCCATAAAATCCCAGTTACTCGAACTTTCTGGAGAACATTATCTGCCTTTAACTAAACTTTGTTATTAGCTATCAGATTACCAACAACAGAGAACTCACCGTCACATTGGAGCAGTTTGTAACAGCGTATTTTTACACTGTGGTGCCAGTTGTACGCTACAACAGTTGGTTGATTAAATCGATTGGTTGAATGTCAGAAAATTGACAACTCCAAATAATCTAAAGTCTTTTCATTTTATAGTCTTTTATTTATTTCTTTAAGCCAAAAAAACCAAACATTTGCTGGTTTCATGCTTCTCAAATGTAAAAACTCGATGCTTCTTTGTCATACATGAAAATAAACCAAAAAGCTTTGGATTTTTTGGTAAAATATACCATTTAAAGATGTCACCCTGGGCTGAGGGAAATTATACAGGGCCTGTGTTTCGGATTTACTCGCGACCATGTTAACTGGCAATTTTCAGCTGAATGCGTCTGTGGTTGTCGTAGTGACAACAGCTGTTTTCAACCAGGAAGAGAACACGTAGCTGTCCTCCGCAATGCCTCTTTGTTCAGTGTTTCATTACAGTGTCAAACCAGAACATACCTGAGTCATCTGTTGAGTTTTGTTTGAGGAAACGCGTGACGTACGATTATCCACTCGTGTTTTGTACCTCATCTGAATTCTTGTCAGTAATAAAACCTCGCAATAAATTTTTAGTCTGTTTGAATCTACATGTGTTACATACAACATTCAGCCTTTTCTAGCTCAACACATGAATGTTTTGTTGGAGATTCGAACTCACTCCGTGGTGGGAAAAGATGTTAGAAACCAACGCGTTATCCACTACACTAAGATCACCTCACGACTCTTGTGATAGCTGTTACGGCTGTGTATGTGTTTTTTGCTGCTGTCCCTTTTCCCTCCCTTGTAGCTCTGCCTAGGTGTGCTGCATTACCTAACGAGGTGCAGCGCACCTGGCATGGAGGAGGTGCTTAGGAGCTCCTGTGCCAGCAGCAGAGGAGAGAGGCTCTGGTGTGGGGACTGCTGGTCCTGCTGCAGTTTTGTTGTCTTGTTCGGTTGTTTTCAATCTAATAAATCCCATGGATTTGATTGTTTAAAAAAAAAAAAAAAAAAAAAAAAAGGCGTTCATGTGATTATTTTGGGCCGCTTAAGGGTGGGGCGTAACAATCGCTTACGTATTTCTATTTCTATGGTATCGTGTTGCCTATAGGTGACATACAAAGATTTTACACCCATGTGACTGTAACTGTTGACCATCTCATGCAAAAATTATGAGCATTAACAGGAGGCTGCTGTTGGTGTGATCAATTAAGGACAAATGAGGTGCTAAATGGCTGAGCCCTGTAGCCAAGCTTGTGGCCAACCAGCCTGATTACACCATTTTAGGGAAACCTATATAAAGGTTGTGCAAAACTTACAGTGTAGGAAGTGAGGAGAAATGTTTTGAGACAAATGGACTGACAAAGCACCAGCGGTACACTACCGCTTCTACCTTTGTGCTCAAGGGTAAGTAATGTTATATACCATCAAACAAAATAAGTAGCCTACACTTGTTCTTTTATGTTAATATTAAATTGAGTTTTCTTTTGACGTAATCAAAACATTTGTGTAACAGTTGATTATTTCACAAAGTGGGCAGAGGCCTAATCTCTGAAGAGTAAGTCTGCAGAGGAGGTCACCAACTGTATTCTTGATTTTGTATACAAATTTGGTGCACCTCAGAGACTGCTTACAGACCAAGGGACAGAGTTCAAAAATCAGGTAGAACACTCAGAAATATTATGTCTTGGCAAGACATATTGTGAATGCTGAATTTTTTTTTATTTTAATTTTATTTGTTTTTTCTGCAAAATGAATTTAAGGTGAACGCCAGACTCTGTCAGGCCCTTGGCATTCAGCGATGCTTTTGTGCACCATATCACCCGCAGACTAATGGGTTGGTGGAGAAACTGAATGGCACCATCCAGAGGTAAGTCACATGGGTTGGCAGGTATCATACACTGACACATTAATGGTATAGACTTAAGTAGTGACATACCCTAACACTATTTTCAGGTCTCTCAACAAACTGGGGAGGAAACCCCCCAAAAATGGGATCAATACCTACAAGCAACTATGTTTGGTCTTAGAACCAAGAAACAACTTACAACACAGTATAGTCCTTATCATTTAATGTTTGGCAGGGAAGCAAGATACCCATCTGAGGTGCCCACGGAGTATGAGGTAAGTGTAAATTATTTACTGCCGATTTGCAGAGCCTGGCACCTGAAAGAGAGTTGGAGAGCGAGGTAATGGGGGATTGTACGCTGCTTCAGATTTTTCATGTTTGATATACAAGCTAATTTGATTTTATATTTCTGTATTTTTTCTTCTTTATGTAGATCATAAATGCCTACCTTCTCTGGGGAACAAAGAAGGTCCCAAATCGAAGAATACGTGTCATTGATTCATTCGAAATGACAGGAATATGGAATGGTGCATCAAGGGGAATGAGAACGGTTAGGCTAATAGTTACTTTCAAAGTTACTTGCAGCTCGATGTGACAGAATGGGACACGTTAATAGGGGCCGTCTGCAAGGACAGACATTAGACTCTCGTAGTAAGTGCACTTTAATCAATGCTATTCATGCAACTATATTTACAACTCTAAGAATAATTTACATTAAAGTATGCTGTCTGTAACAGGCCATGTACCCAAAGGACAGACGGGCCCTATTTGTAGATCCTTTCGGAGCCACACAGAATCAGCTAAACATTGTAGGGATGCAACAAGGTAACTTCAGGATTTATTCTCATGTGTTTAATTTCTTAAAAACAGGACAAATGGTTGCTGATGTGCTTGTAACAACATTAACTAAATATTCTGAATTCTTTTCTTTAGGGATTTCATGTGGGAAAAAAACATGGGCCTAAATGTATCTAGATGGTCCTGTACAACAATCCCACATCCCCGTCAACAAGATTCCACATCCTGTGGAGTGCTGGTCTACAAAGTAAGATTGTGTACGCTAGTAAGCATTTAATAATTCTTGCAAAAACAACAATAACACTGCCCTGTATTTTAAGGTTGCAGAGCTGCTGCTTGAAGGCAGCAGCTTTGAATTCAATATAAACCAGGACAGCATTAACGTCATGCGGATGGAAATGGCCAGGAGACTGATGGATGATTCTGGTAATTAATAGA
Organism: Epinephelus moara; assembly: GCF_006386435.1. Classification (NCBI taxonomy): domain Eukaryota; kingdom Metazoa; phylum Chordata; class Actinopteri; order Perciformes; family Serranidae; genus Epinephelus; species Epinephelus moara. Next base: position 39,762,925 of record NC_065509.1, read on the forward strand.
CAACCTCACAGACCTGTGCAGAATCTGTGGGGGGAAAAAAAGAGACTGGAGACAGGGACACCTCAGAGGCACCTGTGGATCAATGGGTAGGAAGCCTTTAAAGTTGTCTACATTGAGATTTCATTAAAAGGAAAATCAAAGATCTAATTTATCTTCTGTCTTTCAGATTGAGTGCACAATGTGCTCTCGTTGGTTCCACTGGATGTGTGTGTGGCAAAGCCAAATATAAATTTTTATTTTTATTTTTTTCTCATGTCCAGCCTGTTCACCACCCACCTAAATTCAATTTGGTTGTCCCTGTCTCACCTTACACTGGAGTAGGGCTACCATCACTGCCCAGGTCAACTCCAGCTGGACATCAGCTCCCTCATCAAAACAGCATGATGGGCTGTACCCTGCCATCATATTCCAGTCGGGATTGCTATTCCAAGAGAATAAGATTTTGTTTGCCCATTATTTTTACATGAGTTGTGTGCAATTATTTTCTCTGCCACTTCTTTGTGTAAGTGGCATTCTCTTTTCCCCGTGAGGATGTCATATGTTTTACAGTGAAGATGTCAGAAGACACAAATTTGATTTTTGGACTGAACTGAATAAAATTAACTTGACTGACTTGAGCTGTGTTCTTGACTGACTTGTACGCAGTAGAGGGACCTTAATTAGGGGTAGGAATCTCAGGGACCGCTCTTCATTGGTTTAAATCCTATCTGTCTGACTGATCCTTTTCTGTGGCTGTTGGCCCTCATAAATCAGAGTTTGCCCACCTTTCTTGCGGGGTGCCCCAAGGTTCAGTGCTTGGGCCTATCCTCTTTACGCTATACATGCTCCCTCTCAGAGATGTCATCAGCAATTTTGAAGGTATCTCATACCATATGTATGCAGATGACCTCCAGTTATATTTTTCTTTTAACCCTGATAGGACCGATGGAATTGACTCACTGTACGATTGTATGAATGTAATTAAGGACTGGATGTCTTCTAACTCCCTTCAGTTGAACGCAGCTAAAACTGAGATTTTAATTATTGCACCTGATGCCTCAGCATCTAAAGTGGCCAGCTGCTTAGGGTCCCTCAGTGCAAATGTGCGCCCCAAGTTGAGAAACCTTGGGGTCACATTTGATCAGGCCATGCTCTTCGATGACCACATCAAAACTGTCACTCGCTCCTGCTTTTTCCACCTCAAAAACATTTCCAAACTCAGATCCATGTTAACTTATTCCGAGCTAGAAATGATCATCCATGCTTTTATTTCCTCACGTCTGGATTACTGTAATTCTCTTTTCACCTGTCTCAATAAAACTTCATTAGACCGCCTCCAACTAGTCCAGAACGCTGCCGCCAGGCTTCTGTCCAGATCTCATAAGTTCACTCACATCACTCCAGTCCTGGCATCCCTGCACTGGCTCCCTGTTAATTTCAGGATCCAGCACAAGATTCTAACCATCACTTACAGAGCCCTCCATGGTCAAGCACCTGCATACTTGACGGATCTGGTGTCCTTTCACTGTCCTGTCAGGTCACTGCGGTCCGCTGAAGGCCACCTACTTACTGTCCCTCACACAAGATTAAAGACGAAAGGTGATAGAGCCTTTAAGGCTGTTGCACCGAAATGGTGGAATGCACTACCTCATGAGCTGAGAGCGGCCTCTTCCATGGACATTTTTAAAAAGCAGTTACAAACACATCTGTTTAGGCTTGCGTTCCATTAATTGTCCATTGTATCATCTCTGTATTTCGCTGCACTTTACTTTTTATTTGTTTTTGTGTATTTTGCATTGTTTCTGTTATTGTATTTTTTGTATTTTATCTTGTGAAGCACTTTGAGTCCTCTCTGTGAGAAGTGCTATATAAATAAATTTACTTACTTACTTACTTAGATGCAGTTTTGGTCTGCAATACTTAAACTAATTTTGAGGAATTTGCAAACCATGTATTTGTAGGGGGAACACTTTTGGTTACATTACATTGGAGCAACACAATACCAATGGTGGGAAATTAAGGTGGAAAAAACAACGCACGCAAGCTCGTGTTTTTTGTTGAATACCGCGACCATTTGCTTGCCACTTGCGCAAAAAATTGGCGTTCCTTATATTTTCGAGCTCGCTCGCGAAAGCAGCACGAGGTCTATTTTTCAGTGACTGCGCATCCATTGCACGTCAAGCCACGTAGCTCAGATCGCACCAGACCGGAAACGGAACGCACACAGCATCCGGTAAATTCCAAAATACAACAACACATTGCACGGACTACGGATTGTAAACTCAGTTTTTTAAAAATCACGTCACATCCTGTCACACAAGTTGTCAGTCAGTGCAAGGGTTCGAGGAAAGATGGACGAGGAGAAACTCATAGTTGAAGTGGAAAACCATAGCATTTTGTATGACACCACACATCCTTTCTACAAGGATACAAACCGAAAGGAGATGTGGTGTGAAATTGCAGGAGTTTTGGGAGTGAGTGGTGCTTTTTATCGCGTGATATTGCAATTCCCACGTGAGCTTGTGGCCCTGCTATGTGGTGCGGGCACTGCAGACGGAGTATGTGGACATTGTGGGTAACACACATAGATTCAGACAGACTCCAAAGACGAAAAATGTTATTGCGAAGTTTTATTACTGATGAAAAGTCAAAGGAAAAGCAACTTGCTTCCTTCCTGTTGTCAACAAATCCCATCACAACAGATGAGGTACACAATGAGAGTGGGTAACGTACATCATGCGTTTCCTCAAACAAAACTCCACAGACGACTCAGGTATGTTCTGTTTTGACACTGTAATGAAACATTGAAGAAAGAGGCATTGAGGAGGACAGCTAAGTGTTCTCTTCCTGGTTGAAAACAGCTGTTGTCACTATGACAACCACAGAGCATTCGGCTGAAAATTGCCAGTTAACATGGTGGCGAGTAAATCCGAAACACCTCTTATATTATTTTCTACCATTTAATTGACAAAACGATTGATCAAGAAAAAATGGGCAGATGAATCATAATGAATGTAATCTTTAATTGCACTCCTACTTTTACCATCACTGTTTGCGTTGATGTTGTCTTGGCAGCAATGGGCTTCCGTACCATAGATTTAGAGTTTTGACGTTATGTTCTTTTGGGAGGGTCTTTTTTCAATCATAAAACATTTGAGGACAAGCAAACGTTACTGCACACTGACCCAAATATCAACCTTTGTATCGGGCATGAAAACCCTGTTACAGGAACTTTCTGGAGCCCACACTGCCTTTAACTTTACTGTGTTTATGAGCTGTCAGGTAACTGTACACAGACAGGACTCACCGTGGCGTTGGAGCAGTTCAACAGACACAGCACCAACAGAACAAACCACCTCCTCTTGTACAGTTTAAAGGACAGAAGTTTCCTCAGCTCAGTGTTTGGTGTCCTGGGAACATCAGAGGGAACATCAGAGGGAACATCAGAGGGAACAGTCTGAACCTCGGTGGACGCTTCGTTATCATACTCCATTATAGTCCTCACGGTGTTGACAAGTTTACCGGCTAAGCTAATGACAGAAGCTAGCAGCGTTAGCTAACACTGTACACATAGACGAGGCATTGTAAAGTTTATGTTGGCGGTTATTAAGTCGGTAAAAACATTGAAAAAAAAGTTTTAAATCCTTTAGAATAGAAGCTGTTATTCCATTGTTGTCCTGTGATGGATTGTTAGGTCATTAAATCTCATTAATGGACGCCGGAAAAGCAGTTTGACGGCTGGAGAAGTCGAAGACAAACACCGCCTCACGATTCATCAGCGCCGCCGGGAATGTAACTGTAACAAAGATCCTCTAACACACAGGAGGAACCACTCTGTCACCAAAACAACGACCCGGAACACAAATGTTTCTCTGCAGCTGTAACAGTCCAGCCCTTGAATATTGATGATGGATATTATATTACACACAGCTGCGAAAATGTAAAACATGATTAAGTCAAGAGTGTGTGGGGCTTGGTGCAAAGAAAGTCAAGATACAGGAGCTTAGGTAGAGGTGGAAGAACTCAGGTGTTAAGTAAAGTAGAAATACCACAGTGTAAAAATACTGTTAAAATCCTGCATTCTAGGTCTACAAAAATATTAGCATGAAAATATGGACCCATTTAAAGTACCAAGTAAAAGTAGCCTGCTCATTGTGCAGCATGGCCTATTGATATATTAGCCTAGGACATGAGTAGGCAGCCTGCAGCTCCAAAGCCATGTGCAGCTCTTTCTGTGGCTTTGACAACAATGTCACATGCAATTGACTTTTTTTTTTTCCAGCATTTTCATTTATCATTGTTGTAGGCCTAAAGACATTCTTACATTCTTAAAAAATGTAAAAATGTGAAGCCTATGCACTCAATTAAAAGAAAAAAAAGTTTTAACATTTCATCAACTAAAATGTGCATCACATGTCTACCACCTGGCACCTTTTCCTCTATATTTTGCCAAACCTCAACAGCGGAGCTTTGTCTTGAGCCTCCCTAACTAGGCAATGGATTCCAAATCCATAAAAGAAAAAGTCTCAAAAGGAAACTACCGAATTGAATAGTGTGTAGACAGATTTGCAGCGTTGGCAGTGAAAGCAAACAAAACAGTCATAAATAGCCCACTGCAGAGGAGCCATTTTATGGTAATACATATTTTTCAATGCTTCTTTAGACCAAATAAAAAATTGCTTTTGATAGTTCAGGTTGCTGAGCCCTGACCGCCTAGAGTATAGTGGATAGTTATAGTTTATAGTTGATTTGATATGGACATCTCAGTAGCATTAGAGATGTACATTTATGCACAAGAACCAGATGCCATGTGTTTAGTGTTTGTAGCAAAACGCTAATTTGCAACACCTGACCGCAGGACACCTAATGATTGATTATAGGTATTCATGCATTATTTTGTACATCACTTTTTGCACCTGATGAAAAGGTGAGTGTGGATTTTATATATAATGCATGGCAGCTTGTGGTTTCCCCTAAGGAATCCATAAAGTTTCATCTTAATCATCATTTATTTGTTGATTATATTCTGTATAATTAATCTAGTAACAAAATTTAGTAGTGGAGCAAAGAGTAGCCTATGTTTCCCTCTGAAATGTGGTATGGATGCATAAAGTAGCAACGATTTGTGGTCGCTTTGCGTGTTTATATCAAACTTTGAGCTACAATTTAAGAAAAAGATCAATTAAAAAAAGACCATAAATGATATCCCAACGCAAGTAGTTATGACTCAGGGGTCATAAATCACTGTCAGTTACAATAATGCCTCTTAATTTGACAAATGACACCTGCTGAAATCAGGATATTTACTTGCTCTCCCAGGTGTTTTTGATAATGTGAGTAGAGTCAGAGTGGTTAGTGATGTCTAAAAGTTTCTTAAATATTAGAAACTGTTACGGAGGAGGAGGAGGAGGAGGAGGAGGAGGAGGAGGAGGAGGAGG
>NC_065509.1:39768376-39777453 GCF_006386435.1 Epinephelus moara
GACATCTGCCATCATCAGAATGAATCAGCCACTGAAACTTTCCTTTTGCACATGAAGATTTATTTTTCAAACTGAAGAAGTTGTAGTGAAACATAAAACAGGGGAGCAAACACAAGTGGGTTTGAATCAGCACTGCCGCCCCATGTAATGGTGTTCAGAGTTTAGGGGGTGAACAGGTGAACTCAATCAGGTTAATGAGTGAACGAAGAGTGAAAGGAACTAATCAGTGCTGAGGAAAGAGAAGGATAAAGAAACTTCTAGCTTCTTATCTAATGTGTCTTGACCTGGCATAATATTTGTTGTTGCACTTTATTAAAAATGCCTGTGTGCATCACTGTCTCCAGTCTGTGTGAAAACATTTTTGCATTATTAAATAAATGTGGAGTGTTGTCCTCCTACTGGTGATTTGTTTTTGTAACTGCCAATAAGAGCAGAGTGAGGCATCTTCAAACATTCAGCCTCTCTGAGTGTACTGTGCAGAACACAACACACTCCTCCCTCTGTTTAATCCTTTGTGGGTCACCTCTGTGTTTAGTTTTGCTTCTTATGAAAGTTCACCTGAACAGAAAGTGACACTAAAAAGCCACAGGTGAATCAAGACTCCACTTTAAGTTTGCTCACACTGTTCAAACACTCTGAGCTGCTTTATGTTGCTTTACAAATAAACTTGAAGTGAATCCAAACATTTTTATTCTTCTTAAACTTTTCTGCTTTCTCAGTCCTTTGGGTTCTTTTTGCAAACACTACCCAGGCTCTCATGTGACTTTCACTCAGCAGTTTTCCCTGAAACTTGTGAACTTGTGACTCTTGTGACTCTTGTGACCCTTCAATGCAGCAGAAATGTATTTTTTTTGCCTTCCCCTGATTTGTGCCTCAACACTTCCCTGGCTCTAATCTCTCCTGTGACTTCATGGCTCTGTCTTTGCTCTGGAGTGTGAGCTGAGACCTTATATATATAGACAGGTGTGTGCCTGTCCAAATCATGTCCAATCAGCTGGACTGACCGCAGGTGGACTCCAATCAAGGTGCAGGAACATCTCAAGGACAATCAAGACAAATCAGAGGCACCTGAGCTGAACTGCAAGCACCGTAGGAAAGAGTCTGTGATATTTCTGTTCTTTTCTTTTTGATAAATTTCATTTAAACTATGAACAAATCCTGTTTGTCTTTGTCATTAAGGGATATTGAGTGTAGACTGATGAGGAAGAAGATGAATTTAAATGATTTTTACAGACAAAATGTGAAGAAGTGAAGGCGTCTGAACACTTTCTGAATGTAACCTGATGGCAAACTCTTTAATTATGCACTTATTTTTTTAAGTTAACCCCTGACTGAGTAGCAACACTCACATATGATCTAAAATTATACACACTTAAAGGCATCATAAAGAATGTGGTGACAGAGACATGTGCTTGTTCTTCTTGAGAGGCCACTATGTTTGAATAGTTGTTGTTTTATTGTGGATTTTTTTGTATTAAATGTATATATTGTGTTTTAAATGTGTTTTAATTGGCTGCTACCTCGGCCAGGTGTCTCTTGTAAAAGAGATTTTCAATCTCAACGGGACTTCCTGGCTAAATAAAGGTTAAATAAATAAAAAGCCTATATCCTTCTTTAATTTCTGTAAGATTTTTATAAACAACATCTATAAAAAAATATCTTAAAGGTGCAGTGTTTAAGATTTAGGGGGATATACTGGCAGAAATTGAATATAATATAATGAGTATGTTTATTACCTTAGAACAGGGGGTTGGCAACCTGATGCTCCAGAGCCACATGCAGCTCTTTAGCTCCACACCATTGGCTCCCTAAGGCTTTGACAACACATTATATTTTAAATTATATGTAGCCTATACACCAAATAAAGAAAATGTTTCAACATTTAAATTTTGACCAACCTCAACAGCCGTGACTAGTCTCGACTTTAGCGAGGCTAGCTTTGGATATTAAATCCAAAAATGAAAAAAGTCTCAAAAGAAAATAGACAATTTAACAGTGCATGGACTGATTTGTTTGCTTTCACCACCAACGCTGCAAAGTTAAATAACCAAATAATCATAAATAGCCCACTGCAGAGTCGCCACCTTGTGGTAAAACATATTAATGACAGCTCGTGTAGAATTATTAGTAATGTTGATGGGCTAATTTAGACATAATAGGACGTATTATGTTCATCACAAGGTTCAGATCAGTTTTGAGGCTCCCAACAGACTCATCTCTGTTTTTTAAATTTTGGTCAACAATGGCTCTTTTGATAGAGAAGGCTGCCGACCCCTGCCTTACAATAAGCCGTTTATATCTACATAGGGAGCGAGTCTTCGTCTGTGGAGATTGCCGTGTTTTTACAGTAGCCCAGGGCAAACAAACCAAACACTAGCTCTGCATAAGGTCATTTAAAGCCACTAAGGATTTAGTCATCGGATGTCTGGATCTTAAGTTAATAGAAAAACAAGCTGAGCAAACGTTAACGGCAGCTCAGCTGGAGTTCCTGCCGTGCTGGACAGCATTAAAGAAACATTGATTTTTAACATGAAGTTGCTTTATTTAGTGTTTTTACCAACTTAAATCACCAGATATGTTTGTTCTGGAGAGGAAGAGACCTTTGTGGATAATTCGGCTCCCAGTAAAAACCTCCTGAACACTGAAGAAATTCTAACTGGGAAAAGTTTCAGCGGGTTGCAGTCTGCAGTCCTCACCACTAGATGCCACTAATTCCACTTTAGCTTATATTGGAGTTATGATATGTAGCGTGTGAAATAGAGTATGGTGAATGTGCTAGGAAAGGTAGTATCAGCACTGTCTCTACCTGGTGCTCGCATGTATGGAGCCTGGGTTTGTTGAAGGTGGCGGTGCTGTTTGGGCTGAGAAAGCCATGTGTAAGTAAGGTAAAGGAGGTTATTGGGTTGGTGTGGGGAGTAGTGAGACCTGGCATTAGGGGAGTGTCTCTGGGATGCCAGAGATCACTGCCTAGCCTCCTGGAGGTGTCGTGGGACCAACTAGATGAAACACTGGTGAAAGGAGGTTCCCACCTGATGACCCCAAAGACATGTTAGTTATCACTGCTCACTGGTCTGTATAGTTAAGCCTTGCCATAATAGCTTATCATAGGGCTTAGGAGGTTATTCACTGAGTGCTAATCCTTTATCTAGAGCACAAACTTCTTGTGTTTATTTGAACACAGCTCCCAGTAAAAACCTCCTGAACACTGAAGGAATTCTAACTGGGAGAAGGTGCAGCTGGTTGCAGTCTGCAGTCCTCACCACTAGATGCCACTAAATCCTAAATCTTTCACACTGTTCCTGTAACTGAAAGTTTCTTGTACTGTAGCCTCTTCATACGAAGCTTGCCGGTTGTTAGAAGCTACTCAGACTTGATTCAATTAATCTATCGACAGCTCCGGAAGGTTTGAATTAAGTTACTGTACGTCCAGCACATAAATTATAAAGAATCTGTGTTGTGGCGAGGAGCTACATCTGCATCTGCAGAGGGAAGTTTTTTTCATTTCAACTCTAACACAAATGTGGCTGCAGCGTGAGGCTGACTCATCGATGGGAATGTCAGAGATTTAAAACCTCTGAGGGTCAGCAGATGTTGGCCTGTGGTTCTGCTTAAAAAAGAGATTTTTGGCAGATGCGGCTACGTTTTGTTTCAACTTCATTATGTCCAGTGAGGAGCGTGCAGCATGCTGGTTCTCATGACAAAAGCTGAACCACATGTGTTGCACCCACACTCTTGCACTCACTGTAGCCACACTGAGTCTTTACCTAACCAACCATCCCTAACTTTAACCTCACCATAACCATTTTCATCTTCATATCTAGAATTAACCATCTCAAGGCTTATACTTAAACGTAATCAGTTTTAATTCTTGTGCTGATTATAGCATTTCTGATCATAAACCTGGTGGGATCCTTTATTTTTGTATCAACCACACAAAGACAATGAACTGTTGGTGTTACAGCAGCACGAAAGGTAAGTTTGTAGGGGAAATTTAAAGTTGTGATATTTAGGTTTATGATTTAAAATCAACTACTAAAAGAATTTTAACAGACAAAGTGTTATTTTCTATCTGATTTTAAGCTCGATGATGTCAACTTGTGTCAAGGTGCAAAACCATTCCTCATACATATATTTTTGTATTTTGTGGATTTTTTGGGGGAGTTAATCATATTTTTATACTTGCACTGTTTCCTACTTTGTAATGCAATTGCTACACAACAATGTCCCTCGGAATAAAGAGAGTTCAGTCTTATCTCTGTGAGTCTATGTCTTTATTTGCCACAATTTCCTAAAAAGCAAATTAAAAAGAGTAAAACTTAATAAGCTGAAAATAAAGAATACAAATCACTGTAATATTGAAGATAGGATGCATCTGTTGCGCTTTATAATGAGTTAAAGAATATTATCTGAAGTTGGTGGACAATATAAAAGCAGTATGTGACAATACAATCTAAAAGTTTCCCCAACTTGTAGTGCTGAATTTTGTTTGAGATTTTTTTTAATTAAAAAGTTAAGTCTGTCCATCCTGTCAATGGAACACCATTTCAGACAATATTAAATGAATAAATAAATTGAAATGAAATGAAATGAAATAAATCTTGAAATGAATAAATGAGACAATACATACAGAAATAAATGTCAATAGAGGTTAAATATAGAAACGAGTCAATATAGGCCATGATAAAAAGTTTTTTTCAAAGGATTACTTTTATTTATTCCAGGGAACTTTAATTTAATTTACTCATTTGTATATTTCTATTAGTAGTACTACTTGACTTGAGGGCAGCCTTTGACACAGTGGATCACTCAATTCTTTTAGATAGACTTCATAATCTTATTGGCCTCTCTGGTACTGTTTTCAATTGGTTTAAAGGGATGTCCCGATCACATTTTTTTGCATCTGATCCGATACCGAGTCCTTTATTTTTAAACCGAGTCTGATCCGATACTTTGCAAAGCATTAAGAAAGGAAAAAAAAGAATGCATCCAAGTTGTCCCATAAGGTTTGTTTTTTTATTTAAATAGTATCCAAATAGCTTATCAGTGGTTCAGCAGCACAAAATGTAAACAAATTCTGAATTGTAAACAAATTGTCCCTCCAGAGTTGCCGTAGGGCTGGGGTAGGCGAGGTTCTGCCATTAGGTGTGGCTGTGTTGCTCGGAATAAAGAGAGAAGCGGTGGCCGCTGAACCTGTTGTCTCAACTCCTGTCCGTTTATTGCTCTTTAGCGGCACTCAGTTAGGCGAACCCAGGACGCTCAGTTACAATACATTGTAAAGTGGAGGCAACAATGAACAACACAGATGAAAAACCTGGCCATTTTTGTTGTTTTGATTCCTCCGATCTTTTATTACTGATTCCAACTTTGAAAAAATAACATGATCGGTGCCGATACCTGATCTGATCATCCCTAGTTTAAATCTTATCTCACCGAAAAAGAATTTTTTGTAAGCATGGAGGAATTTTCATCAAAACGCTACAAAATAAATTGTGGTATTCCTCAAGGTTCAATTTTAGGTCCCACACTTTTTAACCTCGACATGTTGCCACTTGGTAATGTCATCAGGAGGCAAGGCATAAACCTCCATAGTTACGCAGATGACACACAGCTTTACATAGCCGTGTCTCCTAATGACCCAGGGCCAATCGATGCCCTTTTTAATTGTATTTTAGATATCAAGCAGTGGATGGCAGAGAATTTTCTACAGCTCAACCAGAACAAAACAAGTCTCGCATTCTTCTTCTTCTATGTTTTCGAGCGGTTGGCAACATAACATAATGGCTACTAATGCACGCTTTTATTACCTGCAGAACTGACTATTATAATGCTCTACTTTCTGGTTTCCCAAAAAAGAATATATCTCACCTACAGTCACTTCAAAACTCAGCTGCACGAGTATCGACAAAGATACTTTACACCAATTTTAAAGTCTCTGCATTGGCTACCTGTGTGCTTCAGGATTGATTTTAAAATCCTTTCATAAGTGCTATATAAATAAAGTCTGATTGATTGATTGATTGATTGATTAATTATTTTTTTTATATGTATGTAATTGTTGTCTCATTTATTCATTTTAGGGTTTATTTCATTGTCGTATTTATTCATGACTATACCATTTAAGTCAATATTATTCATTTATTAATGACCTAAATGGTATTCCATACATCTTCCATACCTTGAAATATATAAATATGGCTATGGAATAAAATTATGTAACAAATAAATTACGCAATACAGATATAAATAAAGGTCAAATGTTTCTATTCTTTATATTTATATATTGTCTTATTCATTTATTTTAGGATTTATTTTACAGTCATATTTATTTATTTCATAGACATTTATGTAATACTGACTTAAATGGTATTCCATACATCTTCCATATCTTGAAATATATAAATAAGTCAAAACATGAATAAATAAACGTAAATATAGGCACATAAAAATGAAAATAAATAAATAAATAATAATAATAATGATAAAAACTAATTCAATTACAAAAATAAAAAATCTTTATTTTTAAAAAGGATGTTTTTCAAATGACTTCAGGGGACTTTTATTTCATTGGCTAATTCATATATTTCTTTGAACATTTATTTATATATTTTTGTCTCATTTATTTATTTTAAGATTTATTTCATAGTCATATTTATTTATTTAACATTGACTTCAATAGTATTCCATACAACGTTCATACCTTGAAATAAATAAATATGGCTGTGAAAAATCTGTGATGAATAAATGACATAATACATATATAAATAAATATAGAAACAAGTCAATGTAGTTAAAAAAAAGAGGTTTTTTTTCTTTTAAATAAAGTTTTTCAAAGGGCTACTTTTATTTATTTCAGGGGAATTTTATTTCATTTACTCATTTATATATTTCTATTTAAATGTATTTTTTTATTGTGTTATTTATTTACTTAAAGATTTATTTCACAGTCATATTTATCTATTTGATATTGACTTAAATGGTATTCTATACATCGTCCCTATCTCAAAATATATAAATGATGCAACATAGTTAAAAAAAAACTCTTTATTTTTAAGGATGTTTTTCAAATGACTTCAGAGGACTCTGACTCATTTATATATTTCTATGAAGATTTATTTGTATATTTTTGTCTCATTTATCTGCTTTAAGATTTATTTCATGGTCACATTTATTTATTTCATAGGCTTATTTATCAGTTTAATTCTGACTTAAATTATATTCTCTCTCCAGTCACATTTCCTACTCCCTGCAGGCTCCCACTCTCATTGCTGTTCTCCACACACCTGTTCCCACTTCCTTCATCTGCTCTGCCAACACTTCACCTGCAGCTCATTCCCTCATCAGCCACTCAGCTCATACACCGACCCACTTCCATTCACTCTCTGCCAGACTATCAAAGCTGTCATGAGCTCTGAACTTTTCCCGAGCATGAACTTTACCCTGACTTTGGCCTTTTACCTGGAGCTGGAGCTGGACCGATCTGCCCACCTGTATCTGACGCTACCTGCCTGTAAGCCTTTAACTCCACATTCGAAACAGAGCAGGTGCAGTTCAATTAATTGTTGCCTTCCTCTGCATTTGTATCCTGTCTTTGTTCTTTTACCTTTGTAACCTGTAAAGCACAGTGAGCCGCCTCTGGGCATGAAATGTGCTATATAAAAAAAAATTCCGTGCCCTTTATTCATTGTAATGTGACTATTTTTTAAAAGTTTTGCAGAGTGTCTCAGATTTGATGTTCATGGTTTTGGGATGATGAATCTGATCCCCTGATGTTTCCTCGAGAGCCACCAGCATTTCTGCAACAGATGCAACATTCTGCAGACGACATTTGTTTTTTGTCATTGCTTACATTTTATAACAGAGCAACCTGTACCCTTGCACATTAACTGATGTGCTGCTGTGATCTGTCATTTTCACCTTTCCACCATCTGTTCTGCATAAAAACTTTTCTTTATTTGTTTTATTACACTGTTAGTTTCCTGTTTTCTTTTTATTCTACTATACTGAATGGATGAATAAAGTTCTCATGGCATTTACACTACTCAAAAGATTAAGTGAACATTTAATCCCCACAGTCTAACACCCAGTCAGTTACACTTCATCAATCTGTCCATTTAGGACGCACAAGTGATTGTGAATCAGTTTCAGCTGCTTTGGTGCAGTTGCTCTCTCCTTATCCTTCCTGACTGATTCCTCTCTAGTTTGGTCTTCGTCCTTGTCACTACTGGTAGCATGAGGCGGTACCTGCAGCCCAATCAGGTTGCACAGGTAGTCCAGCTCCTCCAGGATGACACATCCATACGTGTAGTCACAAGAAGGTTTGCTCTGTCTCCCAGCACAGTCTCAAGAGCATGGAGAAGATACCGGGAGACAGGCTGTTACACAAGGAGAGCTGCACAGGGCCGTAGAAGGGCATCAACCCAGCAGCAGGACCGGTATCTGCTCCTTTGTGTGAGGAGGAACAGGAGGAGCACTGCCAGAGCCCTACAACATGACCTCCAGCAGGCTACTGGTGTGCATGTTTCTGACCACACTGTCAGAAACAGACTCCATGAGGGCCCCACGTCCTATAGTGGGACCTGCGCTCACAGCCCAGAACCGTGCAGCTTGACTGACATTCACCAGAGAACACCAGAACTGGCAGGTCCACCACTGGGGCCCCGTTCTCCTCACAGATGAGAGCAGGTTCGCACTGAGCACATGTGACAGGCGTGAAAGAGTCTGGAGATGCCGTAGCGAATGTTACGCTGCCTGTGACATCATCCAGCATGACCGGTTTGGTGGTAGGTCAGTGATGGTCTGGGGAGGCAGATCCTTGGAGGGTCACACAGACCTCCATGACATAGCCAACAGTACCCTGACTGCTGTTAGGTACCAGGATGAAATCCTCAGTGATTGTCAGACCTGACGCCGGTGCAGTGGGCCCTGCGTTCCTCCTGGTGCAGCGGGCCCTGGGTTCTTCCTAATGCAGAGGGCCCTGGGTTCTTCCTAGTGCAGTGGGCCCTGGGTTCCTCCTGGTGCAGTGGGCCCTGGGTTCCTCCTGGTGCAGAGGGCCCTGGGTTCCTCCTGGTGCAGAGGGC
>NC_065509.1:39777906-39900445 GCF_006386435.1 Epinephelus moara
TCCGGGACCGCCAGTGTTACCTGAATAAGTAAACACTGACCAACGGGACCAGACTGGCCGACCCGTATGCTCTCACTCAGTGGATGGATGATGTCACAGGAAGCCAATCTTACAAAGGAGGACCACACTTGTTTGTTTTGCTATGGAAGCTAACGTTAGCTAATGCACTCAAAAGTTAAGGCACTTTCACATGATTACCGATTTGCCGATGCCGCAGCACTCGGAATCATTGGCTCAGCGTCAAATGGGGTCGAAGTTCAAAATTGAACGTGAGCGTCAAAACGCTGGTGAAGCCCACAATGCGACGACGAAGTCGAAAAGTACCCCGACGTCAGCGTTAACGCTAGCTTCCATAGAAAGGTCAACGCTGGTCATGTGCAAGCGCTGTTCGAGAAATCCAATACTCCTCTTAATCCCTCCCCAGTTTCTGATGAGGTGGACATGATAACCCTTAATACACATAACGTTATTCATCCCTACAACAGGAAATACTTTTTCCCTAACCTGATATGAAGTCTCCATCCAGTCCTTTGGTCTTATCACATTTAACCATAACTGTCTTAATTTTTTTTGACGTGCAGTGGCGGCTGGTTTGTGATAAAATGTAAGTTTTGAGCCATGACTCCTTCTATTCTGGCTCCCAATAACACAACAAGGGGACATTTTAAGACGGCTATGTAGCCTACAGCCCTGTGGTGGAGAGGCAGACCCTAAAAGAGTCTGTAAGAGTGTACTTTCCTTTTCACACAGATCTTACCTTAATTTATTTTTAATTGAGTGCTGTTTTCCTGCTGTATCTGTGTAGACAGAGGGACTAACAGGTTTATTACAGCTCTATTTTATCTCTGTTGACTCTGTGTCCCACACACAATGAAAACAACCATCGACTCGAGCCATTTCCTCTTAAAATTAATAATGAATGACACACTCAGCGGATCAATTTTAGAAATTAGTTGCACTCATCCACCCCACCCCCCTCTTCCCCCTCCACCTCCGGCTGTGCTCTGCGCATGCGCCTCGCTGCTCCAGGAGTGTTGTTTCGGCCTGTTCCGCGGCCGCTCGGTCATTTTCGCCTCTTTGTTGTACTGATAGTGGATTTAACTCGGATTCAACCCAATATCCAGCGGACCGTGCTGCTCCCAAACAGGTTAGTTCGCCTAACAAGACTTGTTCTCTTCATGTTCCGTGCTCGGCGGGTCCGTCGCCGGTTTACGGTCCCGGTTTGTGCCCCGTCCTTCTCATTTTTCGCATGTCTCTTTCCGCTTGGTGCTACGGGGCATGCTATACGTGTTGTTTTATGTGTCTATGTGGTGGTGTATGGCGGCGCCGGGCCCTGCAGTTGCACACCGGGGATGGGGTTTATAAGGGGAAACGTGCATTGTAAAGGCGGCTTTAACGCCAACCGGGATGCACGCGGCGAGGCGGCCCGGGGAAGAGGCTCTGGCAGCCGCCTCTCTGCCTGTCTCGTCATGTTTAAATGCTGTTGTTCCTCTCAGCCAAACACCAATTCTTCTTTCCCATTGAGCCGGAATGTTCTTGAAAAAAAATCTCATGGTCCACCATTAGGCTAACCTCTTCCTCCTGCCGTCTAAAGTTCAGTGCGTGTGTGTGTGTGTGTGTGTGGAGGATCTACATGAGGTTTGGATTAAATCAAGACAGAAAGTTGGTGCATTTTTTTTCTTCAGGGTGGATGTCGCCCCTCGCCAGACTGCTGCTGCAGCGAGGAGCCCTGTGTGACATTGTGGGGGGGAAGGCATGCAGAGAGCAGCCAACAAGTCTGTGCAGTTTTTTGTGTGTGTGGGGGGGGTATGCATTTAAAATATATGCCCCTCAAACAGTGACTAACGGAACAGCACCAAGCTTTAGGTTCTCAACTTTTCCTCTGTGCAGCACAGGAAGCATGGTGAGGGTGATAAACAGGTCAAAAGATGTAGGTGTGGAAGTTCAAACTGGGCTCAGTGTGGTTGTCTGTGTACACGCATTGCCTCCACCACATCTGAAGGTCTACGTTGTAAACATCTCTCTGATCAAGTCATTTTGTTTCCCCTTCACTTTGACACCAAGAAGGTTGTTTTCACGCTCGTCTGCTGCAGAGGGAAACTTTCTCTGTGCTCACACTGAATCTGAGTTTAACAAGTGAACGTACCGGCAGGATTTTGTGACATCTCAACGAATGGTTGAGAAAATGGACCATTGTGTTGAGCAAGAGGCATCATGTGTTCAGTTATAAAACGGCTGAAATGAGTTTGCATATTCATAGGTGGTGGATTTTTCAATGAGTGAGTAGGAGTACGGGTAATTTTGATGCATTTTTAACAAGTGACATGAACAGTTTTGTGGGAAAACCATATCATTCAAAGCAGAGTATTTCTCTACATTTTAATACATGTTTGGACCCTTATTGGACTTGTTGGGGATCGTTAAAGTTTAATTTTCTTAAATCACGTGACAAATTAGGGCTGAACCGAATGCTTCAAGGTAATCAATGTCCAAATCTGTATTTGAATGCTCTGTTCTTTTCTATACCATTACCCCCTGCACACTGTCTTGCAAAACTAATAATTTTCAGGCAAACCAGATGAAGATTTCCAAGTTGTCCACACCTGTTTGGAAATAGATATGCATAGCATTCCTTTGTACTGACTTATGGCTGATATACCATTACCCCCAAATATCTCAAATAACCCATAAATTCAGAAGTAGCGATCCAACATGATTCATTATGCATCAGCATTAATTATTAGATATTCTCAGATGAGGACATTAAAACTTAGCGATAGGCCTGGTCTGACCACCTGTAACAGGCTCACAGATTCGCTAGCAAGATGTCTAAAGTGAAGCGTCTGGAATAGTTCCAGAATTTACAAAGATGACCCCCAAGAAGTCGAGTGCCAGATACGCCAAAGAAACCGGAATACCACAGATCTACAACCAGCTTGGCAGATCACCTGAAAACTGCTAAAGCTTAGTGGTCTTGGAGAGTATTCTTCTTTTAAGCTATTAAAACAAATGTTCGTGCGACCTGCATGCTAACAAAGTGGCTGATTGTTACATTCGTCAGTTGTAGGTGCAACGACTGAAAACTGATGTGATCTCGTCTCTCATGAGACACGAGTTCGGTTAATCGTCAATAATTCTCGATGAAGCTTCGATATCTTTGACAGCCATGTGAAAAACATATTTAAATTCTTCCTTATGTTGGCAAATGGACGTGTACAGCGCTTTTCTAGTCTTCCAACCACTCAAAGTGCTTTTACACGACAGACACATTCACACACTGGTGACCGAGGCCACCACCTGCTCTTCTATACAATCACTCAGCGACTGAGGGTTCAGGATCTTACACAAAAGTGCTTCGACATGCGGACTGGGGGAGCCAGGAATTGAACCGCTGATTCGCTCTGTTTTCTGAGCCTCACCGACCCCTACTTTGGTGCAGCAATATTTGTTTCTTAAGATACAGACACTAAGTTCTTGAAAAGTCAGGTTAAAATACTCTCTCAGCACTTTTTTGATGCAAGAAAACAAGGTTTGAAAGACTTGATAGATGTGTAGTTGAGACCTGCTTTCAGGGACGTCGTAGTGGGGGTAATGGTGGGAACTGATTACCAAGGGGCCTCGAAAAACCTGGGTTGAAAAGCTTGGCTTTGTTTGGAATTTTTTACTTCTAATTAGTGCCATAACTGAATTAAAATCGGCTGAATAAATCAGCTGAATGACTGAACTTTGTATTAAAAAAGCACCAGTGTACACCGTCATGTCTCTCTCCAAGGAAGTGAAATCAGGGTTCCAGAAGAGACAAGAAAGAAAGAAAGGAAACTGACTTTGTTAAATTAAATAAATTCAAAAGGTGCGTGAGAGAGACATCGATCAAGACAGGAGGAGCAGAGGGACAAGGACACTGTTGATATATAGGGCCCAGGCTTTGGTGCTACGCTCCTGCCTACTTTACATTTAAATACAGTTATTGAAACACTGTTGAAACAACTGACATGCAACTCAGATGCCTAAAAACCTTTCTCTTTCCAACCATATGCAGCCCAATTGTAGCAGAGATGTCTAGACATCTTTTGATCTGCAGATCATCAAATCAATGCTTGCGTGCACTGTAAGCCACAGACCTTTATACTGAGCACACTCTCGGTGCAGGGGAGCCTACGAGTGTTGAGTTCAAGTTAGGGCAGTGTCTGTATATTGACACTGAAGCCGCCCCGGGCTTTGTCGTGCACGTTGGCAGCTTCAAACAGGAGTGGAAGGTAACTGGAAAAAAAAAACCTGTGAACCTCCGTAACCTGACTAAGAGGGCGGTTGTTTAAAGCGCTTTACTCCCATTTTGCCTGCTAATTATATAATTTGTAATTTTGAAAGTGCACACACTGTGCACGTGTTTTCCCTGCTTTTATGAGCTTCAATAGCCCGAAATCCTGTAACATGCTGCTACTAAACTGCACCCAGCGTGCTTCTGTTTTAACAGCCGAGCTGCTCTCTGATGCTTTATACCATCAGAGAGGGAGGAGATCTAAGTCCGGCTCCTCCTGGACGGGGCTTCCACTTATTCTTTTGATATTTTTTAGCTTCCTTTGGAAAAGTGTACCACCTTGACACCTGAATCTAAATGCACAGAGCATCAATCAGAAATGAAAGGTATCAGTTCTCTGTAACAGCCGCACTTCCTAGATGATGTCGTCTTTCGTAGCAGCCTCATCTTGCTTGGCTCCTTTCAAAGCCCGCTGAAGGACTTCGCTGACCTCAACGATGATTCTTGGCCAGCTGAGCGTTACTTGGCTGCTCATCAAGAGATACCATATGATATGGCTATTGCATAAGACCGCACACACTGGCCAAGCATTAACTTTCATGTCAGGTTTCTGCTAACTTGGCAGGGAAACCCCAAATTACCCGCAGTGTCTCTGGACAGCTGACCTCTGACCTGAAATTCAATAACATCTAATGAGTTTTTTTTAAACACCATGGCAGGATTTCTAGCACACAGCGACTACGAGTCGAGCAAAAGGATATTTATTTTGACCCATTACCACTAAAACATGCGTCCACGCTCTGTTTAAACAATGTTAATGGTCCCGCTGGGCAGTCAGATAAAACTGTCGGCCCTACAGGACAGGCGAGCTGGATACGGCCTCTTTAGGGCCAGCACTGCTTGATAATGAAAAAATGGTGACTTAAGTGCCAGAGGATGCATTTGTCTTTTTCTCGTGACAGGAAATTATCTCAGGCAGCTTCCTAAATGAGCTACTGTGGAGAATCCCTCACCTACAAATCAAGCTGCAGTTTGGAGAAGCTGTTAAAAAATCCTCAGCACCGGTCTCACTTTCTCCTCCTCGACACACTTTCTTTGAACATTTGATAAGAAACGAGCTCTGTAGGAAAAAGTAAAGTAGATTACAGTTCCAATATTCAGCAACAGTGAAGTCAAAATGGTATTCGGACTGGACAGTCCAGTGTGATTTATATCCTGTTAGATTCAGATAGAACTCAATGTCGAGTAAAAAACTTGTGGGTTTATCTCCACTCGATAAGACCTGACAGAAATATTTATGCAGTGGAAAAGCTGTTTAGACCTTACAGAGAATATCTGACAGAAAAATGAGCTGCATCGTTGGGTCTGAATGAAGTTTGAATGAAACCTCCATGGGTTTATTATCAGATGTCAAAAACGCTGCACAGCGCTTTATGATACGATGAGAGGGGATTTTGCAACTCTGTAAAGTTATCACAGCAACAATCACTTTATCCTGCGGCGGTGGGATGTGTTAGTGGTTGACACTGCATTTTGTTGAGCCAGGTTCAGACTTCTTTACCGGACAACCCTCTGCTCACTGACGGATACAGTGTCAACACAGAGGTCATGTTGAAGTGAAGACGGAGCTTACAGGAAGGCAAAACCACGCCGCCACTTAAATCAGCAAAATCAATTAATTTCAGTTTGAGAGATTGCTGAGAAGTAAAGCCATATGATTTTTTCACATTAGGTTTAACTCAGGTTGATCTCTATAAACAGATATCTGCACGTTTGCAGAATCTGTCGCAGCGGGACAAGATTTTGGTATCGTAAGCATTCTGGTTTCCGTTTGTCGTCTGAGTAGTATTGATCAAACAAGTCTGAGCGGCATGTAGGGTTGCAACAGCATGAGATTTTCACAGTGCGATAACTGTCTCAGATAGTATCACGGTGTTATGGTGTACAGTATTACACAGTTATGATTATTATCAGTACAATGACCTTTAAAGGAATGAAAACAGGAGGATTATTTTGGTTGAATTAACACTTTACTGTAATTGAAACTTAACATTTTTCAGTCGAAGTATGTGTAAAAAATCTGACAGTATTTTTCCTCATACCATAGACAAGCAAATGTACATGGTGTGATAAATGTCATTGTTTCTATACCAAGGTATACGGTTTCACGGTGTACTGCTGCAACCCTAGCGGCATGTAAATAGTACGTGTGGAGAGGTGAAAGGCTTTAGCTAATATAAGGCTAAACAGTCTATATTAGCTTTTTTAAAATTGTATCTGCATTCATATGTAGATTTCTGTTTGTAGAGTTTGGCTGAAATGAGTGGTACACAGAAGAGAAAGTCATGGCCTGGATATCTGCTGGCTAAATATTGGCCGTTGCCCCCAGAGCCTTATTGATACCAGACCGATAGCTGATAGGCTCCGAGATTGAACTTTGGGTAACTGACATACAAATTTGTGCCTTTGTACAGCAGCAAGCAGTCTTAATACCGCTGACCTTTTGAGGAAATGGAGAGCCGGAGAGTCCAAAATAACAAACCAACTGCAAGATGACAAGTTTGCTAGTTCAGAATTATTTTCCCCTTTTAATAAGTCTTCATTAAAAGGATTTACAATGTTGAGGATGAGATACAAGAGGGAATGAATGGAGAAAGAGCAGAAGTCAAGGGAAAATGAAAAGAAGCTTGAAATGATAGAGACTGCAGGGCTAAAGAATTAAGGTTGCCTGATTGCCTGCAACAAGTAAAATGCCACATCAGACTAGTAAATATGGCAACTCGTGCCCAGTTGAAAAAACAAAAAACGTTTAATAAATGTGATGATGGAGTAGCCAAGGAGCAAGCCATCTCACTTCCTTCTGATCTCTGATGAGAGGTCCACGTACACAGCCCCGATTTGGGCATTAGCAAGAAAATGGTGGTTGGTATAGAAAAACTTTACGAGCCGAGGTGCAAGTGAGTATTTAAGTTTCCTGTAAACAGGGTGGCGTTAAAAGATGTGAGCGAAAGTCCAACTACGCTTTGTATTGTGTAGTTAGCCGTGGTGTTGTGACTACACTGAAATTTTTACTTTGATACAATACCTTAAAATCAATATTCAATGCTATTTGTGATTCTATGGGGAAAATCTGAGGGCACAGAAGCTAAAATCTGTATTAAAAGATAAATATAATAAGGCTACAACATGACGACAATAACGACTTTTCTTGACTAGTAGGAGAGGACAGCATAATCACTCTAGTAAACAACAATAACACTAAGAGATAAATAACAGTAAATAACAATAAGAGAGCGAGAAAGCGCAGCTAGTACTTGTGTTACGATACTGCAGAAAATGAGTATTGAAACTTTTAAATATTTCGCATTGATAGATATAAATAAATGGATATTTTTGACAGCACTAGTTTGAGAACAAGCTGGATAAGACGGGGACGTTTTTCATGACAGTTAACTTAAGTCTTTGTTGTTATTTGATTACCACTAATAAAACAACCAGTTTGTGTAGGGGCAAATAAAAGGTAGGTTTAGACAAGTCGATTTTTTTCTCTAACATTAACATTGAATCCTGGACTGATTTCCTGGTTCCCGGCTGGCGAGTGTATTAGCGATTAGCTCATCAGATACAGTAGTTTGCCAGCATACCATGCATGTAGTCACAACATCAACAAGTTTTTGAAACCACACACTCAGCAAAGATGTGTAAATGAATTTTGCTGTGCTGATTTCTGATGTGACTAGACTGTAAAACACAAAACTAAAGTCCTTTTTACACAGAGATCGCACTATAGGGCTGCCACAAAGTCCCTTCTTTATAACTCCTTTGCATTTTTACACAGAACCAAATGACGTTAGCACCATTCTGCTCCAGTGTGTGATTATAGACGGCACCCCGGCATCCAGGAAGCAAAAGAGGCATGACGGGTGTTACATGTAGCACAACAGCATCGGCCTCTAGTGTGACAAAACATATTCGTTGGCACGGCTTTATAAACAATAACAATGGCAAAACATGGCATTTATCATCTCTGTTATATGGTGACGGATGTCTTCCTCTGCTCGGAGGATAAGGAGCTCCCGGACCTCATTGTTTTCTCAATGTGTGGACATTTTCGGCTGCTGTTCTTCTTCTTTGAGTTAGCTGCTAACTGTCAATTTTTAAATCTCTTGTCATAGGTCACACCCATAACACATCATCAAAACGTCACATCTGTCCTGCCGCCTATCCTGTTTATACAGACACTGTTGTGACGCTGTTACTACCTTCTGTGGTGGCTTAAAGTCAAGACCATTCTGTCCCTAGTATGTGATCGTACCTTTATATACGGCCCGGCGAGGTGATGTAATGGAGTGGTATTCCCGCCCTGAACAGGCAGTGTAAAAGGGGCTTAAATGGCATAAAAGCAGAATTAAGAGAACAGGACTCGCCATCTTTTTATCCCTTTAAAATTCTCTTTAGCAGTATGTAGATCAGGGAACATTAACACTTAGAACTGGAACAAGAGGTAACCAAACTTTCTGAAGAAGACTTATTAGGCAGCAGATACGACCTAAAGCAGTATTAATACCACAGTAAAGAAAACACTCTGAATCCAGCAGCGGTGATTCATTTCCCTGAGTTACTGTTCAGACCAGAGGACACACCGATCTCTCACCAGAGAAAGTTGCAGCAAAAGTGTTAAAATTACACTTTTAGGCAGCAAGATGAAAAATTCTCCTTTTGTAGCCGGAGCGCACAGAATTATTAGAAGCAGCATAAAGACCAGCGGACATAAGAATACACATTAAATCAGTGCAGATTAATATAGTGGTGTCAGGTGGGGCTGCTCAGACTCTGCAGATAAGATTCACAGCTCTGCTTGTGCTTTCACTGATCGTATCTTTTTGACGTCAACATCTTGAGTAACTGGTCGTCAACAGGTTGTGTGAATTTAAATGCTCTGACTTGCTTTTATGTTGACATTAAAAACACCAGCTGACAGACACTGGAGACAGATTTAGGTGGAGAAAACAGCTTGTTTCAGGAGCTACTTTCTCTTCTCCTGTTTTTAAGTTTGACATCCTGTCTGCTTTATTCCTCAGGCTTTTTTTAAAATGCAGGGAGAACACGTTTTTTCTTAAATGTAGAAGTCACTCTCAGTGCTTTGTGGCACATTTTGAGCTTGTTTGTTATGTAGTACAGTGACGGGCTAATAAACAGGAGCTGGGCGGCTTCCAGACTCACTTGTTAGCTCAGTCAGTTTAATGAGAACAGTGTACATTGAGTGTATGGATTCTGCTGGGAACAGTTTCTCTTTGGGCTTTCAGCTGCTGTAACCTCGTCTTTCTCAACAGTACAAGTTACAAGTAGATTTTCTGTACTGGACGGGCAACCAATAATATCAGCACTGCCTCATGATTGACTTTATATTGAGTTTAGTGATGTTAGTTTTGGTAAATGTTGCTTTCAGTAGCCCAACACTTTACTTTTGATAAAAAAACAAACTGATGTGAAATATAAGAGGCCTTTTCTTTTTCGTCTGGCGCTCCACTGACTCAGTGAGCTCAAGCACCATGTTTCAAAGTGCTATTTTAATGTTTTGTGACGTAAATGCCTTTGACTTTATTTTCTGTTGGCTTTGCTGATACACAGCTGGCTGGCCACATTAGAGAAAGTGCCCACTGCCCACCCTCTGGTCTCCTCTGGTTAGCTAATGTCATGCTAAACTTGGCCACTCTGCACTGTGTACCACCTGGGTTGGGTGGTAACCAAAGGAGTGGCACCGATCATTTGGCTATTACCGCTGGTAACACTGTCCTATTGGTGGGAGGATGTTGCTGTGTAAACATGGTGGCCACCCTCAAGTTTCCCTCCCGGGTAGTTGTGGTGAGTCAGTAGCTTCATTCTTAGCTGCAAAGCCCCTGTAGTACTGTTAACTATGTTAGCATAACTAGCCGTGCTGGCACTGCTAACAGTGCTAACAGAGCTATCAGTGATAACATATACCCCCTTTCCGCCAAAATAAGTGTGCGTTCGTGTTTTTCCTTTTAAACACGGGGAAACCCACTAAAAAAAGGTACGAGACACCTTACCCATCGCTAGTTGTCAAGGGCAGTGGTTCATAACTGGTGGGTAGCAGATCCATCCGAAATGGACCACGAGTGACTTGCAAATGTGCCAAGTTTTAAAAAACGCATAGTGAATTTCCAGCACAGAGCCTTTATTTTGAAGTGCCGTTTCCAGTGAGTGACTAACGGACAGCTACCTGACGGAGACAGCAAACTAGCTCGACGACATGGTCAACCACAAGTATGATGCTGAATATATTAAACTGTGTGGACCTTGACCAAATGACTAAGGAGAAATCTGGACCCCGTGGCTGGACCAGTTGGAAACCACTGGTGTAGAGCCGTGTTCGTGGCTCTTCTGCAGACAAGTATGCCTTTCTGTGTGTGTAGAAAACAGGTTAGTAAACACTCTAAAGCAGCAGGCCAGGGGCTAAAATTAGCGCACTCACCCAGGTGTTGAATTTCCATCATTGCCAATCAGAGCTGAAGCAAACTAATACCTCTCACCCTTGCAGTGTCGTTTAACCTGGGTGTGAATGCCAATTGTAACCCTTCCCATTAGATACAAAAGCCAGATGTTAGCGGGTGATAGTTGTTTGGTTATGCAGTGGAAATGGGCCATAGTTTACAATGCTAAAGGGGGTTTTCGGGTCATAATTAAGCAGCTTACTCCCATGGGTTACCTGGAGGAGGGTAACGTGTCCACAGCAAAGGTGTTGGGTTGGGACGACTTACATGTGGTCATCAGCGGATAAGTGGTGCCATGAGCTAGCTCCCACTGCACCCAGTTGGAGCGCAGTGCGGTAAACTGAAGAGTAGCAACATTAACCTTTAGACTTACATGCACAACTGGTCAAAACTATCGACATCCCAATCAAGTTTAAGTCTATTCCTCCTCCTGTTGTAAACCCATTTGATTTTTATTCTGGCTAGTTGTGTATGAAACTGGTTTGTTAATGTAAAAAGCTTTTAAAAGTTAATTTACTGGCTAGTTATGTGGCTAAAAACACCATCTGTTTGCTCACGTTCCCCTCACTTGTTTTGTGGTAGTTGCGAGAAACCTTCTTGTTTTTAGCCAAAATCATGCAGATGTTGCTGAATGCATTCATCACTTCTGCAACACTGAGTTTCTGTCATATTTCTCCTGCTTCCTATAGACCAGTTTCTCTTATATTTACTTTTGCACCCACAGCTTGCTCTCCACCAGCAGCAGCTCTCACTGCTGGGAAGTTTGATCTAACTGCCAAGCCTGTAAAGCAGGAAATCAGCAAAACTGAAATTATATCACTTCCTATGCTGTGGATATTATAGTGGACGCTAATGCCTCCAGGAGAAAACAATTTAAAAACCGTTTAACAAAACCTGGAGCTGCATTTTCTTTGTTCTACATTCTTAACATTTTCTGCCTTCTTAGTGTAAACCAGTTCTGCATTTTAGATATTTGTTTTAAGTCTCACAGCCCACTCAGCTTTCAGTTGAATGATTCACAGGAAAGTTAACAAATGGTGTTGTGGACTGAGAGCTTCTTAAAACTGGCATGAAATGAAACCTGACCGAGAGGAAGATGATGCATAAAACTGTTATCACGGTATGGCATCAATCAAACAGTTTTCATCTGGTCCTCCTGCAGACTGAAGCCCTCTTGAAAGAGCCAAACAGACGATATTCACGGGTCAGCTTTTATTTAGTGGTCTGTCAGCTGTTTGATAAAACCTGGTCAAGGGTCAGCTCATGTCTGTGTCTGCACTAACTTTTCCTGAAAGTCTGTAACAGAGCAACGCACAAGTGACAGCACTATTTAGCATCTCTGACAGTTTAACGAGCCCAGAAAGCCTTTGTAAATGAACGTCGGTGGCCCAAATGAGGAATTAATTACTTGCTTGCCTTGTTCCTCAGCCAGGCTTGTACAGTGAATGGGTAATAACTGTCATCTCTGGGTCTGTGTGCGACTCACCCTGTCTCTGCCTGCGGCCTGGAGCCCACGGTTTGTGGTTAAAACTGGAAAAGCGAGACAGCACTACACGGCTACGAGCCTGTTAACCAACAAACCCACGTAATGGCTCATTGCATCCTCCGTGTTGCAGCGAGTCGCCTCTCCACCGCAGAGTGAATGGTGCATTTGAATGTGTTTACTCTGAGAAATGGAGATGGGAAATCATTTTCATTTGTTTGGTCCAAAAGTTGAAAGTTTGGTTGACAGATTGATGCTGGAAATGGTGCGTAAATCTTTTCCAGTCTAAACCGCTCTGTCTTTGCAGTCCACAACAGACAGCAGAGAAGGATTTATTATCCAACAGCAGATTCAGTGGAGGATGGTTGGTGTCGAAAGTTGATTAATTGATTACTTGATCAATCTGAAAACGAGCTGACAATTGATCATCATTTAAGTCATTCATCAAGGAAAAAAACAGCAAACTCTCGCTGGTTTAAGCTTCAGAAAAATGCGTATTTTTGTCATGTTTTGACATATTCTCCGTTTTATATTGTTGTATAATTAAATATATTTTAATTGGGACACAAGAAACATTTAAAGACCTCAGTTTGGGTTGTCAGAAAATGTGATTCTTACTGTTTTCCGACATTTTATAGACTAAATGAATAATTAGTTAATCATTAAAACTATCAACAGATCAATCAGTGTTTAAATCAAATGGATTTTTCTACGTCCTCCTCTTCCTCACTCATTTAAAGTGACCTCCGATGACCCCTCCTGGCATAGGGGATCTAAATGTATTGGGCGCTGGTTTTCAGGACTTTTCCCCTCCCCCAAAACCTCCCCGGCCCTCGGGGTCTCTGGTGTCATTAAAGAGGTCAGTAGGCCAAGAGCTTCAGAAGAGCGCCACTTTGACCTGAAGGGTTTTTCTCTCAACACGTGTGCTGTGCATCTGTGACAGGTGCGAGCCTGAGGTGACAGGTAGGGAGTCAGTTGTAGACTTTAGAGATGTATGATAGAAGCGCAGAGTCTGTGTGATACACGACAGGATGTGAATAAATGTCAGTATTACAGTATTAGGATGAGTAATAATCTGCAGTATTTTCATCTTCAGCTGATATCTGCAGTTAATTAAAGCTTTTACAGTTGTTTGAACACCTGGTTTGTTTTTCTCTGGTGCACAGGAAGTGAGGTGGTTTTTTTTGTGTCGCCGGCTTGGTTTAAATAAAAAGAAGAAGTGGGCTGGCAGGAAGAGTGAAAGCCACCATGTCTGAACAGATAAAAAGATAAATGTCTCACACAGAAACGCACATGTCAAACCCAAAAATCCAGCAACTGGTCACAGTCCAGTTTGAAACCTGTTTAATTGCTTTAGAAAATGACAACCAGCTTCATTGACCTGTTCCAGTTGCTATGCACAGATTTACAGCTGCAACAAAGAACTATTTTCATTATCTATTAATCTGCCCATAGTTGAATCAGTTGATTGTTTTGTTGATGAAACGACAAAGTATTGAAACATGCTCTCTTTCATTTCACAGAGCCTCAAATGATGTCTGACCAACAGTCCATAAACCCAAAGCTATTCAGTTTATTATCATGTATGACGAAGAAAGCATCAAATTCTCACATTGAAGAAGCACGAAACCAACAAATGTTTGGCCTTTTTTCCCCTTAAAAATGTATTAAAACATTCAACAATCGGAATCAAAGAAGAATCTATTTTCCCTCAATCAACTAATTGATTAGTATATATATCATTGGAGCGCTACACAGATTCATTACAATTCTTTGACTGTTCTACTACAAATAAAGCAGATTTCTTCCCAAAATTAATTGAGATAAATCATAACATTATTGGCTGGTTTTGGACTCAGAGGGAAGTTGAATGGAGTGTTTTGTGGCACCCAACTGAAATATTTTTACTTTAGAGCTGGACTGATTAGCCAATGAGTTGGTTAATCCATGAACAGCAAATATGTCAATTATTTGGACAGTTAATTGAAATCAAATATCATCATTGATCAAGTATCCAAAGGGTAATTCTTGCAGCAAAAATTCACAGTTGTTGGTTCGAGCTTCCAAAATGAGAGAATTATTTCGGGTCATATTTAATATCTTTGGGTTTCAAACTGTTTGCCTCAAAATAAGTAATTTGAAAACTGTCGCTCTGACAATTATAATCAACATTTTGTACATGAGCATGACATTAAATTGATGATAAAAGTTGTAACTGTTGTCGCGTTCTTGGAGCACTTCAGCTGAGGGCAATGGCCAATATTTTGGGAGATCCAGTGTCGCAAGCGGTCATTTCGTCTGATCTATAAGCAGAAAAAAATGCTAAGATGAAGCTAAGTTGTCGTCAGATGATACCCTGTGAGTTCTGAGATTGCATTTCAGCCAATGTCTTCTGTCTCTCCACATGGGCTGTTTACCTGCTGCTCAAACGTGATTGTTCAACTAAATCTTGTACTGTTGCCTACAGCTTCTATATACACATGCAGATATATGTGTATGGAGATTTTTGCTGTAGTAATTGTTGTGGACCTGCTTAACTTATTTCCATTTATACTATTCTTCCTGCATAGCTGTAATTTCAGATAATCTTGACCATGGCTGTCGTCTGATCCTTTCCCTGCTAAAATCAATGGTGCAACACAAGTAAAGGAAATGAGGGGCAGCGTCCTCTTAACAACAGGAAGTTAAGGTCCTCAGGGAAATGAGGCCTTAATTTGAAACCAGAAAACACTGCATGTCGAGGCTGTGGCTTAAATGGCCCAATGTTATTGATTCAAGCTTTTGACTGTGATACTTGTAATATGGAGAGGCTTCTGTGGCTCTGTGCAGGAACAAAGGCCCCTCCACCTGCCTGACCTGGTCATGTAGCTTTATCTCTCAGTCACACCAGTGGAGCTGCAAGTCGTAGGTGACTGTGGTTTAACTTACTATGAATATAAAGCAGAGCGATGTTGAAAGAAAAGTCTTGCTCAGCAAACCCTCCCTGGGTAAATAAAGGTTTGAAATACAGTGTAACACTGAGGCATTGTCAGGATAAGTGGCAGGTGGTGGACTCACTGTGCTCCGTCAGCACCGAGTTCATTAAAGGAGTGACATTTCTGACAGGGACCTTTCGACAGGCGGGGTAAGTTAAGGGAATTTTGACACCAAAGTGACATGTGGTCGGTAATTAGTCAACTTAAGCCCTCAACATTGAAACTATGTCACTTAAACCAGAGCTGAACACGTGGGCTAATTAGAGGGGGGGGGTGTGTGTGTGTATCACATTTAAAATTTTCACAATAAAATCACAGCCTGAGGCCTGAAGTGTTACCAAGAAGCAAATCTTGTGCGTACGTCTATTATTATACGTCAGATAAATAGATACCTTTGTGTCTGGTGGGATGAAGTCATAGCTTAAATGTCTCACAGCAAATTAAACGACTGTAGCTGCGGTATAATTTACTCTCAGCAGTAATAAAAATCACACTTGGTGCTGCAGCATAATGGCTTAATTTATGACATTTCACAGTAATATTCGGCGTTAAGTCACGAAGTTACGGCCTTTGAAACTCTACCCCGACTCTCTTTTATCTGATAAAAGCTAATCCTTTGATTTTCCTCCACCAGACAAGTGCTTGTTTCAGTCCTAATCATGCTTTCATGCAGATTATTTTGAGTGTTGCAGGAGGGGAAGAGCTCCGAGCATTGGGACACCCTGTAAAAATCTAACTTGCAGCAGACGGTTAATTTAAGTGAGTGTGTTTGTGAGGCTGTAAAAATGTACCCTGTAAGCCACAGTTTAGAGGCACAGCGCTTGGTTAATGCCACCGCTGTCGTTATCACAGAGCAAATCTTTATCTGTTGTGTCGTTGGGGGTAATTGCTCGACTCCTCACCCTGACTCGGAGATGTTTGGCGCTAGAAAAGTGATCCTAAAGTTAGGACATGTTCAATCCTGAGCTTAAATACACCTAAATGAAGACAGTTCACTTATAGTTGAGGTCGTTGTCCCTGTCGCACTGGTCTAAGTGCTCTGATCTCGACTGGGTGAAATGTGTCCAGCTGATGATAATCACAACTTCAGCCTGGTGTCTGACCTGCAGCAGTGAGATCTGTCCTCTCACATCAGCACGATTCGTCTCTGCTTTTCCCTCAAACCTTCCCAGCACTGTGTGCAGCACTTTATCAAAGTGATCGATCAGTGAATCAGCTGCTGGGCCAAATCTGACAGATCCTGATGCGTCTTATCTTTTATCAGTTGTTAATTTGGTTACTAGATGACAATCACGTGACCTCGCTCATTAAATATGCAGACTTCGTGTGATGTAGTGCTTGTTTTCGCCAAGCATGAATAAGCCTAATTTTGCATTTTATAAAAGTGTAATAATTCCTATGATGTTGGTGGAGGTGCTCTTTAATGCAATGCAGTACTATGGCTATGTTATCCTCTAGTGTCCACACTACTCTGGCATTTTGGAACACTAAAACACTGCTGACCCTGTTTTTATTCGAAAACTTCCAGGTTGCGTTTTAGTCAGGATGGGAAATGGAGACTTATGAAAGAATGTAGACACTAGGGCTGCCCCCCTAATAGTCAACCAAACGTTAGTCTACCAGAAAGGTCATTAGTCAGCAAGATTTCATTGGCCGCTCAGTTGCAGAACACCAAAACAAAAAACATACGTGAACCTCTATTAGGAGCTTGTCAAAATAAATCCAAACCTATATAATTGGGCCATGTGGGACTTTAATTTGAAAGGACACAGGAAGTGTCCACGTTCAGCAGTCAGACAGGAGTCAGGTTAATCTCCAGGGCTGGTACNAATGAAGGTTCATTAGTACGGTTTGTATTTCTCTGTAATGTAGCACAGTGTTAACAATGTTACTGACACTATTCTTTCTCACACCTTCAGCTCAAACCACCAAAATATATCATTTAATCATTAAATTAATATCGTAAACGTGCAGGAGACAAGTCGCCTAATGGCTCTAAATGACGACTTTTGGTCGACGAGGAAAACATCTCTCTGGGATTTAATCCTTCTTGTGTGGACACTTCTTTCTTATTGCTGTGGCTTCCTCAGTCGATGGATAATGCTCTCCGTACCGCTCTAATATGTCACTGTTATTGCTTTTCAGTGACTCTCCATCAGTTTTCAGCCACCTTCACTGCCTTTTACTGATGTGTTTGTTTCAGTAACAGTTTAGCCTCTTTGTCAGTCCAAGCAAATAAATCTCTGGTCTCACTTTTTGCCATCTCGTAGTATTTTCTGTGACTACGCAACCAAGTATTTCCTTTTTACACGGTTTTCAGGTCTGCTAGTATGGAAGGAGATTCTTTCTGAAACTGTGCCAACACAGATTCTTTTTTGTTTTAAAACACCATTTTAAAAAGGAAAACGTGTTACAGTAGTGTGGATGTGGCCTCGGACTGGTGCGTTACCTCGATCCTTCACCGCCCTCTGGGATTCTGTTGCTCTTTTCTTGGGTTGTTCTCACATCTCTGGCTCTTTTTCTTGGTGCTCCAGCTACAACTGTATCTTAATTTTGTCCGATGAAATCAAAAATGTTTAGAAACCGAAACTGAAACTGTTTATGTTGAGATCCTGACGCGTTATGAAACTAAGTGGTTTTGTCTTTCAAAAAAGGGTCTGGGACCTGAATTCATGGCCAAATTCTGACCATCTGCACTACAAAAAGTTAATTTGATCAGTTTATTAGAAGCAGCCAAAGTTGAAGCCTTACGATGTTCAGTAGTTCAATGTTAATGTGTGTATTAATTTGTCAGTTGATCTTGTTGTGAGTATTTACTCTTGTGAATATGTCAGTGTTTGCTGTAGTAATTACACACACCAGCTGAACTCTACTGTAAACGCTGTACGAGTACATTATTTAAAGTGTAAATGATCTCCCTCCAGGCAGCTGTCAGGGTTGGAAATATTTGTTCACCTTTTTACAGTTTTTTTTATTCACCACACAAGAGGCTTTTTAAAACCCAAAAGAGACCTGTTTGTTCCCCTCAAATGTGACTGGTGAACCACACGTTGCTGAAGCAGCAGCAGCCAAAATAAAGCACCATTTGGCCGGCTGCTGGTGGTCCTCAGGATGATTATCTCGGATAGAGAAGAGCTGCTTTGCATCTTGACAACATGCAGCTAAGATTACACTGTTGCACCAAAGCCTGGCTTACTGCTGTGACTTGAAGGAAGAAA
The DNA here is from genome assembly GCF_006386435.1 of Epinephelus moara. NCBI lineage: Eukaryota > Metazoa > Chordata > Actinopteri > Perciformes > Serranidae > Epinephelus > Epinephelus moara. The sequence goes on from NC_065509.1 coordinate 39,796,356, forward strand.
GGCAGCATTTGACATTTCTGTGAGGAAACAACAGACACATTCAGCCTTTTATTCAATCCTCTCGTCACATTCGGCTGTCGAGAGGTCGATGATGTCGTTGACTCAGGTTCATTTTATGTTTTTGAAGCTGCTTTTTTAGCAACTGCTATCAGCCCATCTGCTACGCCGAGATAAAAAGTGAACTGTAACACAGGAAATTCAAAATAGTTCTGCTACACTGCATCGTGATAGAGTGTGTTAAAGGTACAGTGTGTAGGATTTAGGGGCAGAAAGGGTTTAAAATATTCCAAACAATGTGTTCCTTAGTGTATAATCACCTGAAAATAAGAATTGCTGTGTTTTACCTTAGTACAGAATGGGTCCCCCTACACAGAGATCACCATGGTGTTTCTACAGTAGCCTGTAATGGACAAATAAAACACCGGCTCTAGACAGGACTATTCGCATTTTTGTGTCAACCACCATAGTTCTCCCTCAGCCTTTTTCCACACTTGTGCTGGCTTGGTTTGGTTTTAATTTCAATTTATGTATTTAAGGAGGGACAATGTACATTAATCCACATGTAGGGTGCTTTCACACCTGCCCTGTTTGGTTCGGTTCAGTCGAACTCAGCTTCGTTTGCCCCCTCAGTGTGGTTCCTTTGGGCAGATGTGAACACAGCAACCGCATTCGGGTGTGCACTAAAACAACCAGACCAAGACCTTCTTGAAAAGGTGGTCCCAGTCCGGTTACAAACGAACTCTGGTGTGGTTCGTTTTTAGCTCAGAGATTCAGAAAGAAGCTATAAATATACTGAGAGCTGAACACGCAGATACTTGTAATTTTCCTCTCTGGTGTCCTTCAGACTGACATGAGTTGACTCTCTCAACACACACGCTTGTTTCAGGGGCAGAGGGGTTTGTCAGAGGTTGGCTGCGGTCACTGCCACCTGCTTGGGGGCGGGCAGTCAGTCCATTTTTGGCGCACCTCGACGTGGCACGGTGCACTATGCTTGGGCACTATCTAATTTTTCATACCCTCCTACCTTCCTGGAATTAGGGGTATGCGGTATATGACGGTATTAGTGTGCTGCACTTAGCCATGCTCTTGGTGGTATTACCTTTGGTTGCTAAAACAGTTTTTACGCTATGTTTACATTTAATTTCTTTCTGTCTGGTGTCGTCGTAACGAAAGCCAAAATGTCGACAAACTACGGAGCCACGGCATTTCTCTTTGGTACAAGTTGCTCAGTTGGCTGGGTGTTCGAGTTCTCCTCCATGTTGCTTCCATGTTGCGGACTGGACGGGCTGGAGTCACGTGACTACAAGTAGCAAAGTTAGCGACATGGGCAAGATTACATTGGGTAGAAGCTCTGAATATTGGTTTCGATTAGGGCTGCTCGATTATGGAAACAACCATAATCACGATTATTTTGGTCAAAATTGAAATCACGATTACGCAAATATGCGGCGCACGTGATGACTTAAATTGTTTACACGACGGCATTAATCGTAGTTCATCTACTTGACTGGCTCGTGGAGTGAATAGAGGAGAGGAGGGGAGGGGGCGGTATTGTGCATGCGTGGCTTCCGTAGAAGACAAAATAACATCTCCAGGTGTCCGAGACCAATAATCGTTTACCCTCGATTTCATTAATTTTGAAATCGGTTGACCTCAAAATCGTAATCGCGATCACCCGACGATTAAGCGCACAGCCTTAGTTTTGATACATTTTTGATTGATTGCCCAGCCCCAGATAAAAAGTGGTATTGAAAATCATACCGTCGGGATTTCTAAGTACTGTTATACCGTAATACTGTGATACCGCCCAAGCCTATGGTGTGCCTTAACTGATATTGGAAAGAGAAATCGGCGCAGCATGGTTTGACTTGGCGTGTCCAAAAGTGGTAATGGAAAAGGTTACTACATGTTTGGTACATTGGAGACATTTCAGTTCTGCACCCTCGCTGCTAAATCCTACACACTGGACCTTGAAAAGTACACTGTAATCTGACTGCCTTTATGTCTGTGATATTGAATATCCTGGAGGTTTTGTATTTTGGGAAAAAGCTGTGGTGTCTTCACAGCTTCATTCAATTGTGTGACAGTTGAGAAAGAGAAACTCCAGTCCATGTGCCAAACACAGAGTTTCTATGAATATAATCATTTAAACTTTTACTGCTGCTTTGCTTGTTATCCCCTCGTTTTCCTTCACTTTGGGAGCAGCAGTCAGCCGTGCTCATTAAATGTATTTAATGACTTCATTTAAATGGACTCTTTGCGTGTATCAGTGCTGTCTGGTGGATTGTATTTATGCCAAATTAATAACTGAGAATTAATGAAGCCAAGCAGTGTTAATCTTCCAGGTTTCTTTGAGAGAGTTGATGATTGTTATGTTTTGTCCTTCTCACTGAAATAACAGCATCATAAGCCGTAAACCTCTGGACCAAAGGGCAGTTAGGCTCAGGAGAGGTTATCAGAGTTTACAGTTGTGAATGGTTGTAGCTGTGGTAGGTGTGGTTGATCGAGGGCCCTGCTGTTATCAGGAGTTTAACAGAGCTGCGGATGCTGATGATCAACATGCTGACCTTTTGAAAACTTTAGTCATCAGGCGGCCACTTGTAGCAAAAGATCCTCAATATTCAGTATTCAGATAAGAAATGTCTTCTCTCTGCTGAAGCCTGCAGCAGGTTTTAAGGAGCCTGTTTCATTTGCTGTGTAAACACCCGCCTTGTAGCTCCATCTTTACCAAGAAAATAACGAGCCCGTCCCGGAGGTTATGATGCATTTTATGTTTCCACTGGCAACACTTGTTTGTTTGGAATAAATTAAAGAGGAGCCTTGTGCAGTGATGTAAACTGTAGGAAACTCTGGGAAAAAATTGTACTAATCACAGTTAAATTTGACAGCTGGTGTCTTTTGAAGGGTGCAGCGGAGAGAACGCAAACACCAAGGATGTCACTGAAATCAAAACAAAAGGTTATTAAACGACAAGAAAAAGCTAGAAACTAGAAAGCCTTTATTGTCATTGCATAGGAATACAACAAAATTAGCTGTGACACTCAAGTGATGCATTCCAACGAAGAACATAAAAACACAAGAAATGCGCCAAGAGCTGCTGCACAAGTGCACGCTGCCATCTTGATCACCATCTACCAAGCTGGCTATAATAATCTATATTTTTATTTTATTACTTTGATTTTAATTTAACCCATATTTAAGCAGATAAATCCTGTGAGACAATCTCTTCTACAAGGGAGACCTGGCCAAGACAGCAGCACACAAAAATATAGAAATATGTCAGGGACAATATGAAAACTGTTATAATCTGAAAGGGGTAGCCCACCCGAATTTACAGCCCCTCTTGGCTCCTTTGGGATTCGACTTTTGTGTGAATTTTAGCCCATTTTGTTATCTGTCTGGCCCACAACTTAACTGTTCTGATCCACTCTCACCCAGGGCACAACATTAGCACCATCTACTCAGCAAATGCTGGTAAAATATGCAAGTTACTGGTAAATTTGCTTCCAAAAAAACCCCAATGGTGATCTATTGAGTAGCTGGTAAAATCTGAACTTTCAATAGTTATTTTCCGTGCTCTTGTACTGCGAATTCAGCTGCTGCAGGCAGCAACCACTGTGTTTAAAGCAACAGGTTGCTGATTTGAAAACATAATGCTCCCATGCTTGTTTGGTCATTGCTGAAAAATAGGGCTGCAACTAATGGTTATTTTCATTGTCGACTAATCTGTTTCTTCAATTGGTCGATTAATCATTTTATCAAAAAATGTGTTAAAATGTTGAAAAATGTCAGTCTGTCTCTTCCAAACCCCCAAATTATGTCATCTAATGTCTTGTTCCGTACTCACGCCAAAGGGTTCTAGTTCACCGTCATGGGAGAGTGTGTAAAGCTGCCTATAATTGAACGTAAGAAACTGCAATAGGAGTATTTTGGGGTACTTTTTCAAACCGATTAGTCGACGACTAAAATAGTCACCGATTATTTTGATAGTCGATTAGTCGACTAATTGTTGCAACCCTACTGAAAAACCATCCCTCAGTGGATTCTTGCCACACGTTTTTAAGGACGTTAGCCTACAATGGTTGCAGTAGCAATGGTACACATAAAAGTGTCAACTACTTAGACCATCCTGCCTCGTTGATTTGAATGTCCACTCAACTGTCAGTCTGTTTCTATGCACTGTAAATGACCTGCTCAGCAGCAAACAGCAGACACAGTTAAAGACCAGCTGATGATGAACATGGTGGAGCATTTAGCAGCTACAGAGACAGATGTTTCCTGGTTTGGAGAAGAAATATCCAGCATGTTTAACTAGAACAATTAATTTAAATGATATAGTAAAGTCAACTGAATGAGCCGAAATAAAACAATGTAATTATCAAGGCTTAAATTGTTTTAGCAGATGGGGACAAAGAGAAACAAAAACGGACACATGTTTCAACAGATTTCTTCAGAGCCTCTGGTCCTCATTTGAAGCTGATCTCTTTTGTCTTTCTGCCATCGGGGTGACCGATGTGTCCTGAGCCTTTGGGTGCTAAGACTCTTTGATATCTTCTCCTTATGTTAAGACTGAGGTCTGTGTCTGTCTGTCTGCACAGCAGGACCACCCCGTGCTCCATGATACAGCATTACAGATACTGTGTTTAATAACTCACAGAGGCTGGATATCACGATCACATGAGTGTATGTATTTTTGTGGGAGTGGCTCTGATGGGAATCCCCGACCCTTTTAGCATGAGTGCTGTCTGCTAGCTAGTAACAGAAAGGAAGCACTGACCCAAAGATCCTCCTTCTGGGATCAGTTCATCCCATCTTGAGCTAAACATGACTAAAACTGGTGTGCATGATTAAAAACCACCACTGGTTCATAGATTGTTTTATCTCCACACATGGGACACACACACTTGGGTTTCATCCTACATCAGACAGCACAATAATATGTGTTAACACAGATATATAAGCACACTGAATCTGCTTCTAGCAGTCTGATCTCTTGCTCCGTTGAATTTACAGTAAACATGATATTCACATTCTGCATAGTTATTGTTTTGCTCTCCGATCAGAGGGCATCAGGTCCTGAGATCAGTAACAGGATCATCTCGGCCTTCACAGATAGTAACTCAAGCAGAGTAGTCGAAAACAGATGTGGCGTGCGTCATTGCTGTGTGTGACCTTGGATGTGCAACGTGAACACACACAGTAGATTGTGTTGTGATAAAGAAGAGTCATGAAATGTTTCAGTTTTTATACGCTATGAAAATAACATAAGTGTTATGGTGTCTCTGTTCAGGCCCAGTCTGAAGGACCTGGTTAAAAATGGTGTAAATGAATTAATACACGTTATCCAACCTGGTTTCATAAATCTGCTCCTGACCTGAGTCCAATGCAGTTATTTCTGTTCACATCAAGTGGCTTAACTTTGGTACGAGGGGGACCAATTAGGAAGAACACTGGCTGCAAAAATAATTCATGGGTAACCAGAGAATTACCAAAATCACCCTGTTCTTTGGATTTCTGTCTGAGAAGGCTAGAGGTCACTGTAATTCAGCGATCACAGACGTGCTTCAAGTTGATTGTAGAGCGCTAGTTGTCGCAAAACCTTTTCCTGATTAGACCAAGTGAGGAAAAAGCAACTTGTCCTTGTTCAGCATCGAGCCCCAGTCCACTACATTTACCCTTAACGATCTGTCTCGTTCTCTTTGTGTGGAAACAACTGACAAATAAGTGGATGAAGTACTGAATTTAAAAACACAGTCACAATCAGCAGGGATACCAGAGTGTTTCTAAAATAAAATGGAAATAAAAATCAGACCAGATAGACTGAACCTGTTGGCGCTGCAGCTGTAGTTTTTGCTCACTAGGAAGCTGATGGAGCTCCTTGGTCGACTTCCCTGCTTCAGGTCATTTTGTGGTGCTTTCCCCTTCTTTCTGTACCCAGCAGCTCTGCAAAGTTTTGCTGTTTTCAGCTTGAAGCCAGTAACCTGGCCCCCGAGTTTAACAGGCGGCTTCCAAGCTTTGAGTTTTCCGCCTTCTGTCTGAACCCAATGTTCTCTCGCCCCAAAAAAACCCCAAACACCTGGCTTTTTAATGTAATGTGAAAGATGAAAATTGGCATCACACCAGGGTCAAATGACTCTGCATTAGTCACAGGTATTTATTGGCTCCAGTCGGTATTGATGGAAACACAACAAGTGGGGGAACGCGCTAATTTTAGCTCCTTTATCTGTGAGATGCAGTGAAGAGCCACCACAAAATACCGTCTGTCTCCACCCAAGCAGCGCTCAAACATTGATCCAAATTAGGCCATGTTTACACGAAAACGATCCACTGAAAACAGAATCGTTTCTCATTTTCGTTTTGGAAAATGTTCCGCATTTAGGCGACAGCGTTTTGATAACAATCGCCGTGCACACGGATCCGCAAAAATGACCAAAAACACTGTAGTATACATGCAAGGCCAGTAGTTGGCAGTGTGACGCTTACACTTCCTTCTACAGAGCGGCGATATATAAACAAGCAAAATGGCAACCACGAACATTTGTCTGGACGGACGACGAGATGGAGTTGCTACAGTAAATCTACACTATGATGAGGAAGCGTTGATAAATTCAACAGGGTGAGCAGCACAAGCAGAGCTCGGGAGTCCGCCATCGTTGCTGTGCGAAAAGTCTCGTTTTCAGAGGAACTGCATATTACAAGTTTACATGACAATGGAGACGCTGCCGCTTCCAAATAATTGCACTCTGGAACCCGTTTTCAAAACGTTGCCTTTTCAGGCACCCAAAACGCTGCTGTCGTGTAAACGATCAGCCAAAACGCAACTAAAGTTTACCGTTTTCAGTTGAAATCGTTGTCGTATAAACGGGACCTTAGTCTGCACCGAGTTTGAAAGATAGATTGAACAAGTAAGAGATAGAAAAGGAAGATGTAACCACCATTTCTACTGTTTACTTACCTGTTTTCTGGCCTTTCAGTGACTTCGAACATGACACACCAAAAAATACACAGCTCTGGTCTACTGGCAATGGGAACGGAGCTGTATTAAAAAAAACACGTACATGTGCTAATTTTGGTCAAAAAGGGTATGAGGTACCAAAATGTGGCACTGATTGATTTAACATGAATCAGTCCTTGGTGGTACTAGAGGTGGGTGCAATTCATCGATGTGGCGATGCATCGAAATGCGGCACGTGTCAATTTGGCATCGATTAATTAACGTCGATGCTTTGCCGCAAGACCGGAACAAAAAACACGTAACCGGAACCTTAACGCGTGCGCCGCCCGGACTGTTTAGTGAGTGAGACCACTACAAACAGAGCACGCCCGGACTGTTTAGTGAGTGAGACCACTACAAACAGAGCACGTTAGCTTATTTGCAAAATGGCAACAGCTTCAGCAGTCTCCAAAGAGCGGCCGATTCTCTCGCCACCGGGGTTGACTGCAACCGTGTGGCAGTACTTTGGATTTTATGAGAGAGAAAACAAGACGACTGACAAGACCTATGCGATTTGCAAGATTTGCAAAGCAAAAATAAAGTACCTCAGCAACACCACAAACATGAGGCAGCACCTTGTACGCTTTCATCCCGAAACGGAGAAGGTTCCTCCGGTCGTGCCCACCACACAGAGGACCATCCTGGAGACTGTCTCCAAACTTCCCAAGAACTCGGAGAAGGCGAAGAGCATTACAAAAGCAATAGCTACTTTCATTGCGACGGATTTACGCCCGTATTCAGTAGTAAACAACAGGGGGTTTCGGTTAGTGGTGCGCACCATGGAGCCGCGCTACAAACTCCCTCACCGAAAACACTTCGCAGAGAAAGAAATCCCCCACCTCTACGACGAAACCAAAGCAAACGTCCTGTCGGAGCACATTGACCAGCTGGTATTCTTGCACAAGAATGTGTGTGTCCCAGATTCTGGCACTGACGATGAAGAGTCTGATGAAGATGAGTAGCACAATGTGGACATTTGCCTCTCTCACACAACAGGAGGATGTAGGGGGTCAAGAGGGAGGGGAGGGAATATGGGAGGACAGTTAACTTTAAGATGAGTGTGAGTGCCACTCTGCTCTACTGTGTTTGTGTTGTGTTTACCTCACTGTACTGAAGCTCCAGACTGAATAAGTTCAGTTGAATTATGCACTTTTGTTCAGAAGAATGCAATTTGTTACCTTGGAATATGGCAGCTTTTTTGTTAAATTATCCTATCTATATTCCAGACTGAATAAGTTGAATTATTTAATTTTGAGGAATGCACTTTTGTTCTGTATGGCAGCTTTTTTTGTAAAGTTATCCTATTCATATTCCAGACTGAATAACTTTCCATTTTCCATTAAATAAATTTGATGGAAGTACATATCTTGTTTACTTGAATTAATGACCTCATTAAATCCAGGGCTTGACTGTTTTCAGTGTTTTCCGCCAATAGAGGGGACTCTCGTGCAAGTGGAGCTTTCCCTGGTCAAAGTTAAGTAGGTCAAAGTGCAAATGTTTACATAACAGTTATAAAATAAAATATTTTGTGTCTTTGAAAAATACAAGTCAAATGTTCAAAAAACCTTGTTATTTACTTATTGAGTGTAGTTTTAGAGGAACTGAGTTAACTGATAGGCTATTTATTTAAAAATGTAGCCACAGATGAAGACAAAATCAATCTTGTATGGAAGAAAGCATTAAAAAGTGCAATAATCGAAGAATCTTGGCAGCAATAAGCGAATTGAATCGCCAAGCGCCAGAATCGAAGAATTGAAGCGGCCATCATCGAAATCGAATCGAATCGTGAGGTACCCTTGTTGGAACACCCCTAGGTGGTACAGACATAATTTGGTCGGTACCCTTAAAACTACCAAGTTTGGTTATCAACTCTACTCGATAATATCTCTGGCCTTGTCTTGTTCGAAAGATTCTTCTTCTTTTACTAACACAGACCAAAGAAAAGCAGCAATTACCACAGTTTTCTATCAGTTGACTTTGAGCTCATATGACTTTAGAGTAAAAGTTCCTCTGGTAAGAGAAGAATTTGTCAAACTTTACTCACTCTGTTAAAGAGAACATTAGTCTCAGTTTTTGTTCTTGGAAAATCAGCGAGTTGTACTCCGTGTCCAAAATCATTTCACATTTGCTGAAAGGAGAATTTGAATCACATAAATTTGCTTCAAATCGACAGCGGGGTACTTTTGATTTTCTGTCTTGTTAGTGTGATCAGACGTCTGAATCTTGTCTTGTGTGCCGCCTGTGGGAGACACTTTCTGACACAAAGAAGTACTCGATGTACCTTCTCTTCCTCCTCACCGCTCACTCTGATACTCTGAGCTTCAAGTAAAGACGGAGAGAAAATAGCTTTCACTTGCTGCCAGTTCAGTATCATACAGTACATGATCACATCAGAAGAAACTTTCCTCCTTTAAGACTGTTACGCTCGGTTAAATTTACATCTAAAATGTAAATTTAAATATGTGTATCATTATAAAACTAAGCAGAAACAGTGAGTTGTTAGTTTTCTGCTCTGTTCTGTGTGTGTTTGTGTCTGACCTGTGAGGCGTATTACACATTAGCTTCACTAACTTCACTCCTGGCCTTCACAACCTAAACTCAAAGCTCAATTATTCAAGTGTTGCTGCTTCTTGGCAGCACGTACGGCCTCCTGGCCTGCTGCAGTCTGCTTCTCTTTGGATCGCGTCTATTGTCTGCCTGATTTCCCCAGGCACCGAATCCTGGCTGGAGGATTGAGGGCCATCAAACAGAATTAAGAGGAGACAATAACTGTGTGTGTGTGTGACGGAGGATGTGTGAATACTAACAGTCGGGCAAGAGCATGTTTTAAATTTTGTGAGCTTTTTTTGTCGAAGTGTGTGTGTGTGGCCTAGGAGTGTGTGTGTATGTGTGTGTGTGTTTGAAGTGAAGCCAAAGCTCCCACAACAAGAAGAGGCCTCTCCTCCTGGCTCCGTCCACTGATGCAGGCCTTCAGTGTCCGTCGCTCCAGCTGGCAGCCAATTTATACCGAGGCCAAACACTCCAATACCCACAGGCAGGCCAACAGGGGCTCTTTGTGATGCCAGAGTGTGTGTGTGTTTCCTTCTGAGTGTGTGTGTGTGTGTGTGTGTGTGTGTGTGTGTGTGTGTGTGTGTGTGTGTGTGTACACTTATCAGCTACTGAGACAGTTGTTCAGCTCATGATTGACTGCAAATTTTGTTAATCTCCAGACCTTCTTGTAACCAGAGGACTTCTATCAGTGTTGTTGCATTAGTTAATATGGACGACTCACATTATGTTAGTGGCTCAGAGTTTGTACTGCTGCCACCCAGATGCCTGACAGGCTTCAAGTGCATTCATTGTCTTGTCACAGTACCAAGCTGTGGACTCTGGTATCAGTATTTAAATATGTAATCATGATTCATCAGTGTGTATTTAGAAACATGATCCACAATCTGGTGCAAAAATCAGGCAGATAAACTCGTCATCTGATTTGATCTGATTTGTTTTCGGGGTATGATAAAAAGGTTTTTACGGCAGTACCGATGTTTGAAAACCAACATCATGTCAAAGCAGAAAACACATGAAACAGCTTTTTCTCACAGTCACCTAGAATGTAGTCTTGCGTAGCCAGACCTGTGCCAACGCTGGAGAAAGCCTGTTCCACACTCTGGGTCTTGGGCGGCGCTTAGCCCAATTCGCTAAGTGCTATTCTTGCAAAATAGTGTTGGGAGGGAACTTGTTTTGGTGGAACATGTGCATGTTGGGAGGCGAGCCCTGGCATTAAAATGGCCATGTCCCCTAGAGATGCACCGATCCAGCTTTTTCAGTTTCAATACCGATGCCGTGGCTTTGAGTATCAGCCAATACCCAATACCGATCCGATGCCATGGTTGACCTAAAATGCTATGTACCTTTACGACAGAAAAGACTAGAGGCATCAGGCGTTGATGACTACACAGTTCTTTCCTAAGATAAAATGAAACAGATTAATGCAGTGATGAACTATTTATTTTGAACAAAAATAAACAATTGTGCAGAAGCAGTTGAAATAGTGTGAAATACCTCCACACAGCAGATTCTCTCCTTTGCTCCATGACGTATGACGTAGCTTGTGTCGCAATAGATTTAAAGGGAAAGGATCGCCTCAGGTATAGGTTGCATTTTCCGATACCCGATCCATCTATTTTGATGATATCAGGGTCGATATTCCCTGCAAAAGAAAATACCACATAAACAAAAGACATTTTAGTTTGTAGGTTACCAGCTGAGAGGTTGTTCTTGCTTCATGCACAGTGCTGAAACAAAGTCTGGAGAAAGGTCTGGTGATGTGAGGCTAGTTTCGCATAATGACAAGGAATTTCGCAAACAGATAGTGGAAGGGGAAGAATTTCATCTGGAATAGGCGGCCAGCAGCAGGTTTATATCCACAGTCGACATCCTGTGAGCTAGACTACCTGGAGTGCCGTTTCCACTGTCCCACATTTAAGAAAGTGAAAATTAACAACAACCAAAACTGCCTGGGTCCAGACTTTGGAATCCGTCCACTGCATGGAGTTCGAGTTGACAGATTCAACCAAGGAGCTCTGCGGGGCCACTAACATTTAGCTAGTCAGTGCCACAGGATGGACTAACATCGTTGTCAAGCTGTTGGCAAGCAGTGCGCCAGAAACAATGAGGACTAATACTGTTAAGGCGATCACTATAGACGAGACAGACGCTGCTACCGAGGCTAAATCCACACATCTTATCAGTATCGGCTAACATTGAAGATTGCTCGCTCTTCTCTTCTTTTAAACCCTTGTGAAAGAAGTATGTTGACATGACATATAGATTAGTGTGGATTTAGAATGAAGTTATATTCAGGCAGATATGTTGGTCTCTTGTGATTGGTTTGGAAAAATCAAATTACCCTCCTGGAAAGAGAGTGTCACAAGTCGACACTGATATCAGGCAACAACCAAAAGCGAATGTTGCTAAATCTGTTGCTGTGTTTACAGACTTACACGGCAGGTAAGCCACTCATCGTTTAAAGCTGCTACTTTACCTTAAAAACTGTCAGTACTGATGGTGAGCTGTCAGTTTTGGAGTTAACTAAAGTCTCTGGCCTTTTGACAAAACTTTGTTTCCTGCTCTGATCCCTGGATTCTGGAGTTTTATGTGATGGCCAGCTTGTTGCTTTGGGGCCACAGTTTACAACAATCAGTGCAGGACTCAGCTTGTCTAGCTCTGAAATGCTGCCAACTACATATTGTGAACTGTTACACAATACGTACGGCCTAAATTCAGCATTTTACACATTGGTATAAGGGCATGTGCCTTTGTAAATGAGGCAGCTTCTTCTTCACGTAGCAGTAAATATTTAGTTGTTGCTTTGGTGAGAGCTTGTCTGCTCTGACTGATTGTGAATCTGTTTCCCACTCATAGTTCACCATCCTGTACCTGTTTACATTTATTTATTTAGCACTCTTAAATTAAAGCTGGCAGGTAAAATGATTGCACAACATTTATTATCATGCTGTATGAAATTGTGCTCGGCAGACTGAAAGCAGGAGCTGTGAAATACCATTTGATACGCTCAGTTTGCACCTCGCAGGGATCAAGTAGGGCAGCTGACCTCCGTCACCCTGAAACCGTTAGACCACTGAAGGGCAGAAATAGGAGCACAGATGAAGGATGAGGGTTTCAGAGAGGCAGCTCGACTCCGCTCTGCTTTCACTGTTTTATGTAGAGGCACAAAAATGAAACCAACGCTCAAAATGTTTTACATTCAAGGCATTCAGCTGATCCTCTTACCTTGAGCCACTGGTGCAACAATTTTACGTTCACCAGCATTACAAGCAGCCGTCATTAGTAAGGAGTGGATTCGAGCAACAGTTCTGACAATGTTGAAGCCCTGACCTCAGAATAATCACGAAAAAGAGACGACTAGAAACTAACTTCAGCTCAAGTGGGTTTAAAAAATTTTTTGACATGAATTCGGTCAGGGATAACTAAGTCTAGTGAATCACTGCAGTGTTTTGACAGTATAGTCCCACTCATAAGCGCCAGTATTATCAGATATTCTCTATCGTGGGGGGAATTTGGTAGTTGTAGAAACTTTTTTTTTAGCTGGAAATGTTTGTGATTGTTTGGATTTCATTCTCTTGTCGGTTCTCCTTAATGAGCCGCTGCAGCCGAAGGGGAACAATCCCAGATTATTATCCACAAGCATTTATTTATCGAAGACTGTAAAGAATCGTACTCCGACACTGAATTTGTCCAGGGCGGTGATACTGAACTAGAGTGCATAAGAAGCATCAAAATAGAGCCTGTTTCTCAAAAAAGTGCCAGGGAAGGATCCTGACCCCCGACAGAGGACCGGGCTAAGTCCTGAATGTCCTTAGATCCCCAAAAATACCCCTTTGTACACCTGACCCGTGTGGGGCTTTTGCGACTGGCCCCTGGCTGCCTGTCTTTTTGCAAAAGCAGCCCCCCGGGCAAAGCAAGTTGAATATCACTGGTCTAGAGGCGTGATTCTCATTTTGGTGGGAGAGGTCCCAGATTCAGATCCCAGACAAGCATCCATTTGTCACGCCCCACCCTTGGGCAGCCCCATGGGGCAAACAACACTCCACCACTGACCCAAATCAACCACAGACGACACCTTTACAACAATCAGATTCATGGGATTTTTACTTAAAGATCATTTTGAAGCTTCGGGCGTTGTGTTAGGAAGGTTGTTCCCAAGTTGTTTTGGCTTGTGAACCGTTAAGGTTGAGTTAAAGATGTATGTAGGCTCTATACAGACTATTGTTGTAGTCTACACAAATGGCCGAAGCAGTTGTGAGTATTTGTACTCATACCGTGCAGTGGTTTGTTTGTATTGCTCTGCAGTTACATCTCCACAGTGCTAGTTGGTGATAGGGTTTCTGTGCCTGTTCCTTGTGTTGAGTTTCTGGTAAGTGCAATTCAGTTGGATTGATTCAACTAATACACATAAAACACATTAAAACATGGGCTAATGGTGACAACATTAAACAAAAGTATAAAATTCAGCTCCATTATCACTCAAGAGGTTCACAGATAAAATATGTCAGTGGGACTCAGGAAGGGCTAATTGTTTTAACTATAAAATATACATAACGTTGGACTGTAAATAAAGTCATTAGGTCCGCACCATTGTCTGTATTCAGTTAGAAATACATAAAGTACTTTACAGTACAGTACAGTACAGTACAGATCCCCAGAAGGGGAAAGGGGACAAATTCCTAGCAGTGTTGGAACAATGTTGACTTATAGTTTTGTCACCCTCATTTTCTACTGCTTCATTTTTCGTTGAGACTGGAAGCCTAAGTTCGCCTCATGTTTTTAAGCTTGTCTGACTTAACAGTAACTAAGGGGGGCAGGACTTGGGATCAGTCAGTTGTCTTAAGGCCTTTACATACTCCGCAAGAACAGAGAAATTTGTTCTCTCTTGCAGGGCTGCAAGAAAAGAATGACGTCACTCTTTTCTCGCAGCCCTGGTTTGGGAGTTCTTGCAGCTTGTTCTCAACACGTCTTCTGGGCAGAACTTCTTTTTCGCGTGGTGTCCGAGAACTGTTGTGAGATTGGTCAGAAATTTGAAGTTGGCGTTGTTACAGACTGTGTGTGGGTGCATGCTGAATTAACGGCGTGATCCAACAGACAAGGTCGTCAAAAGGACTGGCCGACATCCTGAAATAAGAGAAGTCCGTCTCCCGCATCTGTTGAACCAAGACTCTGTACTCGCCCTGCTCAACTCTGGTCGTACTGAGTGGTCGAACATGCCACCTACGTTCACTCCTTTTTTCCACCTCCTCTGCAATCGCCAATAGTAACAAATCTTCCTCCTCCATCAACTCAAAAACTGCCATCTCCGCCATTGTTGTTGTTGATCTGTCAGATTCCCACGATGCTTAGCGCGTGTGACGTATGCAGCACTCAAGTTTCTCGTGAAGTACGAAATGTCGTGGCCAGAATGAACTGTTCTTGTTCTTGCCACCTCGAGAAAAAGAACACATTTCTCTGTTCTTGCGGAGTATGTACAGGGCTTTATACTGGACACATTTTCCCCACATATAGAACATGCTAACATTATTAGCATAAGCCTGTGTCATTTCCCATTTGTATAAATTAGCTTAGCGGCCTTTTCCTCTGCCCATATTAAGCTGAGATAAATCACACACACACACACACACACACACACACACACACACACACACACACACACACACACACACAGGACTTGAAATACTATTTTGTTTCTGCTAAAGGAAATAGTTTTCATTTTACAAAACTAAACAGGAGGTCTGCATGGCCATAACTTTTAGTTACATTTCTGGGGAGGTGCATGTCAGACTACAGCGTAGCATGCTCATCAACACAGAGCCGAAATGAAGCCACATCCCGTTGTAACCCCGTCATGGAAACGATGTGAGCAGTTTAACTACAAAATCATTTGTTCCTTCTTATATTTGTCTTATTTAAATGATTTTTAGAGGTTGAAAGAGATGAAAGTATCACTGGGGCAGGGACCACCCGGGTGGAGGATGAGCAAGCTGCAACCTCTGCTGCTGACAGTGACGAGATACCAGACATTCAAGCAAACATGCCCCCGTAAATACCTCTAATGCGTAAATACTCAAGGCACACAGTGCATGATGTAAAGCTAGCTGTCTATAAACATTTATTATCTTAAGTTTTCAAGACAAATTCCTGATGTTTCTTGGAGCCTTTCATTGAATGAAATGAGTCTAAATATGAACCCTGCTCCTGATCAGCTGTGGTTTGATATTTGCGGTTGTTGTCAGTTGTAAAACGTGATTGATAAAACCAGAGCGACTGGTTTCTGAACATGCCCGTGGTGTGAATGCAGTCAGTGGGTTTGTGGGAAGCAGTTGCTGTTTGACAGGTTTCAGTGGGAGGATGCGTGATCATGAACCCACAGTTTCATTGTGAATCACTACGGTTACAGTTCACCACACTGTAACAGCATCAGCCCGTCAGGCACCTTCACTCTCATCTGGTGTTACTGAATGTACGAGTCTGCTGGAGCTCCTCATAGTAAGAGATATGATTTCTTAATGTGGACTGGTGTTTAAATGTCTTTTTCTCTTGTTATTTTTGGATATAACTGATTTAAGAACTGCAATAATTAGTCAATTAATTGGCCGGCCGACAGAAAATTAATTGGCAACAATTTTAATAATCAGTAAATTGTTTTGAGGCATTTTTAAAAGGCATAAATGTTTCAAATTCTCTTGTTGCAGCTTCTCAGATATGAATATTTGCTGCTTTATTTTGTCATCTGCCGTCTGTAAAATGAAAATCATTTGGGTTTAGGACAGAACAAGTGATATAGATGCTGTAAACTGTGTAAACTGTACCTTTGTGTCCGTATTTTGCAGGACTTTGACAGCTGTGGTAAATGTCTCTGTGCTGCTGCCTCTGAGACGAATATCTGACATTCAGCTTTAAATTCCAGTGCAGTCATTTAACAGGGAACAGAGAGCAGACCTGAGCCATAAACACAGCAATGAAGGTTAATTTCACATCTGTCTTGCAAATCACGCAACCCTTTTTAAACTTTACTGTCGGCCAGTGATGTTTACAGACTCAGACAGTGTCAGGTGCAGTAGATAAACAGCCAGACAGCCACAGTATTAAAGTATAACCTGCTTCTTCTCAGCTGGTGTTTATGTGACCCTTGATGATAGATACGTGGAAATAATGTACAGTATGGCCCTCGGTGATTGCAGCAAATAAAGAGTGTAAATAAGCTTCTGGTTTCTGAGCAGTCACATAAATGCAGGAACATTATTCACGGGTGGATGTGAGAGACAACAGAAGTTATTGCCTTTTCCTCTCTGAGAAAATAAAGAAACAAATGTTTGTGTGGTTTTATGTTCCACAAGCTATAAGGTGGACTTTTCTTATTTGAAGATCTCAGATTCACAGCAGTAACGTTTGTCTTTAATACAGGGTATCTGCAGGTAAATAGTCTTAAGTAAATTTAAATTTGTGAGGTCTTAATTGCCGCAAACATTTTTATCTAATTTAATTGATCCATCTTTTCATTTCTTTTTGTCAAAATGAATCAAGCTCTTCTGGGTGACAGCTCCTATTTCTGACGCTAGAAATCTTTAAATCTTCCACTAAACTAAATACTGTGTTTTTGCTTCATACTTGATATACTGTTGTAGTGTTTTCCAAAGAATGAGAGTGTACGTGTGGTGGCAGATGTTTTAATCGTGGCAGGCTGCCACAAATAATGTACGGGAAACCCTGCTGTTGACAAAATGTAGATCAACCTAACTCACTGTGATTATCCTATTCCTCCATAAAACCTGCCTCTAGACCACATTAGCCCCATTTCCACCAAGCAGTAAGGTACGGTTCAGTTTGGTACACTTTTTTCTGTTTCCATTGTAAAAAGTTGTGGATGGTACCAATGTAACTGTTACGTATCGTCCCCATGTTTGGTCCCCCCTCTGTTGGGGTACCTAGCACACAGATCTGGTACTAAAAGGTGGAGCTGTGAACGCTGCAGTCTGATTGGTCAGTAGAGGATGGTCACTCTGCTCAGGGCTGAGTTGTGTCTGGTTTTGAGGCTCATGTAACCACTGTTCATACTGTGGAGAGTTTTATTAGTAAACTGTAACTATAAAATGAAAGGATGTTTTGCTGCCTCTCACAGCAGCTGGAGTCTGAGAATAAATAACTTCATTCACTGGGCCGACTGCCGGTGACTTTCAAGGTGGAACGTTAACTTGTAATGTTACTCAGTGCATGAGTTGATGACGTGAATCCAGCAACACACCTTAAATTTCACCGTGACAACTTTGACCATCACTTTGGTTTTTATATGACGTACACTTTTAGTAATGAGTGGAGAAGGACTAAATGCACAAAGCTGCTATCTTTAAATATCCCATGGAGAGAGACTCTCACTGCAGCCTGTTCTGTTTTGTTCTGAAAATGTTGGCGTGCAGCCTCGTTCTGTGGACGATAAACAAGGTGCAGATGATAAGAGAGGAAATACAGTGAGTGCTGGACGGAGCAGTGAATGACAACAACCCTGGCCACAGTTAAGAGTACTGTTTGTGGTGGAAACACTAGGGTCTAGGTACCATTTCTGAAGGGTTACTGTTGGTTCTAAAGGTACCATACTGAAAGTGTTTGCAGGAAAGTTTAAAGGTGTATAAAGCCCCATTTCCACCAATGTTTGAATAAGAAAAAAAGCTGATTTATCCAAAAACCACACTCAAATTTGGTTCAAAAATATCTCTATAAGGTTTTAAGAGCATTAATTGTAAGTGTCTGATACCCGTAGACACTTTGGTTCAGGCTGCTGTCCTAATGTCTGTTATATTGTGCCGTGTTTGTCTCCATTAAAGTGCTGACAGTTGAGACAGGCAGGAAATAAGAGGTGGTTAACTGATACACTTAAACGTGTCTTAACCACTCAACTATCAGGACGTCCCTAATATCTGACTGTTAACTGAAATAACTGTGTTAAAGTATGATGGTGAGAGCAGGCTGTGTGTTGCCGTGGATGCAGGCTGTCTATTTAATATATTTCTGTGACGTTCACAAAGCTGGTGTCCTGAAATGACCCTGAATGCAGCAGCCTCAGTCTGAACTAAACTGAGCTGAACTCAGAGCTGAACTGGTTGTTTGTCATCTTTTATGTTTTATCCTTTGTATATATATTTTTGCCTCCAGTGTTATCCCTCCGGTGGTTCAGGATCACTACAACAGCCATCACTGCTGCTGCTGCTGCTGCTGCAGAGGGCAGAAACTGAACAAACGTCTTTTAGTAGCAAAGATCTGCAGTCTGAATGTCTGCTGTTATTTCGTTTAGATGTTGTCCAAATACAGACACTACATGACCAGAAGCATGTGGACATTGTTAATATCTGTTAACAGAGATAACAGTGTCTCCAATATGATGGGAAAGCATAAAGCAGTGGATGCAGACAGTCTGTCTAAGTTGCTGGTGTTCACAGAGCTGGTGTCCTGACGTGACCCTGAATGCAGCAGCCTCAGTCTGCACTGAGCTGAACTCAGAGCTGGTTTGTCATCTTTAATGTGTTATCTGTGATAGTTTTGCCTCTAGCATTATACATTTTGCCTGCAGTATTATCCCTCTAGTTGTCCAGCAGCGGTTCAAGATCACTGTTTCCACCATCGCTGCTTTTGAAAAGACATTTGTTATGTTTGTTTCTGTCCTCTGCAGCAAAGATCTGCATCCCATCAGACATCTGACTGTCTGATGGGATTTTATTTTGACCACGTCCAAATAACAAAGAAACCAGAGCGCAGAGTCAACACATTTGAATATTTGGCTTATGTAGAGCTGTACTGTGATCCAGAGCTTGCAAACAAAATCCACATGGAGTGCGCTACATGTCCAAAAGTATGTGGACACCACTGTCCTTTTTTAATGCCTCCGCACCAGTGGCAGCCGTAGCTGGAGGCATTATGTTTTTGGGTTTTCCATCCATCAGTCCCATTTCCATGAACGCAATACCTCATAATGGCCCTGAGGGAATTTTTCAAATTTGGCACAAACGTCCGCTGGGACTAAATGATGAACTCATAAGATTTTGGTGGTCGAAGGTCAAGGTCACTGTGACCTCACATCAGTCTAATTCTCATGAACGCCTCGAGGGAATTTCTTCAGATTTTGCTGAAACGTTCACTTTGACTCTCAAATTATAAGCTTAAGCTTCTACCTACACCCTTTCAGTTACATTGATTATTGAAATGTAACTGAAATAATTTCATTCATTCATTCATTCATTCATTCATTCATTCATTCATTCATTCATTCAAATTAACCAATTAGAATTTGTTAGTCAAAGGTCAAGGTCACTGTGACCTTGCATTAGTCTCATCCTTGTGGACATGATACCTCACGAACAGAGAGAGGTGTGTGTTAAACACACATGTTTTCACAGACATGGATGAACACTGTAAGAGAAACTTGACTGGTGGGAAGAGGCATACAATTGCTGGCGGTAATTTTAGTTTAGTTTCAGGGGGTATCTTGATGCAACAGTTTGTCGACTGAACAATCGGTCAACTGTCAACTACTTGGCATTTTTACTTAAAAATATCTAAACCAAGGAATCAAATATTTTGTGGTTCCAGCTTCTGAAATGTGAGGATTTTATGTGTTTCTTTGTAATATATGAGAGTAAAGTGAATGTCTTCCTGTTTTTAGACTGTTGGTTGAATAAAATAAGGACTCTGAAATTTTCACTCAGGGCTTTTAAAAGTATTTGCTGCCATTTTATAGACAAACTGCTATTTGAATCACTGAGAAAATAACCTGTTGATTCATTGATCAAGTAGATGGCAGTAGTTATTCCAGCTTTGGTGAAGCAGTTTGTGTTTGGCACAAAACCAGCTCCATAAAGAAATTATTCTCCCAATTTAGACCTCACTAATGCTCTTGTGGCTGAATGGGAACAAATCTCTACATCTGGTGGAAAGTCTAAAACCAGACAAATGGAGGCTGGTATAGCAGCAGATTAATGACCATGGCATGTTGTGGAGTGTTGTGTTGCCTCATTGCCTGTTTCATAAAGGTGCAGACACACCAAACCGACTTCAGAGAACTAGTGGCGACGAAGGCCCCTGCTTGCTTAACTGACGGCACAGAGTCTTGGCCAGTAGTTAGCCAGCTAGCAAATTTACAACACCATTCAATGTTGAAAGAACAGAGCATATTTATCATGCGCCAGGGAAGAGTGACAAACCATCAGGAAACAATTCTGCCAAAGAGCTCAATGGCTCAGGGAAAACAATCTGACCCTATGGAACAAGTTTGTCTTGGTCTCACTTCCTCTTACTTAAACTCTTTGTTTACTTTCCTCACTTCTATTTTGTGCGGCCAAAACATCAGCCAAAGAAAAGGTGTCAACGAGGGGCAACAGCGCAAGACACACGGCACCAACTAGGGCAACAAACGCTGACCAACGGCCAACTGTCAGCTTCGTGTGTCAGGACCTTTAAGATGAGGCAAGCATCTGCAAAATGTTTTAAACTATCGAACTGTACTTTTGCGCCATGTGGCAGTGGTGAAGCGTTTCCAGTGTCTGTTTGTGAGTGGATTTAATTGGTTTCAGAGTTGTCGTGCTCGCTTGTGACCAGCTTGTGGAACAGTATGTTATGTGGGAGAAGGTCATTGCATGCATAAAGAGGTTGGATGCCTCTGTTGTAAGCAATGCTTTTATATGCCTAAAATTAGCCAGGTTAAATTTGAAGTACCAGCCACCTTTATAACAATTTATTTTTCGACAAATTCAGATCTAGGATGATTCCAAAGCATTTCAAATCAAACGTCAACTTTATCTGTAATGTCAGTGTCTGATTTCTGATCCCCACATCCCTCAACATTCTGGTGTTTGATGTTGTCAGCGCAGACAGGTTTATGCTTTCACACCTGTCTGAGCAAACCAAACAAAAAGAGGAAACCCTCATGAGTTTCCTCGGTGTGAACACGAACTCTACTCAGCCCCCAACAAGGCACATATAAAACATTACATCACAGAGGAGTCGCCGGGCGTCATGTGACGATAACATCTGTGTGAGGCTCCTCTGTGCGTGGCAGCTCTCTAATAGGCAGCGGTACAGTGTGTGTGTGTCCTCAGCCGCCCCGCGCCACATTTCATCTCTGTCGACTAACTGGGCTAATTTCACGGTCTGATGAGCAGACGGAGGCAGGCTGGCAGACTTACTGTTGTCACCAGAGACTTTAAAGGCTGTTTTCTTTTTAAACCGTGTATGTGTGTTTGGAGGAGGATGAAACAGTGGTGGGTGTTCGCCTGGCGTTCCCTCTCCCATCGTGACTGGAGTGGTCGGACTCCTACAATTAAGCAATGAATCACACGAAGTGATGGCAGGACGAGTCACTGCTGCCCGGCTGGAGGACGGAAATCAGTTGCCCTCTGTGGAGGACGACTGCAACTTTCAGGAACACTGGACAGTATTAAACTGGTGTGTTTAAGTGGTAGTACATGAGATCATCTCCTTTTCGTTTGTTCGCTCCTGGCACGCATTCATAGCTGTGGTATTTGGCTCGTCAATCAAACGGTGTGGGTGGTACAGTGAAGTATTTATTCCTTAGAGTTTCCATTGCAGTTTGACTCTCTCAAGGTAGTTTTCTTTTCTTTGGTTGTTCAGTAAAACATCACCAAATTAAGAGCCTTTGATTTAAGGAGTAGCTCGTTGTCGTCTTCACTCTTCAGCTTTTGTACTGATCAAACAAACTAAATTAACATGTTAATTGATGAGCTCTGGATGTGCTTTTCTTTGTGCTAAGCTAAGCTAACTGGCTGCTGCAGGCTTCATATTGAACAAACAGACATGAGAGTGGTATTGATTTGTCTCATCTAACTCTGAGTAACAAAGCAAATACAGTGAAAAGATGCTCAGCTCTGAACGCAGTGACCTTCAAATCTGGACTTTATGACTTGTTTTTAATATGACAAACATTCACTTGGGATGTGTTGTGTGTAGCTTTGTATTGTACTTTTTGTCTTGTGTTCTTATTTGTGTGTGAGTACAACTTTATATTGTATTACTGGCTGGGTCTTTGTTCTGACCTGCTAAAGCAGGATTTATACTTCTGCATCGAATCGACGCCATAACCTACGTGTAGCCTGATGTGCACCTCCCCAGAAATGTGACTACATGTCGTGGCGACGCAGACCTCCTGTCTATTTCTGTAAGCTGAAACCATTTCCCTCAGTGGAAACAAAGCTTTTATTCACTTTAATTTCACAGATAATAATACAGTAAATTGTGAAAACAATAAAGCCTCCACAAAAATAGCATTTTAAGTCCTGTGTGTGATTTATCCTGGCTTCATATGAGCAGAGGAAATCTCCACTAGTCGCTAGGCTAATTTATACAATGTAAAATGCCATACGCTTGTGCTAATAACATTAGCATGTTGTATTTGTTTGGAAAACGTGTTTAGTATGAGACAATTGTTTTGTCAGTGAACCTTGTGAGTTGTAATGGAGCCGAATTTTGTAACTTTACCTTTGTTAAATGTTGCTGTTGTCCCTGGCTTCATATGAGAAAAGGTAAAGTATGCTAGCTGCTAGGCTAATTTATACAATGTAAAATGCCATAGGCTTGTGCTAATAACGTTAGCATGTTGTATTTGTGGGGAAAATGTGTCCAGATAAAGACAAGTGTTTGTCTGTGAATGCTGCGAGTTATAGTGAAGCTGATTTGTGTACTTGTGTTTGAAATTGTCTCTGTTAAGCCATGTTTAATGTGTGTTTAATGTGTGTTTTGAATCAACTACAATTTACAGCACTACACAGAAACCCCACCACTGACTAGTGTTTTGGAGGTGTAACTGCAGAGTGACACAGACACACTACCACACAAGTATAAATGCTCACAACGATGTAGGCCACATGTGTAGGCTCTGCATAGAGCTGATGCACAAGTATAAATCCACCTTAAGAGACTACAGTTGTGAATTAGCTCTAAGCTGCTGTTCGGTACGGTGCATCGTGATAACATTTATGTTTTGAACTGTACATGGTCCCTTTTAAATAAGAATAAATCAAATAAATATTGAGCGTGTTTTCTGACATGATGAACTGTTCCTTTAAAGCTGAACTGGTTATAGGTAGAAAGTTTCCAAGTTTCCAATTTAAGTGTCCAACTTTCTAAATGTCACAGCATCGATGAGATCTCAGATTAAATCCTCCTAACACCTTTGGCACTTGCTTTTCTTCTCTGTCTCAGGCTCCGATGAGAGGCTCTTCATGATGAGGAGCTAACACTGACGGCCGCACAACCGCAGGAAGAGACGTGGCCGCTGCACCATCCACAGTCGACGCATGGCGGTATTAGGGGTAAGAAACATACCGTCTGGTTTCCTTGTGTCTCTTCAGCCCTTTGACACAGAGATCGTGCTATAGGGTTGCTACAAAGTTCCTTCTTTATGACACCTTTGCATTTTCACACAGAACCAAACATGGTGGCAACATATCGCTTCAGTGGGTGATTGTAGACAGCATGCAGGTGTCCTGGAAGCAAAAGAGGCATGACAGGCTTGACATGTAACACAGCCGTGTGGGCCTCTAGTGTGACATTTAACATACCCATCAGCAGGTCTTGATAAACAATAACAATGGCATAACATCGCAATAACAATCATTTACAGTCCCTGTTATATGGCTGCTGATTTTGTGGAGGGTAAGGAGCTCCTGGACCTCATTGTTTTCCCAATTTGTGGACATTTTCGGCTGCTGTTTTTGTTCATTGAGTTAGCTGCTAACAGCTACTTTTTAAGTCTTCTGCAGTGGGTGGCACGCATAACACCTCATCGTAATGTCACACCTGTGTCGCCCATGATCCCGTCCTGCCAGCTTTCCCTTAAAACAAACCGCACTGTTACTAACTCTGATGCTAGCATTATGCACATAACAGTGTGAAATTCCCTGAGAACTCCTGTTGTGTTTTCTTACTGGGCAGCGAGATGTGAGCGTCCTGTCATCCAGTCCACATTGACTCTCTCTTCCATATATGTCTCAGCTGTCTGTCAGCAGCAGTCCCTGGGGAGCTGTGTGGACAGAGCTAACCTGCCTTCACCAGGCTGACTGACAGCAGAAACCTACTGAACCAAAATAGTTTTCATGTCAGCTCCATGGGAAGAAATCAACAGTATTATATGTGTTGATTCATTGCTTTTATTTCCCCGTCTGCTGTAGCGAGTGAGGGAAATATGCATGGAGTGAAACAAGCTCACACACAGACTGGGAGCTGATCAATCAAGATATGGTGAATAAGTTAAGAACACATACACAGTGGGATGTGTTTGTGATTAGCAGCTGTCTACGCAGATCATGCTTCAAGAATTGCGACAAAAATAGACCAAAAAAACGTTGGGGGGCGTCAGTGTGGAGTGATACATTTAATCAACTTGAACTAATTTATTGATTTGGCCCTTTGGGGGCATGGCTTTCAGATTATGACGCGTTGCACTCTGTCTCTATAGGAAATTTTACAAATTATTATTATTAGCAGAATTTGGATCTGATGGTGGCCAATGGCTGCACAGCCTCCAGCAGTCACGCAGGGGTGTAAATCCTCGTAGATCCTCAACAGGAGCTGCAGTGAGGAGTTCTAAATTGTCTGTAGGTGTGAATGTGAGTGTGAATGGTTGTCTGTCTCTATGTGTCAGTCCTGTGATAGTCTGGTGACCTGTCAAGGGTGAACCCTGCCTCTCACCCAGTGTCAGCTGGGATAGGCTTCAGCCCCCCCGCGACCCCTAACTGTACGTTCACACCAAAAGCGACCAGAGCTCCCAAAACGGCGGAAATCATTAATTTTCAATGAGAGCCCGGCAACTTGGGCGACCTGGTCATCAGCCGCGCGTCTTGGGCGACAAAAGCGACCGGAGCGGCTCCGGAGGGGAGTGAAAACTCGTCTACCTTTATTGTAATGAGCTCTGACGCGGCTCGGCGGCAACCAGTCAGAATGCTGACGTGCTTCGATGAAGCGGGTCCCAGAGAATAAGCCATGTAACTTTGGTTCCTACAGCACACTTGTTCTGACAATAGATATAGAGAAGCTGATTACTTGCGTTTGCGCCCACTCAGTCCTTTATAATGTGTCGCTGTTCAGTTACAGAGACCAAAATAAAAAGAATGAGGCTTGGGACCGCGTCACAGAGGTAGTTGGTTGGTCCGGTGAGTTTTAAAGTGTGTAATGTTAGTAATAGAGGAGAGAACTGCAGGCTAATGTTGCGACGTAGCATGCAAGTCTTCTTTGCTTGGTTTGAATGGGATGACCTACGTTTTCTGTTTTCATTGACCAAACATAACGTTGTGTAGGCCAACTATGAGCTTTTTGACTGGACAACTGCAAGCAGCAACTACGCTGCTTTCAAGCCAGTAGTCTGCTTTGCGATCGAATGTTCGAATGATTCACATGATGAGCGACTAGAGCGACCAAAGCTGCCACAAATATTTTTGATTGTCGTGCTTCTTGGGCGTCCGCAAGAGACTTTGCCACTTTGCTAGCTTGTGGTTTGAACGTACAGTAACAGGATAAGCAGTCACGGAAAATTGATATTAATTATTATATTTGCGTAACTTTGAGTGAAGATGGTTGACAGAGGTTAGACGAGGGTAACCCGGGGTATACATTTGTTGTGATGAAAAACAAAATTCCAAAAAATATATCTGTCAGAAAAAACCCCAAAGATATTCAATTTATTATCTTAAGAGACAAAAAAAGTGCAAATCTCCCTAATTATGAACGAGAACTGGGAATATTTGTGATTACTGCTTAAAAAAATGCCTGAAACAAATAACTTGGTTATTTTTCTGACATACTGCGGTTATGAAGTCGTTTTATAAAGTCATGAGATGGTAAAATGCACCATCAAAGTTTTTTAATTCTTAAAATCTGGACAATGGAGCCTCTTGTCTGATTATAACATCTCTGTTTCTCTTTTCATCTCCGTCACATCTGTCTGAGAGCCCAGAGTTGAGTCTGTCAGAGTTTCAGCAGTCTGAGGACTCAGAACAGCCCGCAGCCTCTAAATGACGGACGTCAGCTGTCTCTGTGTCTCACTCAGCAGCCACAACCAGCCATTATCTGACTGTTAGCTGGCTGTTATTTCACATCTGATGATTTTGTGCTGTAGCTGTCTGCCTGTTGTTTAATCAGCACAGCTGGTCACTCAGTTACTGTGTCTTTACTAGACAAGAAAAAACCTGGAGCAGCACCATAGTAGCAGTTGTACATTTTATCTCCTCGTTAAAGCAGGCTGGTCGCTGAGCCGCCGCAGCTGCGTGGTACGCTGAACACAAACTGTTGGTAGTGGATTTGATTTGACGGATGGTGGAGGCAGAAGCACTTATGTTCAGAGTAGGTAGGGTAAAAACATCAAATATGATTAATATATGGGCTGACATAAAGGTATCTTTAATGCAAATATGACTTGAGAGCGTGAGTGGAGGCAGACAGCTGAGCGGTCTCCTCGGGGCGTCTCTCCTCTGTACTCGCGCTGATACCAGAGGGCTGTCGAGGTTCATCAAAAGAAAAGTTGTGTTAAAAACGCAGCTCACACATTCTCTTTGAATGTCTTGTTATTTTCAAAGTTACTCCTGATAGCTGATGGACAGAAACTCTCTGTAGGAGCCACCTCATTAAAAAGTCTGTCAGTTAACACGTCAGCAGCGATTTCTCTAAAGAGTGCAGGAGTCATAATAAACTAACATTTGCCAAACATCCATTGACGTGACATTTTAAGGCTTTTCTAACTCTGTGATCATTTATTTCACTCACTGACCTGAGATCAGTGGGGATAGAATATGATATGTTGTCGATATCTTGTATTTAATTCAAATATAATTAAAAAATGATCTGATGTTTCATCACAAAGGAGAAGCTTGTAGTGGTTGCTCTTGTTTTTCTACCTTTCATTTTTAAGTTTTTAGTGCAGTTCTTTTGTTAAAAACTTGAAGAAGTAATATGTCTGTACTTTTATTGTCATTGCTTTATGTTAGCTGACAGCTTAGTGATGGAGGAGTGTGTGTTGTTACGTTTATTAAAGGAGATAAAGCATCTTCAACAACAGGCCACAGTAACATGAGTTAAAAATGGTGCGTGAAGAAGGAGAAAGAGTTCTTCTGTTGCTTTGATTGATCTTCAGTTCTAGATTTTAAGGCCCTGACACACCAAGCCGACGGTCGGCTGTCGACCAAAGTCGGGCTGTCAGTGAGCGTCTGTCACCCTAGTTTTTGCGGTGTGTCCCGCACCATCGGCACTTTGGCGTTTGCGGCTTTTCAGCCGATTGAGCATGTTGCAGCAGAGCTTGTCGGTGAGAGAGATCACTGATTGGCTGTTCAGGTTTTATTTCCTCGCCCCTGTAGCGAGTGAATCTGCCTGNCACCCTAGTTTTTGCGGTGTGTCCCGCACCATCGGCACTTTGGCGTTTGCGGCTTTTCAGCCGATTGAGCATGTTGAATCAGCAGCAGAGCTAGTTGGTTAGAGAGATCACTGATTGGCTGTTCAGGTTTTATTTCCTCACCCCTGTAGCGAGTGAATCTGCCTGTAGTGAAACCGGGGCTAACCGGTGCTTCCTCCTCAGGCTCCACTTCACTCAGCTGCCCAAAAGACCCGCTGCTTCTTCCCACTTTAACCTGAATAACAAACCGGAGCTAGCTGGGAGCGGCTAGCGGAGCCTGCGGAGGAAACACCGGGACCGTCTGGATGTAATAGTCCGTGGAGGTGCTGCGTTGCTCGGCTGCAGAGATAGGAAACCCCTCGGCTGACAGGATGTACCACTCTCTCACTCCGCTCTCTCTCACGCAGGCACAGAACGTACGTGCTACTTTGCCGTTGGATGTAGTCTTTGTAGTGTGTTCAAATTCAACTGACACAGGGCGACGTGAGGCGACATGAGGCGACGTAGACGACGCAACAGTTGGCTTTCATCGCCGCTAGTTCTTTGATGTCGGTTTGGTGTGTCCACACCTTTATGATTACACATCAACTGTAAATCCCGAAAAACATGAATGAGGGCTTGAGTTTTTAACCAGTGTCTGCGTCATGCTGCATCAGACAGTGAGAGCAGAGTGTATGTAGCCTGAGAGGCAAAACCCAGGCTATATTTTTCAACACAGGTTGTCCGTCTGTTCAGATGTACGTCCATCTCATTCTTGTGAACGTGATATTTCAATAACTGCTCGAGGGAATTTCTTCAAATTTGGCTCAAACGTTCCCTTGGACTCAATGATGAACTGATAAGTTTTTGGTGGTCATAGGTCAAAGGTCCAGGTCTGTGTGACCTCATCTGTCTCAGTCTTGTGAATGTGATATCTCTAGAATACCTTGAGGGAGTTGCTTCAATTTGGCACAAACGTTCACTTGGAGTCAACACTGAACTGATTGGATTTTGGTGGTCAGAGGTCAAGGGCAGTGTGACCTTGCATCTGTCTCATTCTCGTGAACGCAATCTCTAAAGAACACCTCAAGGGAATTTCTATAAATTCGACACAAACATTCACTTGGACTGAAGAACAAAATAGAATTTTGCGGTTGAAGGTTGACGGTCAAGTTCAGTGTGACCTCAAAAATGTATACTCTAATAATGACAAACCTTCACACAAATGTCTGATAGGATAAAATAATGAAGTGAAGACATTTTGTATCGTAAAAGGTCAAAGGTCAACTTCATTGTGACATAATATTCTGCATAAAACAATTTTCTGGCCATTAGATACTGAAGTGATGACACTCATCTTGAAACTGTGCTGATTGTATAGATCTTCTGTGCTACTGGTGACAAGATGTGTGTGAAGCATCCATGTTTTCACAGACATGGATGTAAACTGTAAGAAAACTTGACTAATGTGTGGAGATGTACAACCACAGGGCAGTAATTCCAGTTCCTCTTAAAGCTGTGAGCACATGGTAATGACTGCATGTGAAATACATGGGTGTATCTGCACTTTTATCACTTTAAAGTTCACCTGGATTACAAAACCTGAGCAGAGGACACTGTTGACTGATGTTGAAGTGAGTCCGTCAAACTTCAACTGTAAAACTGGGATTTTAATAATTGAGGGGGACATTACCCATTGGATTCCAGATGAAGTTACTGGTTTTGAGTAGGTGTGGGAATCTCTCAGCACGTATGATAATTTGATTGCAATTCCGAGGACTACGATGCGAGTATAACAACTATAGATGCACCTCGATGGGTCAAAATCTTTTTGTCTTTACGTGATTTATTTTTCTCTCAGAATGACTACTTGCTACTTTTAAAACATATTTTTAATGATCCATAATTAAAATAAACAGATATGTTTATGTTCTAACTTATGGTATTAATAAAAAATAATGTAAGAAAATTCCACGTACAGGTTAACGTTTCACCCACTGATTGGTTCAACTGTGAGGAACGCTCACCCAGGTCGTACAAAATTGTTAGGGACGATCATAATGGTGAGAATTTGGTTTTAAATGTCCAGTTATTGACTTTCTGCATCAAGATGTAATCTTGTAAGAGAGAATTGTGATGCATCTGAGAATCCATTTGTAGTGTTGAGTTTGAAAACATCACAGGAAACCAGGGTCACTTTTTTTTGGCCACGTCTGGGCACTAATATTAATCAGTGAGTGTGTGAAACAATAACTGAAATGAGGACACACTGAAACCATTCCTATTGTGGGCATCCATTGATGAATATTTCTGAGCTGACCGGCCAGATGACCGCTTATACATCAGCGTGTCCCTGTTTGCTCAGCCTCTGTGAGAATAGAGAGGACTCCCAGTGACTTGTCGATGATGTTACTTACAGAGTGAAACCACAGTTAGTCACTCAGTTACTCAACACGCAGAACAAATCACTGCTTTCAACATCCTTCTCATTTACATCTTTCCAAAGTATGAATCACCAGCTGAGCTCCGTGTCGCCGCCTGTCAGCCCTGCTGGTCTGAAGTCGACCCTGCAGCTACATGTTTAACTGAAGACTTACTGTAACACAGCTGATCTCTGTCTATATGTAACCCGGCTTCTTCACTGCCAAACACTGCCACACAATGCTTGGATAGCCACGTCTCTAATCTCTGTGGAGATATTATGAAGTGTTAAAACACTGTGGTGCTTCTACTGTACTCAGAGAGACGCTCTCAGGTAGGGGTTCACTGTAACAGCGATATCAAACAGGCCACCAGTGCTGCAATAAACCCTTAAAAGTTGCCTTCAGAAAGTCACATAACACAGGAAGTACAGTGACTGTGGTTGGCAGGAGAGCAGAGATGATAACCAGCTCCTTGGGTACAATAAGACAAAGCACAGAAAACAGTGAGGCGCAGGCAGACAGAACACGCTGACATAAAATGCTGCAGTAATATCCAACATATTGTTCCTTGTTGTGATTAGGGCTGTGTAACAGGCTGTGCTGCACTGGCTCTGGCTTTTATTCAGTGGTGTTAGTGCTGAAATGGTCTCATCTTTCCAACTCAAAGCCCAGCAAGGGACGAGAGTTAAAAATCAGCAATAGCTGTAAACTCTTTGGGCAATACAGGACTCTCATACTCTGTGTTGGAACTATGCTAAACTGCGTTGTCCGGTGAAATACAGAAGAGGAAGAAGACGTTTCTTCCAGGTATATGGAGGAATAGTATTGGTACTACAGGTTATATTATCTTTTTGGAAAACAATAATGTGTCTTTGTGCATGGATTTCCTGTTTTGTTTATGTCTACCAGAAAGTGATTTAGTGATTTGTCACTAAAAGACAGACCTTGCTTATGAATCACTGACCAGTCCCTCCAGGATTTTGCTTTTTTAGGGAAATTGTTTTGACCTAAAATGTCACGGCAGCTTTTCTAAAAAATTGCGACCCCTGTTGTTGTGTTTGTAGGTATTTTTTTGTAATGAAATTGCAGGAAAGTGAGTGAAAAGTGCAAAATTAGTTGGTTTTTGATGTCTTTGCTCTGGCAATAGCCATGGCAGGAAGCATTATGTTTTATCGTTGGCTGTGCGTTCGTCCCATGCTCGTGAATGAAATATCTGTAAATCTATATCTAAAAAGAGGGAGACGCAGTCTAAAGACAAAAATATTTTAAACACAGGAAACAAAACAACTAAATAAAGTAAGGGTGAGATGTGTTTATCAGTAGAATCAGTGGTGAAGGTGTGTGTCTGCATGAGTGCTGTGTGTAGTGTGGGGTGTTGGAGGTGTGAAAGTAACAAGCAATGCTTTGAGGGAAGAGAGCGCCGCAGCCAGAGTGACAGGGTATTTATAGACTGAGAGCATCGAGCCCAGGTGCTCCCAACATGGACAGTCACTCCGCCCATCAGGTAGCCTACCTGCTGCATTAAAGAAACAGAGCACAGTAGGCCCGTTTCCACTGCAGGAACTTCGGGGTAATTTTACGGGGCCGGGGCCGTTGGTGCGTGTGTCCACTGCAGGAACCACCCCCGAAGGACAGAGTTCCGGAACTTTTACAGGGGCTAAACAAGTCCCTGCCTCGGAGTAGGTACTCAGAACGTCCCCGAAAAACTCCTGGGTGGGGCTTGGGGTTTACTTGGTGCTGATTGCATATACTCAAGGCGGGATGTGACGTCAACAGAAAGCGACAAAATAGCCGGCATTTTTAAACTCAGCAGACGAGGAGTTGCATTTTTAAAAGCAGGCATAAGTAAAAAAAAAGTAAGAAATGGAAGACAAATCATACGACAAATGGACCGACAAAGAGGTCCAGGCGAAGCTGGCATTTTAAAATGGTTGCGCAACGATTACGTCACATCCAGAGCCCGGTAACTTTACAGGAACCTTCCTCCTACTCCGCTCTCTCAGTGGAGACACGGCGGTTGAGAGGGCCGAGCGAGAGGACGTTCCTGTAAAGTTCCTGCCCCCCAAATAGGCCCATTTCCACTGAAGAAGTTCCTGGTACTAATAAATAAACAGGTCAGGGGATGAACTGATTAGAATTTGGTGGTCAAAGGTCAAGGTCACTATGACTTTGTATTCATCTCATTCTCTCTCATTCTTGGACTCAAGAATTAGCAGATTCAAATTTGGTGGTCGAATGTCAAAGGTCAAGGTCACTGTGACCTCACAAAACCTGTTTCTGGCCATAACTTCATACATAAAGTTATATGTAGTTACGACAGAATTTCACACAGATGTGTAACAGGATGAAGTGATGACATTTCATATTCAAAAAGGTCAAAGGTCAGCTTCACTGTGACATCATAACAACCTGTAAAAACACTTTTCGGTCCATTACTCAACGTCATATCTCAGGAACAGAAGAGGAGACATTTGGTCAGATACTGAACTGGTGACACTAATCGTGGGTGTCCACCTTGAAATTACATAGATCTTCTGTGCTGTCGGGGGCGAGATGTGTGTAAAGCAAGCATCCTTTTTTTTTTTTTTTTTACAAACATGGATATAAACTGAGAGAAACTCGACTGGGGTGCGGAGCTGCCCAACCAAGAGGCTGTAATTTCATTTTTTCTTATAATTATTGATAAATTAATTATTAAAATATTAAACCATGCACTTCCTTAAAAAAAAAAAAAAAAAAAAAACAGCGACCAAATTGCCAATCAGAGCTTTAAACTACAAAAATAGTACAAACAGGGAAAAAAAACTCTTTACCTTTTTCCCTGAAGCCATGGCCACTTCCATTAACCCCCCCTTTTTTACACCCAGCAAGGGCAGAGGGTAATTAACACTCGAGTGTGCAGCAAACACACCAAGAAAAACGCAGAGTTCAATAACTATCAACTAAAAATTTAGCACGAGCCGACGACGACGAGCCCCCAGTTTGACACGATCTGGCTCAAAGGCCGCATCAAAAAGGAGGAAGCACACGGTTTAAAGGTTACAAAAAAAGATACTAAATTTATTTAAATAATCGCAAAGGATGAACTGAATGTGCAACAAAAGGATAATGTGAGGTGTGTCAGTCAGTTGTCAGTGGTGTAGTGAGTTGAAAAATGTGCTGCGAGAGTGTTGTATGATGCGAAACTAAAAGAAACAAAAAAGGTAAAGCCAACAGGACAAAAACACGCTGCTGTCCTCAGGGAGAGTGAACCACAAAATGGGGATGAGACAGGGCTCTANAGAGAGAGAGAGAGAGAGAGAGAGAGAGAGAGAGAGAGAGAGAGAGAGAGAGAGAGAGAGAGAGAGAGAGAGAGAGAGAGCACAGGCCCTGACAGACACCTAAAGGAGCTGTGACAATTAAGAACCAAAGACACCTTGTTCCAGTGAGAATAAAATCACACTGCTCTGAGTGTTCAAAGTAACCTTTTCAAAAAGGCTGAGCACACACACAGAGTTCTTCATGCAAACAGGCAAATACACTTCTATCACATTGTGATTTTTATTACACAACCACGAACCTGCGTATTTAATCTAACTCGTCTTGATTCTTTCAGCATGTGCAACAGATCTGAACGCAGTCTCTGTTAAGGTGATTTGTCTCGTCTGTTGTTCATGAGTTTCAGCCGTTCTCCGAGGGTGTTTTTCTGATACAAAAGTTTGTTTGTTTATTTAGGATCCCACCTTAGTTGTTACCACAGCAACAGCTATTCTTCCTGGGGTCCACACAAAAGACAAACATTCAACATCACGTTACAAACAATTCACAATAGTGTTTGTCTGTTGATGACTTTCATTTGTGTTGCAAAACAGTTGACCCTTGCTTTCGTTCAGAACGTCAGGGGAAAGTCTTGCGCAGTAGTTTTTGTTGGTAAATGTGAGATGTTTGTGTTGCACAGGTTTGCATCTTCACAACCAGGAACAAGGATGGGAGTGTAGAAACTCGAGAAACTGCGATAATTGGACAAAATTACAAGGTCGCACAGAATTCACATGGTTGAATTTGAGTTAATTATCAGAATCGCGACATCCTGGAGGAGCTGACTGACTTCTAGGGTTGCAGCGATACACCAGTTTCAAGGTATACTGTGATCTAAAAGCTGACGGATATCATCCTCTGACATTTGCTTATTTTTTTAGATTGAAAACAAAAAAAAGTGGATGTTGAATTTCCTCTTTATTTAAGTTATGTTCTAAGAGGAGACTTTTAACACAAACTTCCATTAACAATATGGTTTCAGGTATAATTTTATTTAGCACTGTGATAGCATGAAGTTGTTTCTGGAGGAGGTTATTGTGCTGGGAAAATCTCATACTGTTGCAACCCTGCTGACTTCATGTATCAACCTGACCGAGGCTCTCACCAGCATGTTTGCATCCCTAAGTTTAAATCCCCACTGCTGCTCTTCTTACATACACAAGCTTTGGGTTGGGCTGAAACTACAGTTCTTAAATTGCAGGTGCTAATAAAACTGCAGTTGGCTGGATCATCAGTCACATTACGTGTGCTTGTTTCTTGAACAAAACAAAAGAAGAACATAATAAAGATTTTCCTGTGTTTTTATTTAGGCTGAATTAAAATCAGATAAAGTTTAAAACCATGAGGGATTCTTTTGTATCGTTTCTGCCCACATGCTGCAATCTGCTCTCTTTCCCACTCTGTGTTGTCAGAGACACAACTTCCTTTATTTGGGCATCTGTGATGTTATGCAACTTACACATTAGCCCTTTAGCTATAAATGTAGGGCAACACACAGTCAGTGAGCAGGCAGTGGCTGCAGGGATTGAACCTTAAACCTTTTGGTGAACGGATCACCTTTGTATCTGCAGGACAGTCGGTAAGACGGACTGAACCTGTGACCCTTCAGATCTTCCCTGTAAAATGACGATTGAAAGGACAGAGTTTTATAGCAGTTGTGTTGTAGTTGCATGTAGTTGGTTAACCTCTTCCACCTCCTCCCTACCACAGCCCCATTTTTGTCTTTTTTAGTGGTGGCAGAGGAGCTTTAGGGGCAGATAGCAGATCAACAGTGTATGTCACATAGAAGTAGTATACATCAACTAAAAGCTGGGAACCTCAAGATTAATCCGCAACCTGGGGCCTGTTGTTCGAAACCTAGATAAGGGATTAAGCCAGGAGATGTTGGTTATCCTGGCTTAATTTAGCGTTGATTTGGTTGTTCGAAAGCAGAGGCACATATATTGCCATAGATATTTATTCTGTGCACTTAGCCTCGTCCCGACCAGGCTAACAACCAGGCTTAGTTTAGCCTGGAGCCTTATCTGTCCAGTCAGCTGTCACTGCGATCGGAAATCATTGTGTTTTACCGTCATTTCATGTTCTTATGTACGTCTTTGCCTCATTTTTGAACAAAATACATTAAGCCTACAATAATAAAAAAAACATTTAACATTTAAAACATTATTTTTGTCATAGCCCAAACATACTTTGGCATGCACATATCTTTACCAATAAAAGGATTAATTGTTGGAATAAACATACAAGTAAGTGTATTTGGCATTCACACAATTAGTGGTTATTAGGTATCATAACTGTGTGACCTTCCCAAATTATATTCCCAGTTAACTGGACCAATAACTCCAGTGTACTTTACATTAATGAATGAAAACATGAAGATGAAACCACAATATTCTTTGACCTCATTTTATTTAAATGAAAAATACTGTAATCAGTCAGTGTCTGCTTTGAGCTGTGGAGAGAAAGAGAGAAATAATATTGATTAATACATTGGGGGGCGTCGGTGGCTTAGTGGCAGAGCAGGCACGTAGCCACAAGGCTGCTGCCACAGCGGCCCGGTTTTGAATCCTGCCAGTGGCCCTCCGCTGCATGCCCCCCCATGCTTACCCGTCCTCTCCATTAAAGGCAAAAAAGGCAGCTGTTTTAACAAAAAACCTTATTGAGGCAACTATTTTAACTAAAAACGTGCTAAAAAAAAAAGTGACAAATAATGTGATCAGTCACTGTGTGATTGGAGCTGTGGAGAGAAAGAGAAAAAACATCGATTAATACATTGCATCACAGTCATGCTTACAATGTGCATTAAAATCACTTACTTCTTTCTCTAGTTTCTTAATTTCTAAGTCCAGTTTCCTTCAGGTTTTTCTTTTAATTTGTCAATTTGTCTTATACTGCAAGACAATCCAAAGTCAGACAGTCCACATAACACCAATGGTTGATTAATAAATGAATAAAATGATTGATTCCATGTACAGTATACTGGAATAATGTACCTTGTATGAAGAGGGTGGTGTTCCCCCTGGCTCCTATGGGGACTAACATCATCACACATTAATAAGATTGGGCTCATTGAA
Source organism: Epinephelus moara (assembly GCF_006386435.1). Classification (NCBI taxonomy): domain Eukaryota; kingdom Metazoa; phylum Chordata; class Actinopteri; order Perciformes; family Serranidae; genus Epinephelus; species Epinephelus moara. Next base: position 39,833,058 of record NC_065509.1, read on the forward strand.
TCCACCAGAGTCTCAGCTCTCCAGTCATACTCCAATTTATGTTATTCCAAGACTGTTTAGGGACCCCAGTGTGCAGAAGTATCCAAATAGACCATTTTTAGACTAGGTGAAAATAAGGCTTTCTACTCCGTATGATTCGCATAAATTGGGCTTGTCTGTAAAGAGGAGACTCGTCAGTATCCATAGAACCCATTTTCATTCAGATATCCTGAGGTGGGTCGTCAAGGGACCTCTGTGAAAGTGGGCATGCCAGTTTTTCCCTTTAAAAAATTTAGCTTAACATTGGAGTGTTATTCAGTTCACTTCCTGATGAGCCAGCACAACATGGATGGTACTAATGGATTCTGTAGTTTTCTAGTCTCATATGACACCAGTATCTTCGCTCACCCTGCTACAGCCTCTGAAAACCAGTACTGTCGGTGTCCTGGCGGAGTGGAAGAGGTTAAATGTTCTCAGACTGAATATGTTCCAGTTTTAATGAGTAAATTGTGTTTTCATGTTGTAGTTTTGCAATGAAATGTGAAGGAAAGTGTTTGTAACAGCACAAATCAATATTTTAAAATGTTTGTTCCCGGTGAAAGTGATGTCAAAAGTTCACTGAGTGTGCTCACAGTGATTGAAGATGACCTGAGATGAATACCACTCTTTAGCAGCTGCGGTGAAGTTTGACTTGTGCTTGAAGTTTTAATCCCTAATTCTCGTCTCTCCTCTGCAGAACCCCGACATGCTGACGAGGAAGATAAAGCTGTGTCACATCAATGCCCACATCACATGTCGTCTGTGTGATGGCTACCTGATTGACGCCACCACTGTCACCGAGTGCTTACACACCTGTAGGTCCCACCTCACACACTTCCTGTCTGTCTTTGTGATTTCACATATTCTTGCTTTGTTGCTCTTCTGTCACTTTTGCTCCTGTTTTTCCTTCGTCATCAGCTCTTTTTCTCTCATCACGTTCTCTTTTATGTCTCTTGTTTATCTGACACATCGGCTGTGTTTGTCTCCGAAGGGTTTTCTCAGCTCTGGAGGTGTTACCTTCAGGATTTATCCCCGGTGGGAAGAATCCTGGAGGCAGAGCGATGCCTCTGTGATCTGTGCGGCTCAGCTTGTAGCTGCATTTTGATTTACAGCACTGCCTTCCGACTCTATGTGTCTGTCACACCACCAGATATGAAGTCCCTGAGCTGGCTGCTGTTCGGTCGACAGTCTCACCCATAAAACAAACCACTCTCATAGTTTATACAAATTTTATTTTTAAAGTTTTAAACCCAGTGACTTGAACCCGAACACACACAGACTCACATGAAATAATGACACATCGTTAGTGGCGTATTTTCATTAAAGTAGGATAATAAAGTCTGTTTGTGTCTTCAGTTACAGTCTTTGTACTTTCTGCTCAGACCATTCGGTATCACCCCACTCACTCAAACCCAAAAAACGCTGCTTTATTGAAGCGAAAATTCTCTTAAAAATACACTTTAAAGGAAAGTTAAGTGATTGCCCATGATAACAATACATGATAAGTGCCCTCCTTTCGTTACATCCTTAAATAACTTCTCAGTTTGTGTCTTCGGACCTGATTAATTTAGTGGAATCTGTTGCACAGTCCTCCTCAACAGGATACAAAGTCTGATTATAAAAGTTTTTATCATGCAAAACCGTCAAGTTTAGTGCATCATTTTGTTTATTTTCAGCAAATACAGAAATCCAACCTTTCTCAAAGACAGAGATTTAAATCAAATACTGACTCTGCTTCAGTTCAAAAACTAAGACGGAAAGACCTCACAGACCCACATGGACCTGTTTTCTTTTGTTTGTGAAGCTTTTAGATAGCGTCATTTGGAGTGTGAACATCATCAACCATTAAAGGTGTTTTAATGAGTCCGGAAAGTTGACTCAGCGGCCAATTTGATTTTGCTTTTTGATAAGGAAGAAAGTAATTTAAGCCTGTTAAACTGTTGCGACTCGTTCAAAGTCGTCGTGTTTATCCGTCACAAAGTGGCTCAGTGAATGTGACAAGCAGTCTGTGCACACAAAAGATCAGCTGAAAACAAACTGGATTGTTTTAAACTGAGAGAAACTCAAATGAACAAAAGAGCGTGTAGATCAGCAGAGAGTGTTGAAGGTGCAAAACCAAAAGGCAACAATGCAGCTAGGGCAGCTTTAATAGCCTGGAAGGCCCAGGTGAGCTGAATCAAGCAAACGACCCTCACCTGTCGGCCAACTGCCTGACGAGTGGTGTTTCTCAAAGTCAAGGACCTTCCTTGGTAGGACGAGTTCTTCCTAATGTTCATTGAACACACATTGTAACAAGCTAACGAGTGCCTCCAGGTGTGCGTCATTAACTCTCAGCAGACTGAGGAGGTTTCAGGGAGCTGTGATCATTTTGGCATTCTCTAATGTTGTTGTACAATGTGAACAAATGTAAGCAGGATTTTCAAAGTCACGTGACCTTCAGGGATAAAATTTGTCTGGCTTATACTTAAGAAAAAAAACCTCACCCGTTGTGGTGATTTTTTAAGGTCAGTTGAGGTGATTCAGTGAAGTGTTAGGAATGTATGGAGCATTAACACTTTCATCTGCTCCACTGATTTGAACAATTAAATGTCCATCTAAACATGAATGTCCTGTTGTTTGGGATGAAGAGTTGGCAGTAGAAGAGGTAATCCTTTTCACTGAATATGCAAAAGGTGCTGTTCACAGGTGAGGCCAGGTGAAGCCCCCGACACACACACACACACAGACACATTCACACCCTAACAACAGCTGAAAAAAGATTTGATGACGCAACATCCTTGAAATTCAGCCGTTTAAGGATCCTTCCATGACTTTGGGAAGCACCCGAGGTTGGCCAAGTCATCCTGCCAGACAGTGGGAGGGGTGTCACAGTGTCCTATCATCGTAATTTAGTTTAGTTATGCAGCACTTTCCAAAGCAGACGTTACAAAGTGCTTCACAGACAAAGAAAAGAAAAAGGGGAAATAAATATGAAAGACACGACAGAGACAAAAGAACAAAATGTGAAGTTTTACACCAAAACCCCCCCGAAAACAACACATTCTAAAAAAAATACCCCTGATTTTTGCTTCATACTAGCAGAGGCTGATCTGAAGCAGCGACAAGCTTTTCAAAGGCATCACTGTGGTTGAAGTGTGATGTGATATAAGTATAGATGACTTTATTTAGATGTTTAGGGTTGATTCTCTCCTTGTTTGTTAGTTGAAACACACACAGCACTGGACGAGTGATTTCACAGAGCTCAAAATTTAGATAAGAGTCCAACATGACTCAGCTTTCCATCAGATTTACATTAAACCATCCAGTTTGGGTAATTGTGCATAAACAGTATCTAGGCTCAAAAGATGTAGAAAATGTGTGAAAAAATGCAGCTGTCGACCATCTGAGTTGCTTTTGCGAAACAAGGTTTAGGGCAGAACTTCCTCTTTAGATTTCTCACCCATCTCGCCAGACACTTCCTGTTCAACCTGCGAGACCTCATCTATTTTTACAGCCTCAGTATTTCTTGATTTTGGACACTGAGTGTGTTTAAATGCACAAAATAGTACGGTTTTTACCCGTATTCATAAAAAGACAATTTTACTACTAAGCTGTTGACATGCCCAATCAAAAGGAATATTCCACTAATGTTTCCCTTTACAATCAGCCGTACATACTCCGTACATGTCCTCTATCATGTCAAAGAATAGGTAGAGGAAAGTGGAACGGCTGGAGCTGCATGTCATTTTGCTTCTTGCATCAAAACAGGATTTTTTCAATATTTCCTAATGGTGGCAGATTTGTTTGACCATGTGAACACAGCCTTCCTCTTGTATTCCTTCAACCACCCCCCTGAGAAGGACAGGGGTTTGATGTTTGCTCATATCCAAAAACTTGCTTTAAGTTGTGTTTCTTCTTCTTACCAGGGCTCTCATACTTAAAATGTACGTACAAACAAAAGCCAAAAATGACATACACCAAAAATTATTTGACAGTTTCTACAATCTGACTTCCACCTCATCATCTGTGTCGCCAATTTCCCGTCTCCAAAATGTCCGTAAGCACAGGTCAAAGATTCTCCCATCAAGTCTTGTTTTTATAGATCATGACTTTTCTGTTGGAAGTGGCGAACGCTTCTTTCAGGCCTTGGTTTGTGGGTATGCAGAGTTTAAAAATGAGACCCCAGAAATGTGGGCTTTTTGGACATGAATCTGCAGCCTCACAAACTGTTAGCGAGTTAGTTTGTGTACAATGTATCCATGACAACACACAGAAGACTATAAATCGTCAAAAAGCAGTATGTCGCAAACTGTGGCTAAAACGGCGATTGAAAAGCATATTCCGAATAGGCTGTGTACATACCCAAGAATATTTTCAGAATGTCTAAGTGTGGAAAAATCCCAATCTGGAATACCCAAATGGAATATGCTGTTTACATGACCCGGATCAAATTCAGAATAACCTCCTGAGACCCTGCGTCCTCATATGTGGACATCACATCTGGGTTTGTTGTAGTGTTGTCACGATACCAAAATCTTTGTTTCGGTACAAATACCAATATGAATTTCGATACTTTTCGATACTCTTCGGTACTTTTCCTAAGGAAAAGTCCTTTTGGATACAAACCTTTAGAACAATAAATAGTAGAGGTGTAACGGTACCAAAAAAATCATGGTTCGGTAAGTACCTCAGTACAGACGTCATGGTTTGGTAACTCAAATGTTCCACCAAGTTTGTGTTGTCTTGTGTTGTCTCCCTTTGCGAGGCAGACTTTCTCGTCTTTTTTCACGTGCGCCAGCTGAGGATGTTGATACAGGTGTTGTCATACACACCACTTGCGCAATCTGTGCTCCAATAGGAACAAGAAAGGCGTTTGTGTGCATAAATGAGTAAAATAAATTGACTAAATTAATGAATTGAATCAATTTCAAAGTACCGGTATTTTCCAAATGCAGTATAGTACCGTTTGGAATACTCCAGTACCGCGGTACTATTTTAGTACCGGTATACCGTGCAACACTAGTTTGTTGCACCTTAAACTTCATTCTCCATTCTTCATTAACTTAGACCTGATGTCCTTGTTTGTGGACACTTTTTTGCTTGGTAGGAAGAGCACAATACACTGACCCGTGTAAAAACAAGATGGCAGCCATCTCTAGCAAGTCAGTCTGCAGTTGATCCCAGCATAAAAGTGAACATGGCACAAAACTTGATCGAATTTTAAGGCTGAAACTTGTTTATTTATGATTGATAATGTTTGTAGTTTGACATGGCTGAGGACACTGAGACTTTATTATGATCTTGTTTGAGGACGTTGGGACCAATCTAGACTCACAAGCGAGTCTATAGACGCTTTGCTTAACTAAAGACTGATGTCTTTCTCCCTGATTTTGTGTTTAAATGAGCGGATACAATTTCAGAGTTTAAAAAAAACTCCCTACATTGCAGAACCAATAGTAAATCCGCAGGGCGGTCCTTCGGTGACTTGCTGAACTCTTGTGCTCGTAAACATAGTCCGACTGCGTTAAAAGTTTTAAACAAAGTCGCTGTAAGTCCTTCATTTCCACAATCTTGTGGACTGAGCACACGTTTGATAAAACGTCGTTAAATCTCTCAGCATCCATTTTCAAGCTCTCTGTGTGTTTGTTTCCTTGCGGACGAGAAAAGGGGGAGCGCACATTTCCGGGAGAGCGTGTCCTTTTAAAAAGTTCAAGAGGTGTTGCTTTGTTGCTGGCCGTTTTCGCCGGTGTGTTAAACACACTTTAAAAAGGAGTGTCCCTTTCGCCGGTGTGTTAAACACACTTTAAAAAGGAGTGTCCCCAGACTATCAGAAGGCGGAGATCTCAGTGTTTAGTTTTTTATACTTATCAGGTCTGACTGATCCCAAACAGCTTGGAGAAATCAAAATGCATACCAAACAGAAGCTGAGGTCTCAGGAGGATATTAATGTGCATGTAAATGTGTCCATGGTTAAAGCTTCACACTGCCTCTATAGATGATTGTACTGTACGCTGGCTTGTGTTTTACTGCCTGTTACAGTGCAGAGGAAGTAGCCTGACCTTGAATCAGCTGTTCTGTAGGACCTGGGGGTCACTGCGTTAACAGGGTCTCAGCCTGATTACTTCATCTGCAATCTTACAGTGCCCTTCAACGCTCACACGAGATCTGGGCCAAGTTGATGTTTTGTTGTGAAATGATAATCACACAGAATAATGGAAGGGGTCTGTGGATTTGGAGCTGGAAGGCATTCTCACCCCCACTGTGTTTGGAGCTGATGAATCGAACTCGACACATTTATTCCTGGTGCAGTGCATCGGGGCTGGTGAGAATAATCTAATCAAACCGGAGAGTGGACCCATCAGTCGCTCTGTGGTTTGTCTGATTGAAGTGAAAGCTTTTTGTTCATTTAAAGTGAGAAATCCCTGCAGATCAATCCACTTGATTCTGAGTGTCTTAAGCTTTGCTGCTGCTTTGAGGATACACAAAACCAAACAAGTAACTTAGTCTCCCTGCTAATGTTTGCAGCATCAAGCAGCCATAATAAGCTTTAATCAAGATGCTGAACTGAACACCCAAATGTTACCAAGAGCATGCAGCGTTATCAGTTTGTATCAGACATATAAGATGATCCCAGACAGTGTAGCACCACATCTGTCCACTAGAGGGAGCTCCTCTACCATAGTTTGGAGCTGCTCCGCTCACTGTAAACATCAGAGTGTCGACGAGACGCTTTGATTCTCCCTCTCACTTTGGGCAAAGGGGGCTCCGCCATCAGAGAGTTGAGACAAAGAGATTCACATCACGTCAGCGTTGCAGCTGTTCAGACAGGCTGAGCTCCACTGCAATAAAACTCAGGCTGCAATAATAAGTGTCAGGTGGAGATGGATTTGATAGAGACGAGCGTGCAGGGCAGGGTCTCAAAAGGTGTCCCATATTACGCACGTTTCCACAGGTGGAAGGTTGAGTAATTTATGTTTAAATATGATTTTTAATGTTAGATTATTCATGAGGAATCAGTGATCTGGATAGTCATGTTCTTTCCTGCAGGATTGCTGTTTGTTGATGCTCATCTTCAGATTGCTTTGATTATTTTACTCTGTCGTTGATATTTAATCAGTTAGTTGATTGACAGAAAATTACATTAATAAGAAAAATCCCAAACATTCCCCAGTTGCAGCCTCTCAGATGTGAAGGTCTGCTGCTTTCATCTGTTTTTATCTCATTTTAAATTAAATACCCTGAAGTGTGGACAAAGCAATTAACCTGAACATGTCACCTCAGGCTACTGGAAACTGATGATGAGCATTTTATAGACTAAATAATTTATTAAGAAGAAAAATAATTGATGTAAGTGTTGCCCCACCTTTGGGCGGCCCTTTGGAGCGAACACAACTCCACCACTGACCCAAAATAACCACGTTGAAACAATCACATCAATGGGATTTATTTATAGAAATCATACTAATAAGACAATAAAATCCCAGGCTGAGAGGCAGCACCACCAGCAATCCCCACTCTCTCCTCTCCAGGAGCTCTTAAGCACCTCCTCCTCACACCAGGTGCAGTGCACCTCCTTAAGTAATGCAGCACACCTGGGCAGATGTACAGTGGAGGGAAAACTGACAGCAGCTCAGAACACACACAGCTGTAGCAACATTTCAGCCAATATGTAAACTCATAGCTGGTTGTAGCTGTGTGGTGAAGCTTCTGTGAGCAGTAAATAATCAAATGTTAAAGTATTGAATGCAGTTTGAAATAACATGATTTAAGGCTGTGGTCACCATCTGGTGGGTCACAGGTTCATTCTGAATGGACCACAAGTGACTCACAAATGTGTCAAGTTTGTAAAAAACACTTTATTTTGAAGTACAGTGAATTTCCAGCACAGCGTTCGTATATTTAAGTGCAGTTTCCTGCTGTAGAGTGAGGGAAATGGGACAACTAGCCTGACAACATGTCCAAACACAAGTATGATGCTGAATATATTAAAGTCTGCGAACCTTAAACTAATGACTAAGGAGAAATCTGGATCCATAATCCAGCTGATGCTCTGATTATTGTAGAATAAGATTCAGCTTTTAAATCACCACCATTATAATCAAAACTCTGCTGGTGCTGGATTTTTGATGCCAGTACAGATGTTTCTGAATTAAAAAAAAAAAATCTGTTAACTAGTCAGTCATTGCTTGCTTTTGACATTGATGCCTAATTTTAACATTTATTAATAAGGGCCACTTTGTTGACATTAAAGAATTGTGACCAAAATCATAATCTGTATTAAGAAATGGACGTAGCCCATTGGTTTGTGGACTTGGTTTGAAGCCTTGAATTTGGCCTTTCAGCTGTTGCCATCTTGATTATCTGGAGCCAGAAGTGTTAGTACGAGAGGCTGGAGCTGTGGAAGAGTGACGGGTGGATCTGACTCATAGAACAGAGGTTCTTAAACGTTTTGTGCTCAAGGAACACCAAAGGGCAAACCAAAATCTGAAGGCACAGCTGTATTTATATCTGTGCACAGTAGCTTCTATAACGTGTGTTATCACTCTTATCATGACAGCAGACAATAAAAATATGGGAAAACAAACACAGGTAGCTTTAATGATACGTCTACTGACAGTTTTTTTCCTCTTATCTTATGACGGTAGGTCGTATTGGCTGGTGCCTTGTTGTAATTTGCTTCGTACAATAAAGTGATCCATTGTCCCACTCACTGCTTTCTCCTTTTAAATGTTATCATCTCTCACACTGGCTGCCTATCAGGGTTCCTGAAGTGTCACACACTTATGATTCCTACGTGTGAACGGTGACAAATATGTTCCCCATGAAGGTTTTAGAAATAAATTAAATAACATTTTTTAAGGTAAAGTTTGCCTCTTTTTAGGGAAATGGGTGCACACAACATACTGATACAGTCAATTAAAAAATCATCCATAACTTTTTGTAAAGGCCCAGTTGAAAATTGCAATGATGATGTGTGGTTATCACAGAATCCCACAGCACACCTGGATTGGCATCACGGCACACCACCATTTGAGAACCACTGTCATAGGCTGTGGCGACACCCTGCAGGCAGCCTCTCACTCAAAGCAGAAATTAGCCATAGAGAAACTGTTTTTTTTCCAAGCTGTGACCATGTTTACTCCTGTTGTAAAGTTGGTTATTTTAACACTGGGGTCTATGGAGATTGACTCACTTCTGGAGTCAGCCTCAAGTGGCCATTAGAGGAACTGCAGTTTATGATACTTCCCTCATGGCTTCAAATTTCAGCCCTGGAGGTTGCAGCTTGGTTAAAATAAACCTATCCGTGCTCTCTGGTGGACAAACTGGTATTGGAAATGATGTTGTTACATATCATCTGTTTGATGAGCTGATGACAGTCGTCCAGTTTGTCAGTCGGGCTCTAATTATAAGCTGTCAATAGTAATGTTTTCTGTTTTGCAGCTGAAAGTGAGATGTGGATTTTAAAATGCTGAATATGTGGTTGAGTTTCTCAAATCATCCAGAGTGACTGTGATCAGAGTATCCAGCAGATGATGACGATTATGGTGTTAGCCAGTCACACAGATGTTACTACAGATGTGTTTTAAAAAAAATGAAACATATGTGATTTGAAACTTTTATTAAAAAAAAAACAACAACTCCATACGCAGTATAATTGTTGGTTTAGTTTTAAATCTTTGACAGTAACCATATCTCCCTTGTGTGTGTGTTTCTTTGTGTGTGTGTCTCCAGTCTGTAGAAGCTGCCTAGTGAAGTATCTGGAGGAAAACAACACGTGCCCCACGTGTAGGATTGTTATTCATCAGAGCCATCCACTGCAGTATATCGGGTGAGTGAGGGAGCCGCCGCAGACCCTACACGCACACACACACACACACACACACACACACACACACACGCACGGGTACAGTGAGCTGCTGTCTCTCAGTACGCTCCATCTCTCCAGGTTTCTTTCTGCACTCCATCAGCGGTGCACCGACAGTAAACAATAAACTACCAGAGACCAAAGTGCTGCCCGTCTTTTTCTGTTTTGTTTTTCTACTCTTCTGCAGTAAACAAAAACGTCTGTGGTCACTCTGCTGAGGGTGGGCTGTATTACATGAACAAAGAAGGGTCAATTAACAATTCTATTTCCTAGATTTGCTGCTAAAAATACCTTCAGTACACAGTATAATGAATAATATATGCAGTTATTTATTCAAGGAGCTCTGCTATGTGACATCTGGAGCTTGAGCTGGGATTGTCTGCACACTCCTCAACGTGAAGGTTGCCGAGCTGGCGGCTAACAGCTAACGATGCTAACTCCATAAACAGTGCTTAACAATGGTAACAGTGCTATTACAGAGTTAACAGTGTTACTGGGGGGAACTAGAGGCTGGGAATAATGCTGTTGCGATAATACAGTCACCATTATTAGCAGTAACTGTCCGTAACTGCCGTTTTAGCGCAGTGAAGGGCAGTTGTAAGCCTCAAGCAGAGATTAGCAGCAGGCTGCTGAGGTCTCACTTCTTTCTAACTCCACAACCTCCAAATGGTAAAGTTAGTCATATAGATGAACTAGCTGACATCTTAAACTCTGACTAGCAGTTGTCCAACACTGCTCAGCCGTCCAGTGGAAGCCGTGTTCAGCCATTCCTGACTAATGAGCTGGAACACCTTCTCGATCCTAGAGTGTGAACCGGAACGGTTCTATAACAGTTCCCTGTGGAGCCCCAGTGCTGCTCCTGACCATCCCGAAGACACAGCTTCCAAGCCTGATGTACTGAGGCCACTCTGTCAAGTAGTGTCTTATCCAGGAGGTCAGGAAGCGGTCTACTCCATCCCCTCCAACCGGTCTCTCAGTATGGGGGGCTGGATAGTATTAAACGGACTTGAAAAGTCAAGGAAAGAATCCTCACACAACATACTGCCTCCTCCAAGTAGGTGTAGGCCCGATGCAGCATGTTAAGAACCGCATATTCCACTCCCATGTGCTCCTGATAGGCAAACTGGAGGAAACTGTGGTCCCCATAATAAACACAGCTGGGGAGTGTTGATGAATTTTGTTTCAAAAACATCATAATCACATCTTTTATTCAAAATAATTAACCACTTAAATGAAAAATAAAGTTTCTGCACACAGATTTCAGCCTGTACTTAAACATCAAAGACTTTGAACAATGAGTTTTTCTTCAGGATAAAATGAAGACGTAATGTTTATGAAGTCAAGTCTGCTTCTTATTGTTTTGGGGAAGTTGACTCTGCCAGACTAAATCCTCCTCTCTGAGGGATGTTGTCGTTCGTGCTCCCTCTGAGCGCTCATGCATTAATGTCTTATTAATGCGACACACAAACTTAATGTGTACCAGCAATTTAGTCATTACCGTCTAAACTGCGCTGTCTGCTCACTCATTGTTTTGCAGGAAATGCTCCATTTCAAACACATTAGCTCGTCGCACAGCTGTTTTCTTTTTTTTGCCTCATTGTTTGCAGGAAATTGGAGTTGATGGGAAACATCACAAGTGATTTGAAGGCAAAACTCCCAACAGATGATGGATGAAAGCCATCTGCTCATCAAGAAAAAGATTGATCAAAGTTGATGTTTGAGATTGAACTCGAAATCAGACGCCTCCTCTCAGAGAATTAGCTCCACAGATATAATCCAGCCTCTTGTGCTGTCAAGTGGGGCTTTCCTTGATGGTTTTAATCCATTTTATTTTCACATAGCGGACAATAAAACTATCACAAAGTCATTCTTAGCATTACTAACTACTGTGAAGAACTTTTTGTAAATGTTGCAAACAGGTCCCAGCTAATAATTCATTTTAAGGAATATAAACCTTTAAGATATTCTTTCGCACCACACCTACAGGCCCTGCACACTCATGGTAAACATCAAAATTAAAATCGTCTTTTTCAATAGCAGCATTAAATAACAATTTTCATGCAAGAAAGACAACATAGAGCATACACAGGGTTCGAAATACTATGTGCATACAAGCAATAGTGAATGTAAATTTTACCTGTGCATGTGATTCTCAGCTTGACGTGCCGATACACGTAACTTGGTACAGAAAATATGTCGTTACAACGTGAAACGAAGACACTGACAGTGCACGGACGAGACAGAGAAGCGCTGTAAAATACTCGGTCAAACTAGCTGCCGATTGGATTTTGATCCACGTCTATTCATGCTGTTACGGTACCCGTATGTGGAGAAGCCAAAAAGGTTGAAGAAATCTACACCACATCATATATTTAATAAGTCTTGTTGAATATGTGACGTTACTGACAAAGTCCAATGTGATAAAACACATTTACATATTATGTTTGCTGAGAAGCACGATGGATTTCTGCTGAAAATATTCCTATGACCATGCACAATTTAAAGTAGTTTAACCGCTCTTTACTGTTCAGAGAACGTCAGCTGATAATTTTGTAAAACGTTGAAAATGTCCTCATGTGCACCCTCAGAAATGAAATGAATAAATTATTTTCTTCCCCATCTTCATTTTGATGTAATCCTGTACAGGATGATCCATCCTGACTATGACTGTGTAAAATCTGAAGTTATTTTCCCGTACAGTGTTCGAGATGAGGGTGACTGAGATGGATTGGCGGTTTGGTGTGGCAACTGCAGTGATGTAGGCGCTGCGCCGGACTGTCGTGGTGAAGAGGGAGCTGAGCCAGAAGGCAAAGCTTTCGATTTACTGCTCCATCTACGTTCCAGCCATCACCTATGGTCATGAGTTTTGGGTAGTGACCGAAAGAATGATATCGCAGATACAAGCCGCCGAAATGAGTTTCCTCTGTAGGGTGGTTGAGCTCAGCCTTAGAGAGGGTGAGGAGCATCCTGAGGGAGCTCGGAGTAGAGCTGCTGCTCCTTCGTGTTGAAAGGGGTCAGTTGAGGTGGTTTGGGCATCTGATCAGGATCCACCTGGGCGCCTCCTGTTACAGGTGTTCCAGGTACCTCCCACTGGTAGGAGGCCCCGGGGCAGACCCAGAACACGCTGGAGGGATCACATATGTCATCTGTCCTGGGAACGCCTTGAGGTCCCCCAGGAAGAGCTGGAAAGCGTTGCTGGGGAGAGGGACGTCTGGGGTGCTTAGCTAAATTTTGTTAAAAATGTTAAAAGTCCTGTGCTACTTCATTTTTATTAGGGGGGAACAAATGCACATGTTAAAACTACCGAGGGGGACGTGTCCCTGTGTTCCCCCCGAAATCTACACCTATGCCAGTGTGATTCCGATATACTTACAGACAGGTGACAAATAAAAGGAAAAACCTGAATGAAAATGCGGAGACACACAGCAGATGCTTTGGTACAGCAATGAGGGCTAAATGGTTTGATGAATGTAAATTATGGAATGATATGCTGTGGGTTTCACAGCCATCAGACGGCTAACCTAAACTATGGGAGATTTAGATCTAACCTGTCAGACACTGATCTCCACCACCATCATCAAAGCACCAAGGTCTTTTGGAAGGTTGATGTTCTCTTACATTTAACACATGATCTGTGTCACATTCGTTCACAGCAGACCTCAATAAACAGTGGTAAAACCCACAAAAACTTGGCTGTGAGAACGTCCTACCAGCTCTGTCCAGCAGGGGTCAGTGTTTTGCTGCTTTTGCAGCGAGCCTCAGCACCGAGCAGCTTATTCTGGCCCCAGATACAATAACTCTCCCAGCGGACAGCAGGGGAGACAAACGTGCCACTTCTTTCTAGAGTTTTTCCTCCATAACGCTGTTACCAAACCCAACATGTTGTGCCTCGGCTGGCTGTCAACAGGCAGCAGCGTGGTGATGGCAGACCTGAGCCCAAACTGTGCACCTGTGTTACCTGCACTGTGGAGCAGGGAGAGGCTATTTAACACTCTGACCGACAGCATATGCTGCACACTGACCTCTGAGAGCATTTGAATTTTTCAGTTTAAATCCTTTGTCATTTCTCAGTTAATGTCACTTTGAGATTTTCAGGGTTCTGACAGGCAGTGGTGTAGAGTTGTGTTGTTTCCAGACCTTTGTGACGTGTCTAAACTTCCTCTGCTTTCCTGTGCTGTCAGTACTTTGAAGGGCCCCTCAGATTACTTGGGGCCTCCAGAAGGGAACCACTGCTGTAGAAAAACAATTTAATACAGATGTGTTGTTTACATTTTAGGGTGTAAAACTCAAATGCTGTTGGCCTACAATGTTGATTACCATAAACTAATGAGGCAACTAATCAATGTCTTTTCTTTTCAGCCATGACAGAACAATGCAAGACATTGTCTACAAGTTGGTACCGGGACTTCAAGAGGGTAAGTGTCATGTCTCGTCTCTCTTTGAGTCTGCTGCATGCTTCCTGGCGATCATGCATCTCTAGATGACCACTTGGGTCCAGATCTCGCTAAAAGGTCAAAGGGTTTAGCGGACATGCCGGTTGCATCAGTACAGCTGGAGATATTGCTGTCAGCAGTATTCAACACATCGTCTTCCAGAGAGTAAAACAAAAAACGGTCACCCAATGCTTCGACCAACCTCGTAAAATGAGCAAGTTCTAGGGCGTTAGCGCACTGTCACAAAAACACCCCCCACATCCTACACTTATGACGTAGTTTTTGTCAAGGACGCAGGGTTTACCCCACGAAAGATATGTGGTCAAATGCGTCCCAGACCAACTTAGCAAGTCGTTTCAGTGATCGGATCGCAGTGTGTCTTTGTGGTCGTTCACACTTGTATTGTCACACTGTCCAGTTGTGATTGGATCACCCAAGATGCATGTTGATACCAGGTGTAAACAGGCTTTCAACAGCCCATTTTACACTGCCTGTTCATGGCAGGAATGTCGTGCTGTTATTCTGCCTGGACGTTTTATATAAAAGCTACGATCGCAGAATGGTTGGCAGGAATTGTCTTGCCTTTAAGCCGGCAGCGGAGGTAACAACAGCGCCAAATCATGATCTGTGCAAATGGGACAGCTGGCAGGAGGGGACAAATGTGATGTTTTGAAGACATGTTATGTGTTTGACCCACTGCTGGGAGATTCAAATAGCAGTTGATAGCAGTTAGCAGCTAACTTAAAGAAGAACAACAACCGAAAATGTCCTCAAATTGGATAGACAATGAGATCTGGGAGCTCCTTATCCTTCAAACTAGGGATGAGATCAGCCGCCATATAACAGGAACGGTTGCCATGTTATGTTATTTTTATTGCTAAGAAAGGGCTGCTTGACGTGTATATTATA
Source organism: Epinephelus moara (assembly GCF_006386435.1). Lineage (NCBI taxonomy): Eukaryota > Metazoa > Chordata > Actinopteri > Perciformes > Serranidae > Epinephelus > Epinephelus moara. Next base: position 39,848,262 of record NC_065509.1, read on the forward strand.
TGCCACAATAGAGGCCGAAATTGTTGTGTTTCCTGTCACGCCACTCACACCTCTTGTGATTCTGGAATGACGCCACGCTGGCGTTGTTTAGTTCTGTATAAAAAAAGCAAAGGCAACGTAATAAGGGTCTTTGTTGCTGCCCTATCACGCGATCTCTGTGTAACAACGCACGAGAGATCAACCAGTAGCCTTAAAATTCCAGTACATTTTAATAAAATATTCTTGCTGTCGTTGCTGGGCTTAGAAAGCCTTAGGATGCAGGTTATAGTGCACACACACCCCATTAAATTTTAACGACCCAGTGGCAGAAGTGACCTTGAGAAAAAGACACCGTCCTCTCTGACCTTTGTCTCATCCTGCTTCTTTTCCTTTTCAGCGGAGATAAAGAAGCAGCGGGAGTTCTATCAGAAGTTGGGGATGGAGGTGCCTGGAGACATTAAAGGAGAGCTGTGCAACATGAAGACTCATCTAGATCAACGCAATGGTACAGTCCTCCACACTCATCCTCCTTCGGCTGGTTTTATCGACACTCAGACTCACAAAGATTTCAGTTCTGTCTGGTTAAACATGCAAATTGTTTTAGTGAGGGCAGCCCCCAGTGAATCCAGTAACTGCCCTTGGTGGCTGTAGTAGCTTGATTTGTTTGTTTCCCCCTGTTCAGCGTGACCTTAAGGTAGTGCTGAACACACACGGGGGACACAGCATGCCGAAAGGTGTTGTTTACCTTTATTATGTGATATGAGTTTAGTGTTGAAGGTCCTCCAAATAGCAGTGGGAGTCAACTTGGCTGAGACGGTCAAACAAAACAAGCAGAAGCACTCTGATGATCACACAAAGGGAATGCACCCAAGATTTACCAGAAAACAGATAGTGCCCAAGATAAATACAGTTTATCACGTTTAATGTCATCAAAGCCTGGTTTAAAGCTGTTGCAAATGGTAAAGGGGTGAATATCAGAGTAGGTTTGGATTTATTTATTGTGTTGATCATTTGAAAAGTCTTAAAGGAATCCCCCTTTCCTTAAATCAGCTTAAGTAACGGAGGAAACACAAACAACAGTGCCATTTTTCACAAGGAGTAGCAGTGTTTCCCACTCAGACTTTCCTTAAGCAGGCTGTCCAGGTCTATTAACAGCTGCCAAAGCATATTTCGCAACCCATTTTAGTATTATTATATTTCATTTTTTATCCATCCGAGTTAGTGACACCATCTGAGATCAATTTACGATGAGACAGTATCCCCGCGCTCTACCTAGTTGTTGTGTTGAAGTCTGTTCCCCTTTCAAATTGTGTTTCCCATCAGTGGCGTAAGGTATGAGCAACCGTTTTGTTTTATGGTTTTCCATATGACGGCACAGCAAGGTAAAAAAAATAGACTGGAAAACACAGGCTGGGAAACGCATGTGTTTATGGCTCGGCACAGCTGGGCATGATTACAGCGGACTAAACCGAACCTGTGCACAAACATCCTGTTTTTACATTTTGGATCAAACACTGTAAATATGCAGCCACAAACCTCCTGATTGTTCCAGTGAAGGGTCGTCACCTCAGCAGCGAGAGCGTCCTGCTCTTGTCACTGCACTATATAAGGAATGAAGCATCCCACTCATAATGACTAACATTAGAGGCAAGACCACAAGTATCAGCAGAAGCCATTAACCAGTAGAAATGAAGGCAATTTAGCCAATCAGAATGAGTCCCCGGCCTGCTCGTTGTGCACGACGGCTTTTTCATAGCAGCTCTCTTCTGAGGGGCTGGTGTAAATGTGTGCCCAGAGGGCTGTCACGCCGGCAGGCCTAATCGCTCGCTTAATCCCCCTCTCTCTGATTTTGGTAATTAAGGCTCAAATGGAAGTGGAGCTGCTCTCCGGCTTCCCGTGCTTCGGCGCTTGAAGTCAGGTTTAGCTGCAGCACACACAAACACACATACATGTTCATACACAAACACATTTTAAGGATCATTTGCACAGACGCCGACAAAAATAGAAACCCGGGATTGTATTTCACCATCATTTCCATTCATCATCCCAAAACACAAACAGATATGTCGTCTCTGGCCTCGGGTAGAGATACAAATATTTTTTGACTTCTGACAAACAAGAAAAACTGTGGAAAATCAAATGTGGTTGCGTTTCATTCAGAGGCTCATTGACCAGGATGTTTTCTCTCTCTCGGGTCAATAAGAGTTGGGTTTTGTTTGTCTCTATCAGCCTTTTGACACATTTACTGTGTATCGGTAAATCTGTTTGGTGTTTTGTGAATTGTGAAAGCTGCCGTCAAACTCGAGTGCAGTTGAGAAAATAAGTCAATCATCCGCTCCACCTCAGAGCTGGTCCGAGGGTTGGTTTCCACCTCTCAGCTCCTCAACGTGTCTGACTGAATGTCACATTTCCATCATCTATCTTCACCTACAGTGTGATTACAGTATATTTTAGTGTGGGCTTTACATAATGAAAACACACTTCAATAGGAATATATTATCGTGGTGATAATACATGCACAGAGAGCGCGGTACAAAGTGTTCATCTGATGAAAGCCTGCAGTGTGAGGGACCCTCTTCTAAATGAGACTCCTCGTTTGAAGGTGCGGTTGCATTGTAATGCTCCACACACTCTGACATCACTGGATTTCTTTGGTTTTGTGATGTTAGATGGACCAAAGTAGCAGCAGTATGAATTGTTTGGGAAAGCGGTGAGTCGTTACATAAAACATGAGAGTTCTTGCAAAGAACTGAAGACACTTTCTGGACTGAATAATTTGACACAGGCCTGAAAACACACTAAAGCTTCTTCCCCAGTGGACAAAATCCCACAAACACCAACTTACATGAGGCTTTGGTCTTCAGTGGGAAAGGTCACAATCAGCTTTCACTCCCAGGACACGTGTCTCTGCTGTAGTCATGATTATTTATCGGCTTCTGCTCCGATCGGCAGTGATGGAAACATGACACCTGGGTTGACACGAATATTTTCCCCTCTTGCAGCACGATTGTCTGTCACTTCTGCTCTTTGTCATCTCAGCCACAAATTCCTCCTGTCTCCGTCCAAGCAGCGCTCGAACATTGACTTTGAGAAACTGAAAAAGTAATAGATTAAAAACATATGTGACCACCGTTACAATTTATGCCGACGTTTTCATGTTTACCAATGCAGGCGTGTTTGTGATGTTGAACGTAGACAGACATACTCGTCAGTCTACTGGCAATGGGAAAGAAGATGATCAACTATTTTTTAGCAGGTTGTCCTGCTTTTATTTTAATGGGAAAAGGGTGTAAAGCCCTGTTTCCACCAAATGATTTCGGTATGGTACCTTTGGTACCAACAGTAACCCTTCAGACATGGTACCTAGACCCTAGTGTTTCCACCGCAACCAGTCCTCTTAAATGTGGGCGGGGTTGTTGTCACTCACTGCTCCGTCCAGCACTCGCTGTATTTCCTCATCAGCGGTGACACAGATGGAAGTCTGCACCTGGTTTATCGTCCACAGAACGAGGCTGCACGCCCACATTTTCAGAACAAAATAGAACAGGCTGCAGTGAAAGTCTCTCTCCATGGGATATTTAAAAATAGCAGCTTTGTGCATTTAGTCCTTCTCAGGCAAGAATATACGCAGTTCACATAAAACAGTCCAAATAATAGTCCAAATATTGAAGATCCACTCATCACTAAAAGTGTCTGTCATCCAAGAGAGACAATAAAAACTAATGCAACAGTCAAAGTTGTCACAGTGAAATTTAAGGTGTGCTGATGGATTCACGTCGTCAACTCATACATTGAGTAACATTACAAATTAACGTTCCACCTTAAAAGTCACCGGCAGTCGGCCCAGTGGATGAAGTTATTTTTTCTCAGACTCCAGCTGCTGTGAGAGGCAGCAAAACATCCTTTCATTTTATAGTTACAGTTTACTAATAAAACTCTCCATAGTATGAACAGTGGTTACATGAGCCTCAAAACCAGACACAACTCAGCCCTGAGCAGAGTGACCGTCCTGTACTGACCAATCAGACTGCAGTGTTCACAGCTCCACCTTTTAGTACCAGATCTGTGTGCTAGGTACCCCAACAGAGGGGGGACCAAACATGGGGACGGTACCGGAACTTTTTATAGTGGAAACGTAAAAAAAAGCGTACCGAACTCAACTGAACTGAACCGTACTGCCCGGTGGAAACAGGGCTTAATTTTATATATGTTAACTGCAGCTACCAGTGCTTGTATTCCACACAAGTGCCATAGAAGCTCACTGTGTCTGTCAGTTATAAGTATCCTACTTTGAAAGATGACAATATTCTGAAAACGATATGGAAATGCACATAGGGGCAGGCTGTAGGACACAGTTCAGACTTAATGAGGTTTGGACTTTTGCTGGGACAAAATTTGACTACGGTTTAGAGCAAAAAGGTCCAAAGTTTTTAATTAAAATTACTATATTCTCCTCATAAATGTTTGATAGTCCCAGCTGACACCATACTGCGTATTCTCCTGCATAGATCTGATTATGAATGCAGCCTTACAGTCTAAATGCCCAGCTTGTGATCTCCAGAGGCCGTCCCTTAAAGCCAAAGGCCAAAAACATCCTTTTAATTACTTCATAAAGGTTATCGTGAGAGTTTGTATATCTAGCCTCAGCACATGGGTCTTTGCGGTAAAACACACAGCCAGAATGTGGCGTGTTTATTCCACTTTTACTCTTCAGTCTGAGGAAATAGATGCTCCTCATTAACTCCTATTTAAAAACGGCAAACTAAAGTTAACGCATGGCAAAGCAGAGATCACAGACACCAAACTACCTACAGGCGACAGTGGGCACTCTGTTAGTGTTGCCCCTGCCGGCCGAGCTGAACTGCATTACACTTAATTAAAACCTCATTTATCCAGAATCCCTCAGATACAGAAACTTTCTCCTGGGTCCTCTCTAACTGGCGGAGTTCAGTAAATCTGCTGGTGGCACATTGCTTACCACGCAGGACACAGCAACACTTCCTAATTCCTCAGAGCTGAATTCAGGAGCAGAAATGTTAATGCTGTTAACACAAAGTCCAGTAAATTTACTGTAGTTAGTCTTCGGTGGAGACAAATGCCAACTTGTGCTTTTCAAGAACATCAAACTAACAACCCTGCTTGTGGCTCAAATATGCTCTCTGTAATGCCTTGGACGTTCTTTCTGCATTGAACACTCCACTCCAGTTGTCCCAGCTGTGTTCAGGGTTCCTACACAGTATGGAAAAGTATGGAATTTGATTTTAGTCATTTCCAAGTCTGGATAAGAATGGGGAAAAAAAGAGAGGATTGAAGAATATTTGTGTTCCAGGCTTTTTTGTCTCTATTTTGTTTTTTAAAATATGAAATTCAGAATTTCTAAAAGTGAATTTGTCGTACAAGCAGAGTGTTTTTCATGGCATTTGGAGCAGCAAGCACAGCCACAGTGTTTGCCAGAGTGTGAGAGAGTGAGAAAGCTGGATTTTGTTGAAAGCAAGGCATGAACTAGAGCAGAACTGCACAGAATTATCAATTTTAAAAATCATTGATTCTAGTTGTTTGTACTCAGATGCCAAATATGGTCTGAAAAAAATGCACCACGAAGTTTGGAAAAGTATGGAATTTTGAAAAACATGCAATGACCTGAGCTTACGCTGGACTGTAGTCAACAAATTTGCAACAATAATTGAAACTAGTCCATATCCACTGAGTACAGCATACCATACCATGACTTAGTCAAAAATTAGAAAAGAAAAACATTGGTCCACAGGGGGAGCCACAGCGATCGGTCACATTTTAGCCATTTTGAAGCATTTTTCTGTTGTTATAGCGCCACCCAGTTGCCAATTAGAGTTAAATTTCTCCAGTCACCTTGAGGCGTCCTGTTCTACATATCTACCAAGTTTAGTAAAAATCCACATGGCGGTTAGGCCTAGATAAGAAATTAGCTCTCTAGCGCCCCCATTTTGTTTGATGGGGTCAATAATGGAGGGGTCCCCTCAGATTATGTGTGGTCATATGCCTACAAAGTTGCGTGGTGATGGGTGAAACCCTTGAGATGTTATACACCTTTATGTGATGAGCCATGCCCTCCGCAATATTCATTGCCTTATAGAAGCTCAGTTTTAGTAAGTTTTCCAACTTTTGCCAAGAGGGAACTTTAGATATTGGTCCCTAGATTATGTTCACCCAGTTTCATGCAGATCACTCAAACTTCCTAGGAAGAGATCGATTTGAAGTGTTTTTCAAAAAATTCAAAATGGCGAATTTAACCGCAAGTTATGGGTTCTTGAGGCAAATGTGTTCCTCATGAGGAGAGGCATCTCTGTGCAAAGTTTCATGTCTCTACGACATACGGGGCATGAGATATGCCCATTCAAAGTTTGCCATTTCACTTGGTTGCTATAGCGCCCCCCTTTGGCCAATTGATGTAATATTGCTTCATTCCCATCCTCCCATGACCCTCTACCACTGTGCCAAATTTCACATGGATTGACCTTGACATTATGTAGTAAGATAACCAGTGCAGATTCATCGGTCAATACATTACACACCGTGTGGACGGAGACCAACACAGGCGACAACAGCTGCAAGAATTTAAGTGAGATGAGTTGAGCCAAAACCGGCCAGTTCACACCACTGCAACTCTTCTCTGCAACGTTCTGAAACTGCTTCACCTCATTGCAAATCTTTGGTCTGAACTGGGCTTTAAAGGGGTTAAAAAAAAGATAAGAAAACGCGCCACACACGCACACACCCATCAGTCAACCATTAATGGCGCCAGGACATTACCAGAAAACATCACAATGTTTGAAATGTCACACGAGTCGAAGCTCTTTTCACTTTGCTTTAAGTGCATATATGAGTTTTCTTCTTATCACTACTTGACACCTGCAAAATAAAAACATGGTTTCCACCGGCACACAGCAGAGTCATTTCTCAAAATTGCCGTGTTTCCTGAGCACTTAACACAAGAAAATGGAGGGACGCGGCGCTGCGACGAGTCTGCTGAGTGCACTTTTCTCTTTCATGACAATATAAACTCCCACACATGGATAGTTTACGGCATCTCATCCCCGGTGTAGCTTCACTTGATATTTGTACATGCCTTTGTGATTTGATTGTACATCAGGAATCGCAAACGAGTTTCTTTCTGTAAGGAGACAGACTGCTCGGTTTTTAAAATCCCAAGACAAGCAATCATCCCATTACCTGACGCACAAACAGGGTGTTCATGTCAGTTAAGAGTCACTGAGAGACTCCGGGGTTGCTTGAAGGTGAGACACAACAATGAGAGGGAGCCCCTCTTGATAAGTAATCAGCGAGGCCGACTCTGGAGACGACCACCGCAGAGACATCAGAGCAAGCTCAGGCCTCTCCCGGTAATACTCGGCGGAATTGGTGACAGTTAGGCTGAACGGAAAACGGTCACAGAGGGGTGAACGCAATCCCATCTACAGCCTGAGCTGCAGTAAACTGTCCACACACACTCACACACACACTCACACACACCCTGTTATTACATCCACTGAATCCAGGAAGAATAGACTGGATTTCTTTGTTGGTAAAGGTTACAGAAAAGCAATACCTATCTGTGCAGCAATTTTGTCACAGCACCGCAATTTTGACTTTGATAACTAAGTTTCACATCTAAAAAATTCAATACTACGACAATATTACAGCCAACAAGAAAATCCATAACCACACCTGTCCTGGACAACTTTGTAGCAGCTGCTTCAGAGGTTTTAAAAGTTGGTTATGTTTCTGTGTTGTGCTGCGTTTATGTGCACACAAGGAACCAGATTAACACCAAAAGTGAGACAGCAGGATACAAAACCACTCAAATACTGAGACTTAGTTGTTTCAGTTTCAGCTGAACTTTCAATTTTACTGTTTTGGTCACAACTAGAGCTTAAACTAGTCCAGTAAGGGTCGGATATGTTTAAAAAATGGACTCGGACACAGTGAGGATTAGTGCTGGGCAATATGTTGATATTCGTGACATGAAACTAGATATCGTCTTAGAGTTTGGATTTCATTGTAAGTGCTGCTTTTCCTGGTTTTAAAGGCTATATTACAGTAAGGTAATGTCATTTTCTGAGCTCCCCAGACTGTTCTCGCTGTTTTATTATTTGCCTTTACCCACTGAGTCATTATATCCACATTACTGATGATTATTTATCAAAAATCTCACTGTGAATATTCTGGGAAAGCACTTATATTCAACCCTACATTATTGTCATAATATCGATATGGAGGTACATCCACATCGCCCAGCCCCATTGAGCATACTGTATTACATTCTGCAGACATGGACGTAAACACTCATATTTGATGCTTTCTCTGTTTAATATAACTGAGCAACACTGCAAAACCCAAAGATATTCAGACAAAACAAGCAATTCGAAGGCGCCACAGTGGGGTTGTGTCAGTTGGAAAAGTAGTTTTGAGACTAATTGATTATGGAAGAAAGTGTTAGTTGCAGCCTCACCTCATAGCTTCAAGTAATTATGTCTCTTTGTCATACACTTGGTTTGTGGACTTCCATTTTCAAGTCTTAAGTTCGGCATAATGGTAGTTGCCATCTTGGTTTTTTGGAGCTCAAACTGACCAAATTTGGGTGAGAGGCTGGAGCTGTGTAGGAACAAAGGATGGATCTGACACAGAAGCCGAGGACACAGTCGGCAGACAGCCTGGCACTCAGTGCAACCCGCCCTTAATTATGTGCAACTTTAAGCCTTAATAAAATGCAAACGGTTGAGTTATAAAAAAAAAAAAAAATTTAACCCCCATACAGTTGTCATCAATGTTGAAATCAGCAATAGAGCCCAAAACTATTTTTTGTACCAGGCTGTAAATATGTTTATTTCTGCTGTAAAGTTGGACATTTTAAAATGGGAGTCTGTGGGGATGGATTCGCTTCTGGAGCCGGCCTCAAGCGATCTTCAAAGATCTGCAGTTTTTGGCACGTCTGTGTTGGCTTCATTTCTAAGCCCTGTAGGGTTGTCGCTTGGTTGAAGTAGCAGCTGTGCTACTAGGATTGGGTACCATTCCCATTTGAACAGATCCCAGTACCTGGAATTCTGTGCCGGTACCCAATGGTACCTTTTCTTTGGTACTTTTAGATGCAGAGTTGACAAAGTAGACTAAAAAGCAATTCTACTCTTCTATCTGTCTGCTTATGAGTGTGTATATATGCATAGGTTTTTACTAAAATGATATAGAAAAGAAAATAGACCAGACGCCGGAACTATCCTGGAGCATCTGGGCTCTGTGGCAGGCTTCCCGGCTTTGGGGCGCTGCCGCCTCCTGTCTGATGTCGAACCTAGCGGTTCTGCAGAGCTCCATTGACGGCCTTGGTGCTCTATGGCTGGCTTCCAGGCTTTGGGGCTTCCAATCTTCAGGCACTTCCGTCTCTTTTCTAAACCCGGCATTTTCACTCAGATGTGCCCGTAGGTGCCAAAATAGATTTAATGTGAAGTGGTACATGGTAGTAGTAACGTTATTTGGTTGGTCCACTTAAAAGTACCGAGTTCAGTATCCTACCTCAGCTGCTACATCAACACTTTCCCCATCTGAAGCTCCAGACCATCCTTGTTTCTTTGTACCGTTTCAATCTATCCCTACATACAGTATTACTCTCTGGGGGGAATAATTAAAAGTATTTTCAGATCGCAGGACACGTTTATCAAATGTAAACAGTCTCTTTAGTTTTTAAAATCATATCCCTTTCAGGCAAACAAATATTTCCCCTGAAGCTTTTCACATAAACTCTGAGGTATACTGTATCCTTCAGTTTTCTTGCAGCTCCAACCCAAAAGCTCCGTGTGATGTATTATTAAACGCTACCATACCTCTCTCTCAGTGCTCTGAACACATTACCCTCAGCAGCGCAGAATGTGAGAACTTCCTTTCTTCCCATTTTACCATATGTTCACCAGAGATTGCTGCTCTCTCCAATATCCTCCAGTATGTGCCTCCATTTCCTTCAAAAAAGGCACACGAGGCAAAAAGTGGACAAACTCATGATGCCAGCCCTCATGTAGGCTAATCAGTATGAGGAATGACTGTTTTTTTTCCTTCTTCTGGTTAGAAGTTGCCCAGTATTAGAGACGTGCCCAGACGGCGGATAAGTCGTATAAAGGACGCTTTGACACCCTCGGACATGTAATTGCCTTATAAATGGAGCTCTGCTGGAGGCGTTTTTTACGCTCCAGCGGGCAGAGGCTGTTTAAACACTGCAGAGAGACAAACATGTCCGCTTCCCGACAAGTCTTGTTTTCAGCAGGGTCACAATGGACGTCAATTAAGATCAAGCCTCTTTGACTTAAGTTAATGAGCATGATGAGAGAAACTCGCTGCTCGGTCACGGGATTGACGGCAGCATGAACAGAAACATGCAGCTCGAGACAATTAAGTGTCTTCAAAGGACACACTAAAGACATGGTTGTGAGGCTCTGCTGAATTCAGCCATTTCTTTTCACACGAAGCTTCTATTTAAGTTTCTGACTAAAGCTTTTTATGCTTTTTTTATTTTATGATGTCATCTCCCTAAAAATTTAAATAAAGTGATTCTTCCGATTGAGTGCGCTATGCTGCGTTCACGTGGAATCAGGCAAACTGGACATTATTTAGTGGATGAGAGTAGGATAGTAAAATTAGGTGAGGCTGTCAGAGAATACTAATAACTTTAATGGTAGTGGTAGAAAATATTTTGACCCTTTGCCATTTTCCTAGACCAGGGGTAGGCAACCTGCAGCTCTTTAGCTCCTCTCCGATGCCTCCCTGTGGCTTGTTTGGGTTGTCTTGATTATGACAACTTGACATTAATCAAAGTGACATTACCAGAAGTTGTCTTTGTCATGACAAGTTGACACTGAATCTGTTTGGGATGTCCTTATAATGACAGCTTGACATTAACCAGGATGACATTACCAGAAGATGTCTTTGTATCAATCATTATGTCCTTGTCATAAACACAAAAAGAGGTGCATTTCTTGTTAATGTCAACTTATCATTACAAAAACCGAATGACATTTAATGACACTTAATGACACCTAATGAAATCTGTTTGGGATGTCCATATAATGACAACTTGACATTAACCAGGATGACATTACCAGAAGATGTCTTTGTATCAATCATTATGTCCTTGTCATAAACACAAAAAGAGGTGCATTTCTTGTTAATGTCAACTTATCATTACAAAAACCGAATGACACTTAACGACACTTAATGACACCTAATGACACTTAATGACACATAATGACACCTAATGACACTTAATGACACCTAATGACACCTAATGACACTTAATGACACCTAATGACACCTAATGACACCTAATGACACTTAATGACACCTAATGACACCTAATGACACCTAATGACACCTAATGACACATAATGACACTTAATGACACTTAATGACACTTAATGACACCTAATGACACTTAATGACACCTAATGAAATCTGTTTGGGATGTCCTTATAATGACAACTTGACATTAACCAGGATGACATTACCAGAAGATGTCTTTGTATCAATCATTATGTCCTTGTCATAAACACAAAGAGGTGCATTTCAAGTTATTGTCAACTTGTCATGACAAAAACCGAATGACACTTAACGACACTTAATGACACCTAATGACACCTAATGACACCTAATGACGCTTAATGACACCTAATGACACCTAATGACACTTAATGACACCTAATGAAATCTGTTTGGGATGTCCTTATAATGACAACTTGACATTAACCAGGATGACATTACCAGAAGATGTCTTTGTATCAATCATTATGTCCTTGTCATAAACACAAAAAGAGGTGCATTTCAAGTTAATGTCAACTTGTCATGACAAAAACTGAATGACACTTAAAGATAGCAGTCATAAACATTTATGACATGTACATAATGTTTATGACAGGTTCATGACAGTGTCATGTCATAGTTATGACAGTGTCATGTCACTCTTATGTAGATACCTTCAAGTAAAGTGTTACCAAATGTTTTAACGTTTCATGAACTAAAATGTGCGTCATACGTCTACGACCTGGTGTCTTCTCCTGTGAATTTTGCTGAACTTCAGAAGCCATGGCTGCCTGTCTCTCCAACAAGGCTAGCTATGGATTCCCAGTCGTTAAAAGGAAAAGTCTTGGAGGAAAATAGGAGTTAATAATGTGTGGACAGATTCATTTGCTTTCATCATCAGCGCTGCAAAGTTAAAGTACGAAATAGTCAAATAAATTATAAATAGCCCACTGCAGAGTCACCACCTTGTAGTAAATCAAATCAAATGTTAATTTAGAATTTGAATATCAACGTTGTGAGTGAAGCTTTGAACTGTTCGGTACAGCTCTTGTAATGGCTGTCTCAAAACTAATGACAAATACCAGAAGGGGGCGGGGGGTGTGACAAGCAAATGAACCAGTAATTTATTTAAAAACTAACACTAACAGCTAAAACTGTCAAAATAGAATGAGGTGTGGCGGTCAGGAAGTCAGTAGTGCCAACAGGAAAGGATGGTAAAAGAAAAAATAAAGATAAGGATGGGGAGCATGAAGCACATGGAGCAGCGTTTCCCTCCCTTCTCTCATCAGGGACAAAGTGAGGTGCACTTTTATAGTCCTGGGAACACTGGTCCCTGGTGTTCCCAATAACTACCGACTGAACCACACCTACCAGCTCCTGCAGCACAGAACACAATCACAAAACAAGCAGCCAGAATAGGCGAGGTCATCACACCCTAAATGTTTGTCATCAGTTTTGTGTATATGTGCATGTTTTGATGTGTTTTGTGCTCTACTCTGGAGAGCAAATATTTGTTTTCAGAATTTACAACATGGCAGCTCAGCTGATTTCCTCCTTCTCTCCTCTTCCCTTTCTTCGTAGGCGACGCAAAATCAGAGGAGACAGCCAATAAGGAGGCAGGAGAGGAGAAACCAGAAGAGGACAATGACTATCACCGTAGCGACGAGCAGGTAAGAACCTCACTAACTAATGGACAACAGTTTATGCTTCTCATTTTCTCTCTTTAAATGACAGCCTCTCTTTCACTTAGTGAAGGTCCAGTGTGTTAGAATTAGGGAGATAAGGGAGAAATGGAATATGATATAATTAGTTTTCTTAGGTGTTTAATCACATGAAAATAAGAATTGTTGTGTTTTTGTTACCTTAGAATGAGCTGTTTGTATCTACATAGGGAGCGGGTCCTCATCTATAGAGATTAGCATGTTGCTCTGTCATGTTTCTACAGAAGCCCAGAATGGACAAACCCAATTCTGGCCCCAGATAAGGCCATTTACGCTTTGTGCCAGCCACCGTAGTTAGCAGCCCCTCCATGACAAGCAGTGTCGGAAAAGCACAGATTTTTTTAACATGAAGCTGCTCAATTCTTTGTTTTTACTGGTTTAAATCACCTGGTCAGTTTGTTTTGGAGAGGAAGAGACCCATGTGGATAATTCGTCTCCTGGTAAAAACCTCCTGAACGACTGGATCTTGAGAACTACAATCTCACTGCTAGATGCCATTGAATCCTCCTAAAGTTTGCCTAAATTAGAAAAAAAAAAATTACTTTTAAAAAGTTGACCATGGCTTAACATTTACCAAAATAATAATAATGAAACTGTTGACTTTTGTTTCTGTAAAGTTATAAGAGTCGGGTATCTAAGAATGTGGATACACGAAACCAAATTATCTTGCATGGACAGTTCAGCCAGAGTCAACAATATGTTTTTAAAATGTAATTTAGGTCAACCAGCCCTTTATTAATAATCCAATTTTTTAATATGCAAAGAAATTTGGCAGGCAGCACACACTGGTTTGTGTTTTAGCAGAGATTAGAAGAAGCAAATTGGATAAAATAATTGTGGGTTACAAAGCAGAACAAAAGCACCACGGGACAAAAATACTGCTGGTGATAATTGTGAGTACAATTGCTTTAAAAGCCTGCACATCAATTATTGCCTTTATAAAAGTGGCCCCCATGTGAGTTACCAGGCTGCTTTACAATTACTGGATTCTTTTGTCTTTGGTGTTGCGGCTGTTTGATTTGTACAGACCCACTTAGTGGCAGACACCACAGCACCACACCACTGCCATCCACTGAACACGTTCAAAAGGAAATAGGCTTTTCTTGATGTCATCTGTATTCTGGCTCATTCCCAAACCCTGCGAAATATTAATATATTAATATGACATTAATAATGCAGGGAGAGAGAGCAGAGTAATTGTTATGTCGGACAGATGCTATCAGAAACACAAAGCGTCTTCTCTGCAATGCTGCACAGGCTGAAGAAAGCTGGTTTTACATCATTTCAGTTTGAAAGGGACAGAAAACCAACAGGCAGCTTTTAAAAACAAGCCGGTCGTCTCAAATCAGCCATCTCTATGCTGCCATGTGGGGAAGGCAGGCTGCCCTGATGAGGGTAGAGTTCTTGCCCTTTGGACATTCTGCAGCGGTGCAGGATGTGTTCAGAATAGCTAATACGGCCGTCTGTGTGAGCTGAATGCAGTCGTGTCAAATGTCACTGAGAGGAGGAGGAGGAGGTGGAGGAGGAGGGATGGGGAGAGCTGAGGAATACAAGATGACTGATGAAAATGAGAGATCTACAGGACACAGAGAGAAAAAGTCACCGTGCAGGGTGAGGAGGTGGGATGAGAGAGAATTAAAGAACTGAATGTTGGAGGGAGGGGTCGTGATTCGGAACAGACAAAAGAAATGGCTGAAATGAGAGGATTATGAGGAGAAAGATCTGTGATGGAATATGAGAGTATGCTGGAGATATGCACACATTCAAAAGTAGGGATCTCTGAAATCAAAAGGGAGACAATACAAAACAGACAGCACGTTTTTCCATTTTTGGAGAAAAAACTGCAGGCCCGTCAGGCAAAAAAAACACCACATTGAAATGCAATGTCATCAGGCAAGAGTGGAGTACTTCTGTAATCACCCTCACAGTCATCTAACGGAGGATAAAAAAGATTGCTGCTGTGATAACCTCAGAGTTGTAAAATCCCATCATCATATCATTATCATGGACATAGCTTCCGTGATGTCACCCACTGGTTTGTGGACTCCTGTTATGAAGAAGCCTCAAGTTTGGCATTTTGACTTTCACCATCTTGGATTATTGGAGCATGAGTGACCGTATATGGACAAGAAGGTGGTGCTAACCTTACTGCTAGCTGCTAGCTTGGTTAGCATGTGATAATGCTAATGCTATTGGTCATTTTTTGCTAGAGAATAAACAGGCTTAAAACTATTAAAACAAAATGTACTTGAAGGAAAAACTGCATATCTGACTCCCGAGAGGGTTTTTTGGTACAACTAAACGCTGAATAAGACTTTTTAAAGTTCTTAACAATTAACTTTAATGAACTGAAAACACACTGAAATAGCAACAGCTACGACTATGTCTTTACACTCTAAATCTCAGGTGACACCATGGTAACGTAACCTAACCAATGTTGCTGCTGTAGTAGTGACTTGTCAACAGAAGGCACCCACCTGTCACTGAAAGTGGCCACTTAATTATGCATAACTTTGAGCCTCAATAACATTTAGATTTGTGGGTAATCTAAAAAATTTACCCCCCGTACAGTTGTCATGACAGTGAAATTAGTTACAGAGACGACAATTATTTTATTGTGCCAGGCTGTTAGGCATTTTGAAAAGGGGGTCTGTGAGGATCGACTCGTTCTTGGAGCCAGCCTCAAGTGGCCATTTGAGGAACTGCAGTTTTTGGCACTTCAGCATTGGCTTCATTTTTCAGCTGTGGAGGTGCTATCAGTTCAGAGGACCACATATATTAACCTTTTTTAGTCTAATAAATAAACAAAATAAACTTACAAAGAGTCAAGGCAGCAAATATTCTTACACTGATTTTTCTTCTGAATTCAAGTTTGTCTCTTTCACAGAGCTGACTAGTTTAATTACCTTGGTAACTTCATGCAGACTTAACAGAAACAAAACAAAACTCACCTAAACAGTCTTAGTTAGGCTTTCCACTGTTCCAACAATCACAAAAAATTGGTTGAAATAAACCCTTAATTCACTGAGTAAGATTTAGAAATATGCTGACTCTACATGCTGTTTCTCCCCTGCAATCTCACTCTGTTGTTGCTGGCTGCTGCTCAGCGGGCAGCTTTTACTCATTCTTTGAAGGCATACCATTAAATTCACAAAATGACATAAATTTCCCCTAAAAAATTACAGACAATTTACTCAGCTGATTTATAGGTCCAATCGCCCAGCCTTACTGTGGACGTCCCACATTTTACTCGTTAATCTTGGAACTAGATCGTCAGAAGAAAGGAGTTGTTCAAGTCAGGTACTTTGAACTTTAAGAAATCCTCCAGTGATGAGTGGAGTCAGGGTTGGGCGATACATACATATACATCTGTATTGTTTACACCAACATAGAATGACATTTATTTTGTGTTTGCTCATACCAGCGCTCACTCAGCTGTAAAATGATAAACAGACAATGGAGGTCAGATGACTCTGCTGCTGTAAAGGTCCTTCAAAGCCCTTTTTATTTTGTAGAATGTAGCAACCAGCCCAGATTGTAGAGAGCCGAGGAAGCCGTAATGAACTGTATTAGAAAAGCAGAGAGTGGTGAAGAGAGAAAAATGGAAAATGCAAAACAAGAGGAATGATGGCATCGCTTGCAATCAAGACGAATGAAGATAAAAGACAACAGTCTCAGAAAGCCGCTCACCCTCCCTTCATCGTGATCCCACTGAAGATGTAGAAGTGACTCAGATATAGGAACCGGCAGGCGAACCTGCATGCATGGCCGGCATCCAGAACACTTCCCCGCTGTCTTCTGGACGACCTTTCAGAGTGTAACCTTGGGGCGTGAGGCCGTGACAAAGAAAGTTAATGAAAGCAGTGACACACCAGAAAACAACAACAAAAGGATTACAATAGAACGAAATGAATCAGAGAAACCTGCTTTATCGTAACAGCGTGAAATACGAGTTCAGATGAGGTGTGAAATCTCAGGACAGGGTCACCTTCAGGCTCATAAAATTCTGATAAGATCTCCGTGTGGTGAGAAAAGTTTGTATAATTTAATAAACTTCAGCTATTTTGAGCTTAAAGAGTCGACTTTGGAGAAATTGGAGAACGCAGCTTTGCTCTGAATTATTAATCGAGCTTTGAATTCTCAAAGCCTGATTTCTTTTCTTCTTCAGTGGTCTGAACTCAACCCTCACACACACACACACACACACACACACAGAGCTTGTCTTTTACACACAACTACACACAGACTTAAGAAGAACAATACCAGTCGACATATTGCCTCAGACCTCTGCAAGCATTCAGGACTCAGTAATGAGCCTGTGAAATAGTTCCACGCTCTCTCTGCGTGACACCAAAAAGGCACATATGATGTTTTCTTGATATGCCTCACTGTTGCATCAGTCACGTCTGTGAGTGTGTAGCTGTAGGACTGCAGGACTCCATAAAGATGTCACTAATGTACTGTAATGTAATGAAACTACCGCTGTGGAGTCCAGATCGCCACTGAGGCTTTTATTTCACATTAGGAGCCCCCTCATTGCCAGCGCCACTGCAAAGCAGACATATTACGGTGTTCCTCTGTGCTTATAGACCAGCAGCCTGGTGTTTGTTTGAGAACAGACGTGATTTCCAAGTTGAAGCAGAAACCTGGGTAATATTAGTTTTTCCTGTCTCAATAGAGAGAGAGGTAGACAGCGTGTGACAGAAGGACACCCACAAATGAAGAAATACTGTCCTCCCCTTCTTCTGTCTTTTGATATGTGGGGGCAGGAGCTCAGTGGCAGTAATGCATTCTGACTCCTGCAACCATCGACTGCCAAAACCACCTACCGTGTCACCCAAGGGGGAAAACGAGCACAGGCCAATGGCAGTGACGCATGAAAGAAGCCAATAAGCAAAACACAAACAGACAATACTGGTTCAGTGAGACGTGCGGTACAATCAGCACCAGGGCCAGGTTGAATTTACCAGCCATCATTATACTTTTATTGTCCTTTAGTCTGTTTAGTAACCCTCGGGTCATTGACTGTAGACTGGCAGATACTTGGACTACAGTATCTTTTATGATTAGCTGTAAGCTAAGTGGTTTGAAAGAGTCTGTTTACATCTGGTAACCTTATAACACGCGTTTTGGTAATCCCAAGCTGACAGCTGATAGACATCATCGTTCACACCTGTGTCTATCATATGACTCCAGGTGACCACTTGTGTTCAGATTTCGTTATTGCCTACATCAGAAGGCCCCATGCACAGTTATTAGGTCCTCTTGCTAGCT
This sequence comes from Epinephelus moara, assembly GCF_006386435.1. Classification (NCBI taxonomy): domain Eukaryota; kingdom Metazoa; phylum Chordata; class Actinopteri; order Perciformes; family Serranidae; genus Epinephelus; species Epinephelus moara. Next base: position 39,866,549 of record NC_065509.1, read on the forward strand.
GCTCGCTGGTCCGGCTTCCTCCCACAGCGCAAGAACGTGAACAAGTCTCAGTTCTCTTGTACCATGGAAAAGGAGGAGAAACTGATGGAGATGGGGAGTATTTTGTGAATAATCTTGATTGTTGAAACAGTTCGACTCTCATTCCCGCGGCTCACCGACAAAAATAGTGCCGCTAATCAACGGAGGCTGGTAGCAGGTTGAATCAACAAAATCCAGTTTATCTCTATGGATTATTTTAATGCTGAATTGACAAGGATATGGTCGACATATGACGCCTTTTATGTTGTGTCTCAAACGTTGTGTGTTTTTGTTTACACTTCAGAAAATCTTAATATGTCACATTTTCTAAAGGGAGTTTTCGTGTAGTTTTTTCCGCCAGCAGCAGGATGAGAAATAATCTCAAAAGGAATCTAGTTGTGGTCTTGCAAATAGTGACTCCACAAGATCCCCAGTCTTTGTAAGGTCTTAAAACTCAGATTGTCTTATGATTTGAGATGGTTTCAGACTTTTCAAAGTCTTTTCAAAGTTTTCTTGTGTGTGGTAGGCATAATTTGTAGCCTAACCATGCTGTATTTGGTGTCAGGGCTTTTTGTTTCCCTCAGAAGGATGCTCAACCTCTGCTCTCTGTGTTTCCTGTAACAGGTCAGCATCTGCTTGGAGTGCAACAGCAGCAAGCTCCGAGGCCTGAAGCGCAAGTGGATCCGCTGTTCAGCACAAGCCACAGTCCTCCACCTCAAGAAGTTCATCGCCAAAAAGCTTAACCTGACATCATTTAATGAGGTACAGATATTAACACACAATGGGACATGAAACAGTAAAACCTTTTACATACATTCATTTCATTCATTTTTTATTGCCAATGGGTGAACAGATTGTGAAGTCACCTAACTTCCTGGGTTGCCCATCAGCTTGTGGACTGATTTCTGTATAAAAAGGATTGATTCATTTTCCTGACAAAATCCAAGAGATTTCTTGCCTCTCTTCAATTCCCCTAAAGTACCTACAGTGTGCAACAGTAGCTAATGTTAGCTTAGAAATGGAGTCTGCTAATGCTAACAGAGTCAGTTATTGTCAACAAATGACAGCACAGCGTCCACACATGCAGCGGTAGCTCGTAGATGGACCTTTGATTAGGGCTGTAGCAAGTTTGGGGCTGTGGGATGTGCTAGCTAGCTAATTATTGTCTCATTGTCTCTTGAAATTAAATTAAGTTAACAATTAAAATTGGCAGTCTAAAACACTGTAAATTCATCAAAATTCAGAGTTTCACTGACGTGAACTATATTACGATATTGTAGCTTTAGCTGGCTAATGATAGCTAATGTTAGCTTGCTTGCTAACGCGGAGAAATTGCTAGCTAGCTAATGTAGCAAAATACTGTCTTGAGTGGATAATGTCAGCTAATTCATTCAGACTTCCGGGCTGGTTTGCAAATTCGTTAACCATAGCTTGCTCGCCCGCTAACGTTATTGCTGTGTTATTTTGCTAGCTTGCCAAATCACCTCACTAGCTAACATGATCCATGATACTAATTCATGTGGGCCATGGTTGCTGTGATTGATACTGTTGACTTAGCCAACAATAAAGGATGTAATGGTACAAAGTGATGTCTGCTAGCCAAGAGCAGTGCAAGCTAACTATAAACTAAGCTAAGGTTAGGCAGCTGTAATGCTACTCTGCATGGACTTGTCATTGGTTGCTTTGGTTAGCTGATGAAGTAAATGTGCAAATGGCAAGCTAGTTATGGAGCTAATGGTTCAAATTAAATATCGGAACATTACAGATAATGTTATTCTCAATATGATTGTAATGTATTTTCTAGCATTCTACCAGCATGATTTCAGCCAATCACATTCAGTCTCTTGTGTGTCACGTTACTGGTTTGGCTGACGGTTATTGAGTGCGAGCGCAGGCAACAGGATGCTGATTGCAGTTCACGTAACACCCAACAGTGTCATTAATTACAAGGATATTCTGAAAGTTACATACAGAACTTTTCCAGTAACATTTGGCACCAGAGCAATTGTTTTGTTGCTTTTTCCTGCAGGTAACCAAGGAATCTGTAATATTCTAGTTTATAATATTCATAGTTTCCTTGCAGGTAACACCTGTAAAAACTCTGAAACGCTCAAGCTACACAGTGCATTTTAAAGTTTTATATCAGTCTTCTTTGCAAAAAGAAAAAAAGGACATATTAAAAGGTTTTAATATCAGAGAATCAACTGATTAAAAGTAATTCATGAGCACAGAGGATTCTCACTGGGTGGTGAGACAAGATGAGAGTGACCAAAATTAATTTTACAGCATTTTGTGACAAAATGACTCCAACTCTGGATTACTCAGTTCTCTGTCATCTTTAATTCCTGTGCTCATTAACGGCTGACAAACGTTATTTTTCCCCACAAAATGGATTTGTAGCAATTTGGAACAAATCTTTTTAATTCTTGGCATTTGTTTGGACATGTTTGGAAGCACCAGCTGGGCGGTGCGTATCAGAAAGTTTAGTTGATCATGAGAAATTACATAAAGGTCAGTTAATTATACTTTTCCGCACTGACTCATACAAGTCCTTTTGTGTTTGTTATATTTAGCAGGAAACGAGCCTTTAATGATATCTACATGTGGTAATTTTTCTATTTATTGTGCTCGCCGCCCCGTTCAGAGCAGCAGGGGGAAGAGTGGGCGATCGTTTGAAAGATGGATTTTTAGAACGCCGTGAATAATCATCACAGACGCCTTCGTGTCTTCTATTTTTTATTTCCTGTCTCTTTTTTTACTGGCTGTCACAGAGATGAGTGGGTAGGCTCCATCATATCGTCGGCCTCCATAGCACCACTTTGGCAAGGACGTCCGCTCTCCCATTGTTGTCCTATCTATTGACTATCAAAAGCTGTTGTTCGCACCAATTCTGTTATCAGCGGCGAGCCGAGCGCAGAGCTTTACAACACTTTGCTTTGTCAGAGAACAGTGCGCCATTTACTCATTCCTCCTGTCACCCATCTAAATGTGTCTGCAGGAAGTGAACGCATGAATACATGAAGAGAAGAAACGCCCAAACTGACGAACCTCTTTAAAAAGCTCATCTTTGATACAGTCACTGTGGAAGATTACGTTAAGTGTAGGAGACACTATTACATTACAGTCTACACTATGTAAAGACCTACAGCATTCTCACATCACACGTCTTTTTAGCTGATTAATAACGTCTTGCTCCCTCTCCTCAGAGGTTATATATCGTCGCTGTCCTGTGATAGCCCTCTGTGACGAAGTGCAGGTGACAGCTGTGGCCGTAGACATTTTGTTTGAGGGTTCCATCCCATTCTTGAAGGATACTCTCTTCAAATTTGGCAGAAAACTCCACTTGGACTCACTGTGACCTCATAAAACACCTTTTTGGCTGTAACTGAAGAATTCATACGTTAATTATGACAAAATGTCACACCAGTGTCTAATAGGATAAAATTTAATATCCAAAAGGTCAGCTTCACTATGGCATCATAATGTTATGCAAAAAAACTTTCCTGGCCATTACTCAACACCATAACTCAGGAACAGGAGGGGAGACATTTGGTTGGATACATAATATGTAACACCATTCTTGGGTGACTCATCTTGAAACTGTGCTGATTGTATAGATCTTATTGTGTGAAGCGCCAGTGTTTTAGAAGTTGTACTTTCTTTGCAGCAACATTTATATTTGAAGCATCGTCAGCTTTGTGTTCTGTCCTGTTCCTTTGGTAGTCCATCACAAGCTCATTGGTTTTGCTGATGTTGAGCTTCAGGTGATTGTGGAAGGTCTCCCTCAGTCCTCTGTACCCCTTTGTAAAAATGGTTTCTAAGTGAAGACCACTAGAATTACACATGTCAATAAGTATTTTGCCAAAAACTACACTTAATATCCTTAATTAAAGTCCTCACTACATATGTCTTGAGTCTGGACAGACATGGATGTGAACTGCACCTTGACTGGTTGGCGGAGGCATACAACTGTGAGGCTATAGTTCTGCTTCAGAAAATCAAATGGGGGTTAAAAAGGTTTGATGAGGTTAACATGTACAAGAATTTTCTCAACTCATAAAGGAACCTTCAGTTGATCTGAGAAACTCAAACTCACTTTATTTGCAGATGCTTGGTTTTCACTAGACAGCAATGATAAGTCAAAAGCCCCTTTTACACTGCCTGCTCAAGGCTTAAGTATCAGGCCGTTATTTCTTCCTGCCGTTCTGTGTAAAAGGTATGATTGTGAAGTGGGGAGATAGATTTGTCTCGCCTCTGAACCGGGAACAGAGGTAGTAAACAAGACAGCCAACAGCACGGGATCATGGTGGCACCGGTGTCATGTATTGATGATGTGTTATGTGTGCGAGCCACCGCGGGAGATTTAAAAAGTAGCTTGTAGCAGTTAGCAGCTAACTCAAAGACATAGAACAGCAGCCGAAAACAATGAGGTCTGGGAGTTCTTAACCCTCCAAGCAGAGGACAAGATCAGCCAACAGGGACGGTAAATGATTGTTATTGCCATGTTATGCCATTGTTGCTGTTTAGAAAATGCTGCCGACACACGTGTTATATATCACTCTAGAGGCTGACGCTGTTGTCACGTCCGTCATGCCTCTATTGATTCCAGGATGCCGGCATGCTTTTAAAGTCACACGCCGGAGTGGTATGATGCCTCCCTTGTTTGGGTCTTGAAAATGCAAAAGCGCTGTCATGAAGGGAGTTCATAGCGGCTCTGAAGCACGATCTTTGTGTAAAAGGGGCTTAAGACTGACAATCCATTCTATGATTGATTTGTTTTTATAGCTTGTAGAGGTGAAAATCTCTCTAGCAATTATTTCAGAAAAATCAGAAAACATAATTGTGTAGCAAGAATGTTTTTTCTTCCTCTTTCTTTTCTTTCCTCAGGTTCACCTTGTGAACACTTGGGGGATCCTGAACCCCAGTTTGGGAACTAGAGAATGCCTTTGTGTCTGTCGTAAAATAATGTGCAGTTAATCTTTTCATTGTCTATCGGGCTACTGATTATTTACAATACTTAATCCAGTTATTTTCTCAACAGAACAGACATCTTAATAGATGAATCCTTTGGGTCTATTGAGTGTCAGAAAACAGTGAAAAGTGCCCAGCACAATTTGTCCGAGCCCAAGCTGACATATTCACTCAACTGGTTCATGCTATCAACAGTCATAAACCTAAAGATCTTCAATTTAATGTCACAAAAGATAAAGAAAACCAGCAGATATTCACTTTAAAGAAGCTAAAATAAGCTTTATTTGTGCTTAGAAGTTGACTTCTTAAAGAAATATCATTACTCTTTTTGTGCAGGTTTATTTTGGCAAGGATTATAATTTCTCCAGATCTTTAATGTAAAACTTTCTGGATCATACAAGGAAATCAAAAAGGATCAGGGATGTTCTTTTTGCCGTGTTTTTTTTCTCTTAATTGTTTTTTATTTTAGCACAAAGCCCTCCATGACTTTCAAGATGAAATCACATTTCCAGCTTTCCTCTGGATAATATTTAGCACCCTCTAATCACACACCCTGGACACTTTCCACTGCTCTGTCAGCGCTGATAAAGGCTGTTTGGTGTTGACCCAGTCAGAGCCAGCAGGTGGCGCTGTGGCAGTGTTTGCTTCCAGCCTCCTCTCCCTCCCTCCCACTCTGCCTCCCTCTCAGTATTGACTGGCAGATGCAGATGCGAGGCGCCGCTCAGCAGAATATCAATGTTGACTTCACAGGGGGAGCAGTAGATTTGGTGTTCAGTATCGAACTCATGCATTCTCTCAAAAAGCCCCGCTGCTGCACAGGAGCCAGGGGCCACACTCCAAGTCAAACTAAGCTTCCTCTCCGAGACACAGACATGTTATAACTCAAGACTGAAAAATGAGAGCAGAGGGGGCAGCAGACAGGTGGTGGAAGTTTTATTTCTGCATCAAACACAGCCTTAAAAACCCAACAGCAGTGGCATCGGGCATGTTTGTCACAGTTCAGTCACGTTCACCTCAGGTCACTCTGAAGTCAGACAGTTTATTAATTTGCTCTTTGTTATATTTTCACAGCTGGACATTTTATGCAACGAGGAAATCTTGGGAAAGGACCACACTTTGAAATTTGTTGTTGTGACAAGATGGAGATTTAAGGTGAGTCATTCTCTGAGTTGAAGTGATTTAACCGCACTGCATTATTGGTAAACATCCTCACCAACGGTTTGCTAAACCCCGCCCCCTTTATTAAGTGTTGCTACGCCTGTTGAGCTTTACATTCTAGTAGTTACAACTGTGGCCGATTGAAATTTGGGGCTGTTTTTGAAACAATGATTTGTCACTGGATTTCAGATTTAAGGAGACCGCTTCTTTCAGTCAGCATCTGTCAGTTTACAGAAAACTAAAATGGCCTCTGATGTATTTTATCAGCTGTAGTTAGCTAACGTAACAAGCTAATCAATGCTAGGTTAGATGTGGATGAGTTGTTTGAAAAGTCGTCAGACTTCGTAATACTTTTAACTAGCTTATGTCAAAATAATGGCTACAAATGCTAAATTAGCACCATGTGATGTCGCATAAAAAGTCTGAGGCTAAAGCTACATGTCTCAGGCAAAAAGTCCAGGACACACCTGCTAATGTTGAGCTAAACTCAGATATAGACCCTGTCTACAGGTGTAGGGATGTTTTCGAAAACTAAGTTTTGGCCTCTTGTCCATGCAAACAGAGTGTAGGTCACTAAAACTGCCTTCTAAGGTGGAGAATTTTCAAAACTCCAATTACTTTGTATCCATATGGACATGTTAATGGAGCATATAGAAAACGATGACGTGCCAGGTACAACAGCAACAATGGTGTACCTCATCATCCGTCCACGCGAGTCACATTTTGGTTTGGCTGTAGCACCGTATGATGTCAAACATGTGTAAATAAAGAAATAATTAGCTATTATTATTATTACTGTTTAATTTGTTAAAATAACTAAAGGAAAAATAAACTCACCACGCATTCTCCAGTATTTGACGTATTGTTGAGGTAGCCTTTATCGTCACCTACTGGCGGGGCGAGCGGTTGAGTGTTTGGAGTCATTGTTGTGTTCTAGTGTGGACGGAAATATTTAATAAAATGAGGTTAGTGTGGACAGATTTTTATTTTTTTTTTAAAACATTAGGAATAAATACTTGTTTTTAAAGATATCCATAGACATGTTAGGGCCCTTTTTTTCTTTTTTAAAAACATAATCTATAACCCCAGAAAATTATTTAGTTATCTTATAATATGTAAACTTTTAGCCTTGGGGAGTATATTTTTATTTTGTGTTTTTGTTTTCTATATTTTTTCTGTTGTAAGCTAGTTAGCTGGCATGCTAACGTTACAGTAGACCAGACATTTATTCATTCATTTTCAGCAGCCGTTTATCCTGGTACAAGGTCGCAGATGTGCTGGAACTTATCCCAGCTGTCTTTGGGCGAAAGGCGGGGTCAACCACGGGCAGCTGGCCAGACTATAACAGGGCTGTAGAACAGACAACAAACTATTTCTTACAATTTTTCCCACATATTTTCAGTGAAAATAACTTTCCAATAAATTTCCATAAAAACTTTCCAAACTCTTGGGACGGAGAGTATCTCTCTTGCTGGAGACCCATCCACAGTGCAGAGCTTGACAGGCGTTCTTTGGTTAATAAGCTAACTGATGTTTAGAGGACGGGTTTAATGAACAGTCTATAAAGTGGTCTCACAGAAACAGCTCATACTGAGGTTGTGTTTTTGTTTCCCCTCCAGAAATCCCCCCTCCTGCTCCATTACAGACCCAAGATGGATCTGCTGTAGCTAAAACGGACACAACGGTTGTTTTTCTTTTTTTGGGGGCCCAGTGGCCGCGGACTGTGCCGAAACCTTTTTATTTATGCAAAGACGATCAACCAACACCAAGCAAACACCCGACGGTAACAGTCAACACAAGCCAGCAAATCGGGATCTAAAGACGGGGGAGGGGGGGGCAACTACAACAAAAACTGGCAACCTCCAGCACAGATACTGCGACACTGGTGTGTTTTTAGGAACTAAAACAACCATTTTTTTGTCCGCTACATCCTAGATATGTGAACAAAACAAAAAAGAAAAAAAAAAAAAAAACTAATGGAGAGAAAGCATATATTTATACTTTTGTACAGAAGAGACACATGGAACCAAGACACTACTGGTGCTCTGTTTACAAACAAGATGTCGGGAATCACGTCTTTTTGAGCTTCATGCAGATTTCATCCTCCCGAGACAATGACTGAGAGCAGAGGAGGACGTTTTTTTTTTTTATATATAAAAAGGTGTTTTGTTTTTTTTCTTCAACAATACACTCGACACGTCTTGGGAGCACAGAAAGTATATGGAAAAAGTTATATAACAACAGGCATCAATTTTAAGCTGTTTATCAAGTAAATTGTCTCTGAATCTTTTTTTTTTTATTTTCATTTTGTTGGCTTTGTCTAATTTGCTATTGGGTTCTTGATTGTCAATTGTGAATAGGCTAAAAAATTTTGTGTAGTAATTTATGTTCTATATACCAATATTGTACATAAAATGTCATTACAGAGAGAGAGAGACTGAAGAGAGTAAGAGAGACTTTAGACTGTTAAAAAAAGAGAGTGGATCCCAGAAGTGCTATCTATATGTTGGGCGATAAGTGTCCGGAGGCGATAAATTAGGATTTTTAAAGACAGACTCACTATCAGTATCAAATATATAGATGCATCTTTATGTTGTCTGAGCAAGACACAAAACGAATATATCAAATCCTCTGCCATTTGTGTGTACGTGGGGTCTGAGTATGTTACATTGCATTACATGACTTTAAGAAGAAAGCTTCCCCCGCCTCCCCATGCTCCTCATCTCACCTGCCTTCCATGGAATACAGTCATATTTGTCTTTTTTCGTTTGTTTTTGTTTGTTGGACATCATTTTGAACCAATTCTGTCTTAACAATAATGCTACACAAAACACTCACGTTCAAAAAATGCCTGCGAGACATAAAAATGCAATATCTGGGCAAAGAACTTGTTCATGTTTATAGATTTTAATCTCACACCATGCAGTCCTTAATATCCATCCTCGTGTGTTTGCAGTCTTTCAGCAGCACCAGGCGGGCAAGTACTGATACACCCACATGTTTACAGCTTTGAGTTGAGCTGCGAGCAGCAGATGTTGTTTGCACCCTGCACCCTGCATACCATGCATTTTCCTCTGCTACATTTTCACTGCAGAGCCAACCCAAACACCAGAACATAGTGTTGGCACTGTGCATACACGCAAATCGAGGATACATTGCATTTTCACGTTATTATGTAAAGTTACATTTCATCAACGCTGGGATTAATGTGTGGATAGGTTTAGGCACCAAAACCTCTTGGTTATGGTTAGGGAAAGATCATGTCTTAGGTAATATCTGGTTTTGGGGGCACAAACCAAACGGAAAACACAGCAATGTCTTCGTGGCACTATTTCTGCTGGAAAAACAGTGACGGTTGCTAAAAACACCACAACTGGGTGCTTTAAAGCCACTGGAAAAAGGGCCAAGAGCTACTAAAAAACAATCACATTTGAGGCTTAAAAAGCTGCAGGAAACACAGTGACTGGTCCCCAAAAACACCCATGGTTGGAGGCTAAGAATCTGCAACAAGCACAGCATTGGTTCCTTAAAAAGCGCCAATGTTTGGGGGCTAAAAAGCTGTTGGTAAAACGGCCTTCTGTCGCTAAAAACACCTTTGTTTGGGGGTTTAAGAGCTGCAGGAAACACAACAACAGATCCCTAAACAACACCTACGTCTGGGGGCTAAAAATCTGCAGGACACCTAACAATTGTTCCCTAAAGCACCCATGTTTGGGGGCTGAAATACGTTGGAAAAACAGCCTTGGGTCCTTAAAATACACCTTAGTTTGGGGGCTACAAAGCTGCTGGAAACACAGCAATTACTTGCTAAAAAACAACTGGTTCAGTAGTCTGCAGCTCAGCAGGCATTGCACCTAGGTGACATGCCCTCCACCTTTTGATGACAAAGTCAGCTCATATATTTCATCAACACTTGTGTGTGGTTAGGTTTAGGCACCAAAACCACTTGGTTATGGGTTAGGGAAAGATCATGTTTTGGCTTAGAATATCCGGTTGTTTTTACCAAGACATCACTGTGTTTCCAGTGGGAAACATTGTGCCCCCAAAACCGATTTTTCATGGCACAAACCCTGCTGGAAAAACAGTGACAGGTCATTAAAAAACACTCAACTGGGGGCTATAAAGCAGCATGACAAAGAGCCAAGAGTTGCTTAAAATCAATGACACTTGGGGGCTAAAAAGCTGCAGGAAACACCAGTGGTTCCCAAAAAAGTATCCATGTGTTAGGGCTAAAAAGCCACTGGAAAAAACAGCCTTGGGATGCTAAGAACACCCACGTTTGGAGGCTAAAAATCTGCAGGACACACAGCAATTGCTGCCTGAAACACCCACATTTAGGATGATAAAGTCAGCTTATACGTCACTTTAGAAACATTGATATGATACGTATGAAACATGTAAATGCAATGTATTCGTGGTTTGCAGAAACGTACAATGTCAACGTTTTCCTCTGGTGACTGGGCCGGCAAAACTCTGTCAAAGCTGCAACACAATAGATTTTTCTAACTTGTAAATTACGCACCAGTCTCGCTTGTCTTAACAGCCTCAATGACAAAGTGAGGCTGTAACAGAGTTGAGCATCTTACGCTAACTCTGACGTTAAGTTTGGACATTTTCTCGCCCACAGGAAGTGAATTTGAAAGTTAAGAGCAAAGTATGGTAAACTGCGACTTTTCTCTTCAGAGCTGGACTTCCTTGGTATGAAGCATCACAGACGGGCCAGTGTGATAGACATGAGTGCAGAGTATTGACGTCACATCGTTGTGTTTATGGGGTATTTTTCAGTTACTTCTCACTGCCAGTTGGAGTTGCAGACGTGCACATTTGCACTGCGTTTAAGAAGATTTCTGAAAGTCAAGTGGATAATGTTTCTGTCACAAAATCCGTACAAAACTTGGATTTTTTTTTGCAGCCAGTGTTCAATATTGTCGACTTCACAAAATGACACAAATTTACGAGTATTTTTGAGAAATGACTCGCAAATTCAGGTTTCGCACAGGGAGGGTTTTTGAGCATTTTGATAATGAAATTCTGAATAAAAATGACTACTGTTTGGTCATTTGGTGCTTATAATTGTATGTTTCTAACCCTGAGGAGGATTGTTCCTCGGGAACGTGCTGTTCTTTAACCATGTGACACAGCAAACCGATGTTCTGTTCAACCACAAAATGTCTTTACTCACAACATTCAAACTGCTAAACTGTCTTTAACGTTACAACGACTGGATCCCTGAACGCCATGTCAGACCTCAAGTAGTATTACCTCACTGACCTGTCTGTAACTAAACAATTATTCACCCTTGCATTGTATCTGCCCACTACAAGCTGTTTTATCATGAGCAGGGTTCCTATGCATAAGAATGCTCCAGAAGTCTGAAAAAATAGTCATTTGACAACTTTTGAGATTGGATAACAAGTCTGACACGTGTAAAACACAGACGTTTATTGGAAATTCTCTTATCATTGCCAGTATTGTGCTATGTTTGGAAATGGAGACTTGTATAGGAACCCTGCCTCGTAAGGACCTATATGACGTGTGTATTAAATAGACGTTTTTATAGCCTACAGGTCTGTACCTAACCAGCTCAACCAAAACTCCTCCTGCAGTCTGTGATATCATCTCTGCCTGTTTGAGGTTTCCTCTTATGGTAACCTTTGTGTGTAATCCAGCCACCTGTCTAAAGAGTTCATTGTTTTTGGTTTAAATTCATGGCAAGTGTGTTTAATATGCACCAGGTGCTTGGACCCCAGTGTACCTCCTGCCTGCAGGTCGAGGTGAAAATCTGATTACAGAAATGTAATTTGCAGCACAAAAATCCTGCATTTGCAATTTCTCCCCATTTTTCTCTTCCCTTCTTATTTCTGTAATTATCTTGTGATCATTGTGAATGCACTCCTGCAGCAGCTAACAACTTTTTAATGAACTAAGGCAGACAAAAAAAATCAGAATTTGGTGTTTAAAAAAAAAGAAATTATGCTGATCAACTCTTAAAATGATTAAAAACCAAGAACAATGAGCCCTACCAGCTTGTCAGCTCCTGGAAGACTACTGTGTTCGAACTTGCAAACCCCCACAACAATAATGTACTAATGTGCTATTATGTCTTTGTAAGTGCAGACTTGGTGTTTAAAGGCTTATACGCAGGTTATTCATAGGAATAAGGCAAATGTCAGTAAATTTAAAGACGTTCTGAGGCTGACGTCACAGTGATCTGGTTTTACGTTGGTGAAAATGCGGTTTGACTCTGATATCAGCCACTACAAACTTCAGCTTCTGCTCTTCGCCTCATCATGTTCACGTGTCGTCACCTCGTGGCTCTGCAGTCTGTTGATGATGAAATCTCTTCAGTGTACATAAGCTTTTTCCTCAGGTGATTAAGCTGTAAAACACCCAACACAAGGTGCTACGATAACGGTGACTACAAACGCAAACAAATGTTATCAACACTTACATTTCTGTATTATGCAGAGCACTGCATACACTGTGTTGTACTGATTAGAAGGACTGGCATTGAAACAAAGGTTACATCTGTACGTGTGTTCATTTTTTTTTTCTTTACACTGAGGTGGTTGCGTTCACACTGCTGCACTTTCGGGTTTCCCCCTCACGTCAGATTATTCCTCATTGCTGTTAAGAGGAAAATGTTGTGTAGTCCTTCTCTTTATTCTGAAATCCACAAATATATCGAATTAAAGTCCAGCTGATGACAAACGTATGAATATTTTACCAAAATGGTGATTGTGACAAAACAGTTGCACAAGCGAAAACAAAGCTTTCTCATCAGAACTCGTCAAACACCTACAATTTTGTGCAAGGTATCTTCCTGCGTCTGATTTTTACGTTCTTGGATGGCGAGTCAATTTACACTTGTTGCATGTATCGTGTCTTTTCAAAGTACACTTCCGTTTTCACAGGGAATGCACAGTTTCTGCTCGGTACATGTATAGTCTTTAAAAATAAAACGTACAATGCATCTAAAAACAGCTCGATTTAACATTTATTTCCTTAAGTTTAGGCAACAAAAGCACATGGTTAGGTTCAGAAAACGAACATGATTTGGCTTAAAATAAGTTGTTAGTCGTAGCGTGCTGCACATACTAGCACGCTGTGTTCTTATTAAAATAACTTGACACTGGAAACAAACAGCAGCTGGGTGAAACTCTGGTGTCGGAGTCATATCACATCATAACAATGGCGTACAACACTTTTTGCATTTGCCTAAAGGCTCAATTGGTGGCACACTATTAAAGAACATGGGGGATGGTTAATTCGTTTTGATGAGGCATCTGCAGCCGGCCTTGGGTTGGAGTATTTTTGTACGAAAGCTAAAGATATGAGGCAGAATAACAATTCTGTAATTATTAAAAAAGTCTGTAATAAAAGACCAAAACAAATGCTTACTATTGGCAAACACTAATAAATATTGGCTGCCATCCAGTTAAGTGCACCTAAAAGTTCTTCAGGCCATACAGGCTAAAAAGAGCTCACCCAAAGAACACCTGAGCAGAAACCATCCCTTTATTTCGAGCGCTGTCTGCTGTAACCCTCCAGCATCGCAGCAGTGACACCCCATAGCTTTCATGGTGGGCGGTTTCACACCTGTAATCTTGGTTTGAATCAAACTGAGAAGTCCAGACTGAACAATATAGGTATCAAAGAGCTCTAAGAATCCATCAGCTCTGCAGGACTGATTACTACCTGCGACTTTTCTGTCACCACCAGAGTGAAAGTAAAATGTCTTTTCACATCCGCCCTTTTATTCTCGTACTATCACACAGCGGACACAAACACACAAAAACCTGATGTGATCCAACCCAAAGAGCCGCAGTGTGAACGAAGCCTTTCACTTTGTCCGTGTTGATTTTAAGAGTATTGTTCCAAGAACCCTGTGATCTGTGTGACGGATGAGGAACCTGATGGAAAGGGCGATGCCACAGTGACGGTCAGATCTCTGGTGCTTCCTTTGGTGCTAACGACTCCTCGTTCAAACTTCAGACTAAGACAGCAAAGCACTGTGTCGCTCCCGTCGCCTTTTTTTTCTCCCCCACACGTCTTTGCTCTGAACTCGTCCGTGCTCGAGTCCTTGGGTGTCTTTTCTTGTCAGAGCTGTCTCGCTGTGCAGATTCAGAAGGTGCTGGCTTCATCCCTGCCTCTCCCACCCCACCACCCACCCCCCTTTGTCATTGATTTGTTGGGTTTGGTTTCCCCACTTGTCTGGGCTTGCTCTGGAAAACAAACAGAGGGGATTTTAACAAGTCAGACTGTGACGGGGCTGATGCTGTGAAAAATAAGAAAACTGGTGAGAAATCGGGTGTGCTAGCTGCAATTTCCTGCCTCTAAGAGAAACTCACACTTATTATAGGCTGCGCTGGTGAGGTGTTTGCACCTCCCAAAGTCAGATTGAGACTTGACGAAAAATAAAGAATCACATAAAGGTGATTTTGTTCTTTTGAGCCTCTCATCACCAGAGTGTGTGCATACTGCATCTTCAACCTCCTGCGCAGCAGAGAGAAGAGACGCTTTTTTATCTGCACCAACATTAAGACATCAGCGCAGCTACGCTTGACTGCCAAACTGAGAGGCTTACAGGCGGCTCGACTCCGCCTCGCTGCAGATTGGGGTCGGTATCGGCTGGTGAGGCCGTGATCTGTCAGTTCTCGGCCTCATCTTCCCTGCTTTGACCTTGAACACCTGTCAGCCCGTTCGTTAGCCCCTGCCAAGATCTGTGCGAGGCTCAGGGGTGAGCTGTGTGAAATGTTGATTGGAGGCGCAGCTTCACGCGGACTGTCAGCACCAGTACATCGTAGTGCACACCACCAAGTAAACAATTTATTCTTCTTTGTGCACAGACCCTGAACACGTCCATGTCTCAGAAGCTTGTGCTCTAAAGGCAGCAACATTCATTTCAAGCTTGTTGGCAGCAGAATCATTCCTGGCAACTTAAAATGGCTCTTCTATGCTCGCTCCGCTGTAATAAGTATCCACTCTGGGAGTGTGATAGCTTTCTTTGTTGCCCAGCTCACACTCTCCCTTATTTCTGAGTCCTCTGTAAAGCTCAGTAATCTCACAGGCAGGCTTTGTGCGTGGCAGAGAAGGAGACCTCGAGGGTCACTCAGATGGCCACATGGACTAACACACACTCCAAAAAAACATATATTATTGTCTGGCCGGGGCGGCACTGCACTGCAGCGTTGCAGCTGATGCCACCTCTAAAAGGCTGCTGGGCTCTGAAAAGCAGCTTGCTCAAGTGCACTGAATCACGTCGCCGCGGGTGGTGCAGTTTGAGAGCAAATGACTGGTTAAATTATGGATTGTTACGCCACTTCAGGATCGTGACTGTTGCTTTAAGAGATTGTTCACTGGTGGCAGGATCAGCAGAGTCCTTTTTCAAAGACACACTGGTTGAAAACGACTCCTCCTGTGTGTTCGACTGATAAAGGTTGTTTCAGTAATCGATTACCAAACCTCACAGTGGCGTGCCCCCATGAGCCATAGCAGATGTCATCAGTTAATCTGTCCAGTTTTTTTTTTTTTTTTTATTAATGTTATTTATTTATGCTGAAAAAGTGACTTCTGCAGTAGAATTTCTGATGTGAGATTTGCTCATTTTTTGCTCAAAAGAAAATTGTATTTCTCTCCTGTTTTTTTGCTGAACCGATACAGAGCTCATAAAATGGCTTAAATTATGAATTTCAAATTGAATTCCCTTTTTTGTATTATTCCAAGTGTGTTAATGTCTCCGCAATGCTCCGTCTGTGTATAACAACACATAGGTGTCTTCTTTTTTAGGTCAAGCGCAAAAAAAAAAGAAAAGGACAAAAAAAGAAATGTGAATCTGGCAATGTGGTTATTGTTATTGCAAGGAAGATGTGCAATATACGGTTCTCAGATGGTTCCAGGTTTCGGCGTAGAACTCCAATAGTTGACTTTGTTTTTTCATTTTTCCAGTCAGTTCCTCAGGTCACTAAATGCCTTCTGGTCCTGAGGGTGACCAGGAAATCTCAGAACATACACTAATGCACCCGAAATACAAAACGACTGGATTTTATTTTAGTCTTGTCTCTCTCTCTTTTCTTTCCTCCCCGTTTTGTTTTCTGTGACAATTTTCTCCTTTGTTTTTATTTTCAGGTTAACCCAGGCACTTATTCAGGTGTCCTTTTCCTTGCCTCCTTTTGTATTATTGTTATTTATTGCACATGTAATGAACTGGTTTCCATTGCCACATTGAATTCAAGGAGTTTTGGGTCTAGAATGGGGCTGGAATTTCTTACGTACAAAACTACAGAAGCTTTTGTCAAAACCTAAGTGTGTATTTCATCAATAAATGCCTTTAAAAGTCACTCCTTTTGTTTGCATGTGTGTGCAGAGTTCCTGAGGATCTTTAGACAGTCATCAAAGGAATTAAATTCACTTAAAAAAAGGCCTTAATTGGTGTTAAAATGTCTTAAAGCCAAGACATAGAAAGTAGGATTTTCTGAATATTTGTTTTTTTTATGCTGCATGTAAAACCTCAAAATAATTGGTAACGTTTTTTACAATATTTTATTGCAATGTTTCTTTCAGCATCTTACAAATAATAATTCATACCTGTCCAAAGCAGTATGTCATTTTGTGTATTCAGCTGTTGGGATATAATTTATTCCATTTCTCAAATTGGTCTCTGCCTGTAAAAGTGAATCCCTCCATTTCAAGAATCTTTTCTATTGTTGTTATCCATGAATTTAGTTTTGGGTGTGATTGGATTTTTCCATGTTCTTGACACCTGCTTCATGGCTGCCAAACACGGTATATTAAAAACACATACTCTTCCTTCTGTTGCATCCACATCATTTAATTTCAAGTCTGTTTCCTAGCTGTGAGGGCTCTTTTAAATCAGATATGAATTGTATTATTTTCTTAACCTTGTCACCAAAGGGCTTCAACAGCCACATCCTCTCCAGCAGTTAGCTCTCGCTGAGGGGTAATATTTCCCATATTTAAATAACAAATAACAAATAAACGCCTCTCACATTACAGTCACTCAGATCATGATGGAACCAGCAACACTCATATTTTGTTTCCAGCAGGGATGCTCAGAGCAGAGGATCCACTGTCTGCTGTACCGTGGACGACATGGTGAAGAACAAATTCAATAAAACTTGTCGTCTATTTAATCGAGATTTCATCGCATGGCTAAAACCCGTACCAGACAACAAGGCTTGGTGCACTTTTTGCTTAACTTTTTCAAAGTTGGCACGATGGAAATCAAGACAGTGGAATCCCACATGCAGAGTGAGAAACACAAAATGGCCAAGAAAACCCACCAACAAACACACTGTCAAATAAATATTTGAGCCAAATTGTCTCTAACTCTAAGTCACTGACGCTGGTTCATGTTTTTTTCTTCCAGTTCAATTTAATTCAATTCATTTGTTACATGAAATCACATCCAGCTCTATGTAAAGCCTGCGCCATTGCCTACGCACGTGGCCTATGCCGTTGTGAGCATTTATACTTGTGCCATTGCCTACGCACGTGGCCTATGCCGTTGTGAGCATTTATACTTGTGTGGTGGTGTCTGTGTCACTGTTGTAATGTAACTCAAAAACTGAGACATCTCCTGCCTTTCTCAGTTACATTTAGGCCTTGTTTACACTGATACCGATACAAATAAAAACAGATTTTTATTTATCCTGCATAAAAAAAATTATGGATTTACACGGTCAGTTATGAAAACGATATCCCTGTTTACACGAAGACGCAAAATGGCAGCTTTTTGCTGCAATTAGCAAGCCAGGCCAGTAGGTGGCGATACGCCATATGTCAAACACCATAGAAGAATGTTCTGCACATGCAGTGATTTGTTTCCCTCTTGGTGCTAGTGATAAAAACCATGATAAACTACCCTTATGTAGCATAGTTAGCTGCTATGCACTTACTAATATTGGCCACAGCAGACGTCTTTGTGCGCCGATGTAGGTGATGTTGATGCAGCAGTGCTGAGTTCATTTGTAAGCTCATAAGTAGTCCCAAAAGTGCTAACAAAACGTAAACAACCCGGCATATATCCGCCATTGTTGTGGTTCCCGGGCGCCTAATGGGCATGCGTGAACTGGGTTGCAACGTCATTGTTTTCCAAAATCTCCGTCTATCCTGTTTACACGTCTCACACAGATATATGCCAACTTTCACTTTGGAAGCCATTTTTGAAAATCTCCGTTTTTGTCGAGAAAAACGGCGGTTACGTGTAAATGATAGGTGCAAACGCAAAGATAAATACCTGTTTTCAGAAATATACGGAACATGACTTATGTGTAAAGGTCTCGGGCCGAATGTTATGAGAATATCCAAAGGATGCAACGTCATGCGTGTTCCTGAGCCTTGCCTTTCTTCAGCTCCGCTACAGCACTAACAGCGGGCAACTGTAGCTAACGTTAGCTAAGAAATGGAGTCTGCTAACGTCAAACAACCAGCACCCACCACAACACAGAGTCCACACATGCTGTGTTTCTGTTAAATACATTTGCAGCGGCGGTCAGGCAGACACGGACCTTTACTTTACTTACTAATCCACCAGAGTAAGACTGAGCACATTTCATTCATTCACTTCTTTCATTTCCAGGTTTTAGGACTTATTCTTGGGTAACTCTGTAGAAGCTGCAGTAACTCCTTGTCTTTGTTACACAGGTTTGCCAAAAAGACTGACTGTAGTTGGTTTTTCTTTGACGTCTGATGCATTTGTGCAACTCCTGTTAATCTCTCACTCCGAGCAGATTAAAATAATGGATTATTTTCAAACACAATTTCACACATTACTGGTTTCAATCGTGACAGTCATGGCTGCTTCACAGCTGTTATTAGGTTCTGATGTTTGCAGTACAGGGGACTCTATCAGCTCCAGCTACAATTAGTCAGAGAAAACTAAATGAGGTTTTGAGTGTACAGGGGATATTCATTACTGATATCTGCAATGTCATTTTGCCTAGTAATTCAAGTTATCAGTAATTATATTTCGATCAGTTAAAGCTCTAATTTTAGCAATCTGAAACTGCAGTTTGACCAGTAAAAGTCAAACTACTTAAATTCATGTGTATAGAGGTTGTTATTATTAATATCTACAATTCAGTTGCAGAAATCCAGGATTGTGAAATGTGGACTGAACTCTGAGTAGTCATAATTCCAATTCAACGTGTCCCCCTTAATTTAAGATATCTACCATGTCCTTTTAAGATATCTTTTAACGAGTCAGGATGACAATGTCGGAATATCTTGAACTGGAATTAGGAGTAGTCACAATTCAATTTAGATATCTATTATCAAGTTATAGATATCTTGAAATAAATATTGATAAGAGATTTCTCAAAATGGAGATTTCTATAACTTTCATTCTGCCGAGTCAAAATGTAATTACAGATACCTTGAATTTGAGTTTTGATTCGATGAAATGACCAGTGTTGGGAAGGTTACTTTTGAAATGTAATAAATTACAGATTACTAGTTACCCTGTTAAAAATTTCATAAAGGAAAGTAACTATTTTAATTACTTCAATGTAATATTACTTATTTTATTTGATTACCTTCTAACCAATGTTAAACTGGGCAATAAAGTGTAAAAAATGTCAGGAAATAGCCGCAGGCTGTGGGTTGACTTGCGCATCTCTTGTGGGTACCCATAGAACCCATTTTCATGTAGATATCTGGAGGTGAGAGTTCAAGGAACCCCTTTGAAATTGGCCTTATCAGTTGTTCCTTCGCCAAAATTAAGCCCAACTTTGGAGCCTTATTTATCCCCCTTCCTGACAAGCTATGCTGACATGGTTGGTACAAATGGATGCCTTCGGTTGTCTGTTTTCACAAGATATGCTTGCTGCAAGATATGCTACTTTGGGCCTCCAAGAATTAGCACACCCCAGCCTCTTAATGACAGTAATATTGGCCTCCAATTATTTTCACCAGGGGTGGCCAGTGAGGGGGGTGTGTTACCCTGTGGCCTCCCATGGGGTGCCACTGATCATCAGACTTAGCTAAAATGGCTTGCCATGTGGACACAGCATCAAGAAAACCTGTGCACACTGCCCAGTTTCACTCTGAAGTAGTCGAAGTGAGTTAATGTTAAAAGTTCTAGCAAATGAGTTTGATGAAACGTCGACAGTGGACCAGAAGAGTTTCGGGCTGCAGAGCCAAAACAAAGAGCTGAAAGATGCTAAAATTCTTTGTAGAGCTAAACGGAAAGACACAGTCATTTGACCCATTGTTGCATCCTGTTCTCACTCTGAAGTCGTTGAATACTGGCGGTTGGTCAGTGACTTCCGGTGTCAGACACTAAAGAAAAACGCTGTCCTTTCACTTTGGCATGATTCGCTGCTGGTCACAGTTATTACCCAACGGCACTCAGTGGCATCCGGGGGAAATGCGGAGGCCCAAGAATAAAAAGGTACAGTGGCGAAAGTCTGAGTAGGGTGGGTGGGGGGTCTGGTGAATGGGTCCAACAACCACAGAGTTTTTACCCGGGAGAGAGGTGTTCATGTCCCTTGAGTTTGTAAAGGCAAACCCTGTTCTTTTTCCCTAAACCCAACTACGTGTTTTTGTTGGCAAAACATAACCACATGCGTTTGTTGTTAAAAGAAAAAAAACAACATCAATTGCAACGTAGTGCGTTTATTTCCTGTACATTTCCTGTGAAAATGGAAATATATGTTGAAAACAGACAATGCATGTAACAGGCTGAACTCGACAGTGTCCCAGTCGGAGTGAGAATGTGTAAACACTTCATTTATAAAGCTTCTGATGATCAGTTTTTGTTGCGACTCTGCCACAATGATACGATCAGCAGTGAACAGTATCTGCAGCAGCAGTATGAACAGACTTCATGTGATTATATGTATGAACATTAAAGATAAACAGACATCTTTAATCCTCTCCACAGAGCCACTGATACTTGATTATTCATTTGCATGATAAATATGACTTCATTTAGTATGGATGGCCCCTCCTGTGGTGCAGGGACGGAGGTTTTCTTCACCGCTCGCAGTTTGAGGAGAAATGACTCTCAGAAGACAACAGGATGCAATGTGCTGTTTGTTTTCACAGGACCATTAGATGGCAGCTATTTCAGTCAGTATCTGTGGGCGGAGTGCTCAGATGTGTGAAATGAGAAGAGGAAAACCGTATTATTGACTCATTAACCAAGTCCGTGGTGTAGATACTGTGGAGCTGTCTTTTATTTTCCAACACTGGTGTTTTACCACATAGTGTTCTCACACCAGCAGGGGCACCGAGAGTCAAACTCAGGGCAGATAATCAGAATGTGAGACTGAAAAGGGTGTTGTGATGACGTGATGCTGTGGTTTCCAGTCTTAAAGCTTAAAGATGCAATCTGCCCAGGATTCTACAAGACAAACAAAGATTACAGAAAACTAAAGAGTAAAGTAAGACATTTTAAGCGAGAGAGAGAGATTCAGCATTCGCCCGTCATATGCTACTGCAAATATTAAATTTTATATGCAGTACATCAGTGGTGGATGAAGTAAGAAGTCCCTTATTAGAATATTACTTGAGGCCAAAGTACCTGATATTAATGTACTTAAATATCTTAGTATATTAAATTGTACTTAAATTTTGAAAAAAAAAGTACAGGTAAATGCTATCATCATAAAAGCGAGTGGTCAGTATTTAAAGAATAATGAAGTTTATTTCTTTATAATGGAACAACCTACTTCCATGTCTACATACAATCATCATCTACATTATTGTCATTCAAAAAACATCTATAAAGGACTCTAATTTGCAACTTCAACACGTCATTGATTAATTTGTAATGTATTCAAACTCTTGACTGCTTACAAACTCTTGCTCGACAAAGAGGGAGTGGCGGGTCAGTTTCTTGATCTGCTTTATGTCCGCGGTGGCGGCATGGGTGGCGGGAAATACAAAAATAGGAAAGTACAGCCTGTAGCTCCAACAACAGCCTGAGAGCCAGTGAAACATAGGGATATCTAGGTACTGGTTAGATGGAGGGAAGTTTACCACAGTCCATTTACACATACTGCCAACACTGTTTTGATACAAAGCTGGTTGAAAATCGGTGAAGTATTCTTTTAAAATGTCCAGTGTGCAGGATTCAGAGGAAGATATTTGTAGAAATGGAATATAATTTTTTATAACTTTGTTTTAATCAGTGTATAATCACCTGAAACTGAGAATCATCATGGTTTCCTTACCTTAGAATGAGCTTTATATCTACATACGGAGTGAGTCCTCTTCCACAGAGTCCGCCATGTTGTTTCTACAGTAGCCCAGAATGGACAAATCAAACACTGGCTCTAGATCGGGATATTTGTGTTTTTGCTTTAGCCACTGTAGCTCCCCTATACCCCTTTGACAGGCATGGGCTGGCTTGGCTTGGCTTGGTTTGGTTTGGTTTGGGCCGTCAGCCCAGCACAGGAGGATTTCCATTTCCATTACATCAGGGCTACCTTCCTGAAAGGTGTGTCTTAAACTGATAACAGCTTGTCTTGAGTGGTGACGTTTGAAAGCAGCTGTCTGATCCACGGCTAAAGTCCCCTGTTATTTTTGCTGCATGTGTTTTTCCACAGCAGGGCAGGTAAAAAAAAGTCTACCTGTTGGAGGTGAGCTGTTTGCAGAGGTGCAGTAAGAGCATGTTGTCTGCAGCTCTTCATCAACATCTCACTGTGGCTGTTTCTACCTGGACTCCTCTTCCTTGCCGTATTATTACACTTGTCTTCATTGAAGAAAAGCTGCTAATAAAGTTCAGCTAATTCAGTGATAAACACATTTAATTTCCTGTGGATTCTACACAGTAAAAGTCCCCTGTTATTTTGTTACGTAAAACTTTTATTGTGAAGCAGCAAAAATAAGTTGATTTTTCAGCAGCAACTTCACACAACTTCTAATACAGCTGATAGCGAACATGAAACAGTGAAATGAAGTAGATATCTAAAAGTACAAACAGGGCGCAGGAGGGAGACTATACTCCAAACAACGGGAATTCAGTTAGAAGCTACAGAGGTACTGAGAGCTGAACACACCGACTTTTAAAAACGCCTTTCCCCTTGGTCTCCTGTAGACAGAGGTGAGTAGAGTCTTGCAGTTGGCGGCGGTCGGTGAGAAGTCACTGCTACCCGCTTGAGGGTCGGCGGCCCGGCTTTTGGACCTACTCCAGAGAAGGTCCGTCTCAGGCGTGGCTTGGTGTGTCTACACTGACTATGAAAATACAAATCGGCAAAGAGTGACAATGGAAAAAGGGTATCACATGCATGACACATGGGAGAAGTTTCAGTTGGTTGCAATCTGCAACCTCACCACTAGATGCCACTAAACCCTACACAGTAGACCTTTAAGACCATCTGATGCATTGTTGTAGTTTAAACCCAACAATAATTTAAAAAAGTACTTTGGCTTTAGCACCACAAGGATCCTATTGACCTTAAAATACTTCCTGCACATCAGCACATCAGTAATTTAACACTCTGAGAAAAGACAAGTCTCCAAGATCATTACTTCTATTATTCATATAAGTTTATATATAAGTTTGTTTTGCTGAAATACCTACCTTTACCGAAATAACATTTTAAAATGCAGGACTTCTACTTGGAATACAGCACGACTGCGTTCCTGCTTTTTAACTAGAGGATTGGAATATTTCTTCCTCCGCTGCACCAGTTTTAGTTTCCTCTTGGGACCAACAGTGCTCGAGTTTCCTCTCACAGCTTTAAAACTAAACACAGCAGACATGCAGCCAGTGCTGTGCAAGTTCATATTTTTAGGGTGATCCTAATTGGTACAACTGTCCTTAAACGGCCCCTTCCACATCATGTGAATGCGCTGACAGCTGTGGGGTTACAGCAGATCAGGGGAAGTCTGAGCCAGCACCGTGGAGCAACAATATTTCCCTCGTACTGGGCGACCCATTGGATGTGGTTCGATGCCGGCAGGAGGTAAGTGGAAGGATCAGCAAATGTCACGGCTTTTTCTTTTTTTCCCCAGAACTCCAGCGCCCAATTCTCTTGATGTGCCTAGACAGCCATGGGTGGAATGACAGCGAGAGCAGCCCTGTGCTGCATGATATGCTCAGTGCTGCTGGTTTTGACAGCAGCCTCCCCGTCCGTCTCCCCTCTCGCCTCGACTGAAAAATCAAAGCCTGCCATCTAAGCTTAGCATGGCTACTGTGAGTCAGTTAGTATTGGACCTTGTCAACGTGTCAGCTCCACGAAACACAGGATCTAAAACTTTGGTCATTACCATTAAATCATAATTAGTTTGAACATTACAGTGAGTGTAATATGACAGCGGCTGAAATCTAACCTTTAGTTTGAGAAGATTGCACCTCAGAGATGAGACCCTACAGGAGTTTCATCTTCCTGACTTTTATAAATTCAATTTCTCTTATTTATTTCTTTTCATTTACTTCCAATTCTTTCCCTTTATGGATTTGGCATTATTGTTGCTGCAGGTTATTAATGCTCTGTGTGACGCAGGGCAGAGAGAGCGGCAGAGAGAGGAAAGGTCAATAATTCATCAACCAAGACACAAAGGTGGCAACACACAAAATATCTTTCAGCTCCAGAAGGGAGACGCTCTGGTGCCACAATACTGAACTTTATTTTATATCACGTGTCCAAGTATTTATTGGGCTCCTTGTTCAGACTGCCAGCCCAATTCTGGTTTTTGGCAAATCCAGATTGATTTAAAGGGGAACTAATGTTTTTTTCAACCTGGGCCCTATTTTCCGATCTACTTTTGTCTAAATGAGTGACAGGATGTTCAGTATGTGACATTTCTCCAGTACGAAGCTAGGGCTGACCTGCCTGCAGCCCGTGAGCTCGCGCAGTATTAAATAATAGGGCACACACAGATAGGCTCCGATTGTTAGTATAATTATCCGACAGCGTAACGGAAAGGAGAAATAAACGTCTGTGTTTACCTTTAGCTGGATTCAGACATGTTCCTCTGCCTGTTGCTGCTCCCTCTCTCTCCTTGTCCGCTCTTCAGTTTCAATGAGCTCTGCGTCCGTGTATGTCTGTGTACTCCGTGTTCAAATAAATACGGGTGGTCATCAAATTCAAATTGCTCATCCAGATCCAGTTGAGCAAAAATCGGCTAAAATTTCAGCGACGTTTGTTGTGGGAAGTCAAAACACTGGCTCTGAAATCTCACGTCTCGCGAGATTTGAGTTGTTGCAGGAAGTTACCGCTGGAGTGACCTGAGTTACTCTGTTTGGAGTAGTCATGGCTGAATTTTTACCCAATGTTGACCAACTGGATCTGGATGAGCCATTTGAATTTGATGACCGTCCATATATATTTGAACACGGAGTACACGGACGTACATGAAAAACCCAAATATTGAATTATTAAAATATTGACATTTGGTCATGGACTTTCCGCGTCCACCTACGATGTGCAGGGTACCCTGGGTGTGGTGGTTGGAGAAGTTGGACACATGTCATTTGTGTTGCTTCAAACTTGTTTGATCTGAAGAGTCGTTAAGTTATTCCACTCAAACTAACCCGCCAACCTAACCCGACATTTAGTCAATCCACTGATTCTTTAGGACAACGTGCAGCTTCCTTCACTTTCGATAACAAATGTTATCAAACGACCAGACATTTTTAAAAAACCTGCATGTGGAAATACACATTAGAATAAACAGAGACATTAGGCCTATACCTCAGAAAATCAGCCGTTCTTATTTTAGTAAACCGTAAAAGAAACATCTCTGTGTCTGTTTGATGATGATTTAAGAACTTCAGAGCCAGAATGTGCACACTGTGATCCTGTCGACTGGATTTAAGACTACAGATGGTGTCAACAGTCATGAACTGGGAGTAACGACACTCAGAGGAGCATCTCCCAAAGCCCGGTATTAACGGTCCCCATGGCAACGGCTGTCAACCTCCGCCCTACACACACACACACACACACACACACACACACACACACACACACACACACACACACACACACACACACACAGAATAAATCCTATATATACACACACACACACAAAGCATGGAGGGCACATTCACCACTGCGCCAATTAGCAGCCTCACAGAAGGAGGTAAACTGTGGTGTGACTCTGTAAACATTATAACCTCCCCTGAGACTCATGCAGACTGCACTTACTGTATGTATGGGTGCTATAAGAGCGGTGCAGAGACTGCTCTGCAAAGCTAACCTCTACTCACTGCAGCTGGATACAGACCAACTACAACGCTTTTTTGGTTAAGAAAGTTTTCCCTGTCTCACAGGTCTGGAATACTAAGCATACACCTGCAGCTGGCTTAGTATTCGATAAAACTCTTGTTCTTTTTGCAAGACCTGTTCCAACGTTGCCGATATTTCAAACCTAGTATGCACACAGACACAAAAAAGTCATACTGGCATTGAGCATGAGAGTTCATGACCTTGAGAATAGTTTGACCACATCAACTCAAGGCCCCCTCACCATCTTTTTACGGAGTTTTCAGCCTCATACAGGGTCTTCATCAGTGGATGATGTTTACTCAGTTTTCAAAGCGCCATCATTCAGAAACAGGGATCTGATTTCTACCACAAAAGGCGACTGCCTGTTGTCACGTGACCTTAGTTTAATTCGTCTTAGGTCAAGTGATAACGGGGCATCATGATGATGGCCCAAGCCTCCAGGAAGTGTGTCAGACTTTGAAGACAATTTCACACAGTGGCCAAACTGTCTAACTACAATGTCCAGAGGGATATTCCAGGTGGGAGGTCTAATCCTGAACTCTGATCCTGAGATGGGAAACTCTGAGTATCCAGTTCCAGAACAGCTGATTTGAATTAGTTCCAACAACTCTGAGTAGGTACACGTTGAGTTAAGCGCGTGCACAGCCACAATAAAAAGCCATCATCAGTGGAGGCCCGATACCTCGATTCACCATGGCAACACAAGAGACACCTGTGGAACTGGAGGTGCTCATGAATGCCTACAGCGAATATGAGCATTTATTTCATAAAAAAAGTGACAGTGATAAAGCTGCCAAGGAGAGAGAGGCAGCATGGGAGAAAATTTCTGCCCGAGTCAACGCGGAAGTTTGAATGCACTACTTGATTAATTTAACATTTAACCACACTTAATTAAAATTGTAGCATACAGGTGAAAAAGTGGTGGAGTGGTTTTGCATAAAATCTGATTTTCATGTAGGTGCAATCTCACAGGGGAACAACACATTTGGAAGCAGCTTAAAATGAAATATAAAAACATCATTCAAACAAGTAAGGTGTATTTTACTTGGCCATGACTGTACCTCTCATTCATATTTGATTTAATAAACAAAGTAACTTAAATAACCTCATTCAGTGGCTATTTCTTTATGTACTGTGTCTGTAAGCCACTAGTAATTTAAACCCCCCCGAAAATACTGTTTCAACTTTTATGTCCTCTTACCTAATATCCTGCTTACTAACATTTGAGTTTCTCTCAGCCAACAGAAAGAAGGCAGAGGCCCGAAAAACAGGTGGAAGGGCGCCACCACCACCTCTGACAGAGGCTGAGGAGCTGGCCACTTGGCCTCCACATTAGTGATGATGTGTGCTGCATCACATATGATCTTGACAGTGCAGAGAATGACATGTTAGTTGCAGTATATCGTGATGTATAATCTGTCACTTTAAGATAAAAGGCTAGTTAATGTACCTGAACATTAATGCTGTGGACGGACTTCCTATTAACATAGTCCCCCTCATTTTCTGTTGGAGCAGTGATGGGTGTTTGGGGCCATCTATGCACCCTGAGACATTGGGAAGCCCTGCAGAATAATAGCTAATTACTGATCTCAGTCTGAAGTTGCAGCAGAATGTCTAACATAATGTTAAATATAATATAGCATATCTAAACAGGGTCTGAAGATCCTCTCCCGTCGTAAGGCATTGCAAATTTATTCTGCTCGATATCGATGGGATTTCCTACATACGAACAACCCATGTCTGTCTGTTAGCTTGCTTCAGGCTGGCAGTAGGGAGGAGACAGGGTGAACTCAAGGTTTCTTCACGAAAACCTGTCAGCGAGCAGGTTAGGTTCACAGCGTCAGTTGCCATGGTGACTGACTCAGAGTTTGACTTACCTCTCTTTCTGGAACTGAAAACCCAGAGTTTCCCTCATTTCAGGGTTAACATACGCAGAGTTTTCACTAAACCTGCTTTCTGGAATACCCCCCAGGCTGGCCATGTGATGCCATCGGGCCCCAATGACTTTTTCCCATAGATTTACTTTGGGAGAGAGATGTCTGTAAATCAGTGGATCATTTTTTTGGGGTGTCACAACCCCTGTGAAATGGCCCCATTTCACGATCAGGATTGAAACCTTTCGGTCTGGTAAATATGTAGGTGGAATTACTGTAAGGCAATCCCAAAAAAGTTTTGTTTGCAGAGGCCCTCCACAGCTGTTTTCTGTATGATTTTTAGCCACTCTAATGCTGCAGTTTGTTCCAGACTGAAATATCTCAACAACTATTGGATGGACTGCCTTTAACTGTTGTCGAAACATTCAGATGTATCTCCTGGCTAGTCCTCTCATGCCACAAGAGTCCATGTTACACCCCGGTCTAGGGGTGTGGGTGCGTAACATAAGGATACACAGGAGAACGAGTATCAATGTACAGGTGAGCAATTCATTGCTTCACACTCAAAAACACACAGTACAATATCACACACAAATGGAGCAATGACGTCAGGGTGAACCCAAAATAACAAACAAAAAGCAACCTGTCTACCGACCAGCGAAATAACTGATCCCTAACGAAAATGAGAGAAAACAAAAATACAATACTAGGCCTAAGTCCCTAGGCTAATGAAAAACAGGAGAAAACAGATAAAACAGAAATAGCAGCTCACCCCTACGCTCCGTGCAAACAATAATACGTGACAGTGACTATTTATAATATATATATATACACACACAATCGACTCAGTTGGCCCTAAGGTGCTGGTCTTAACAAAAACTACGATATTTAGCAAAGCAAGCTAAACACGAGCACACACTATAGTCACACAAAAAAAAATCACTTATCAATCACCAAAACTAGAGAAACGATGCGCTGCTGCCAATGTACAAGTCTCGTCTCGCAGCTTCCGTGTGGCTGGAAGTTACGAAGGCCGAGCATNCTAAACACGAGCACACACTATAGTCACACAAAAAAAATCACTTATCAATCACCAAAACTAGAGAAACGATGCGCTGCTGCCATGTACAAGTCTCGTCTCGCAGCTTCCGTGTGGCTGGAAGTTACGAAGGCCGAGCATATTCAAGGGCTCCAGTCAATC
The DNA here is from genome assembly GCF_006386435.1 of Epinephelus moara. Taxonomy (NCBI): domain Eukaryota; kingdom Metazoa; phylum Chordata; class Actinopteri; order Perciformes; family Serranidae; genus Epinephelus; species Epinephelus moara. The sequence goes on from NC_065509.1 coordinate 39,895,975, forward strand.
TATTCAATATATTCTACGGCACTGGGCCGAGCACCTTGCTTAGCCAATCCGGCAGCGGTGACGTCACGCTCGTTATCAAATCACCTTCACACCTACATACACAGGCGGCCGGGGGACATAACAGTCCATGATTCAATAATTTTATCCCCATTCAAGCTAGCAGAGGGTTAAACTGGAAGTAGTTGGCTCGGCCGGTGGAGGTCTGTTGTGCTACTGCAAAAGATCCAGATAATTTTACACCTGGGAAGTCGAACTTCTTGGCTTCATGTGCCACTGTGCAACTTTTGCAGGAATGAACAGGGTCCGTCCTCCAACGCTGTACCCAGTTCTCATTATACATCTATGTGACAATCAAGCCAACTCCTGATGAAGACCATGATATGTGGTTAAAAGCTCTGGAAACAGGTTCTAAGCTCAGTGGACCTTCAGTTAAGATTTATTTTTGCAAAAACCCATACTGAGTTATCAATACTGAAAATACATGTCTTCTAATAACCACCGGATGCGCCATAAAAACAAAAACAACCAAACTACTTGTATATATTTAATGATAATAAAATAATAATAAGGCGATACTTTCAATGTATCCACAGGGAATTTTCTGGACTTCATCCTGGAGTTTATGCAAAAAAACTGTCATTGTTTTACAGCCTTGTTATATTTATCTATATATATATCTATTTCTTTTAAAACCTTTTCCTCGTGGTTTTTGAAATGGTATCAAATATCGATATTTGTCAAGGTATTGTATTACAATTACAATTGGAAATTACATTACATATTACACACACACACACACACACACACACACACACACACACACACACACACACACACACACCTTCTGATAATGGCGACCTATTGCACGAACCCCGTGGTCAACATCTCACATCACCTGTTAGTGTAATCTTAATGGACATGAGAGGAATGTTTCTAATGATTCAGCCTGCTCTGTAAGAAACCCTGAATCTTCCAGCAGGAGGTAAGAGCTGGAACTCTGAGAGGAGAATATGAGTTGGATCAGACACTGTTGTCTGTGCCTGTCTGATTATAGACTGCTCACAGATTGTTTGGAGGGACAAGTATTATTTCAACTCCATCATTTTCATAGCAGTCTGTACCAGACGAGCAATCTGTGATTTCAACTGTACCAAACCAGATCTTAATCCATCTATCCATCAATGACAATACAAGTAAACATTCTACCATGAAATATCATATATCTATGTATAAGGTGTCTACGTGAAGCTAATCTCTTGTTAGGCAGGAACAGACGTTGCAGGTTGGCTTCAGCGAATTAGCTTCTGGATCCAGTAACTGTCAGAAATGTCAGGAGCATGAGCGTCGCTTCAAAAGGTCGCTTCAGAAACCTGCGTGCGACATTTGATATGATACATTCACGTCTTTCTACTTGCTGTTTAAAGTAGCAGTGCTATGTTATCACTAGATATGTGGTGTACCACAGTTTTCTTGGGTACTTTTTTTAGGGACGTCTGGAATATATTGCTCAGCCTGCTGCCCCTGAGACATGGCTTCAGATAAGTGGTTGAAAATGGATGGATGAAAGTAAATAAACATTCAGTGATCTGTCTCTGTGGCTGCTGGTCACACCTCGAAAGGGCATGAGTCATAAATACCATTTTTAAAGAAAGAATCCTTTATGAGATTCAGATTTGTCACTGACATGTGACACTTTAACAGCACCTGGAATTGAATCCAACCAGTGAAATGATTTCTGGCTGCAGATGTAATGAAACCTCCTCCACGGTGAACAGGGGCCATTTCTCATTTCAGGAGTTCTGGGATTTCTCTCTTTAACCTCTCTGTTACTGGACTCTGTTTCGCAGTAGCCTCTACTCTATCATTGCCCCTGGAGGCAGATAGGAAACTATAGAGTTTTTCACAAGTCACACGCACACACACACACACACACACACACACACACACACCTGGCCTCCCACTGACTCCTCTTAATTCAACACTCTGCAGGTTTCTCCGCTGTCAGACCTGCTGAGATTTAAACAAACTGATTTTTGTGTGTGAATGGGCTCGTTAACTCTGCTCAGCTGTCAGTCTCAGTGTGTTACACCGGTGCAGGCCACAGTGACAACATGGCATTATTGTATACATCACAACAAGACAGCCAGAGTTCTGTAAACTGTTATGTACACAGCGATCTTAAAACCTTGTTTCAGGCTAAAAAAAGAGCACATTACTGATTTTTTTAGCCAAACACATGACAGATTACTCTCTTTACCAGATGCAGAGAGATAAAAACTGACACTTTGAGGCTTAGCGGTGACCAAATGTATTTAACCAAATGTCAAATTGTTCCTTTAAAGCTCTCTGTAGCTTGTAGAAAGGCTCTCCTCACCCTTAACACTGAGCCCACCCTGGTTTCAAAGTCTTAATTTTATCTGGGGCAGCCATGTTTTCTCAGCTCAGAGATTTGTACCAGAAACCTTCTCTCAAATATGAAGGATATTTTTTTCTTGTTGCCAGGAGTCCTGGTTGTCTGCTCACCTTTCCATTTGTCCTGCACAGTTGAAGATATCCAGGCTCATTTTTCTCCCTCAGAGGAAGCCATTTTCTGAAGTTCATCCTTGTGAAGTATGAAAAAAAGTAATCCTGTGACTTAAAGTAAACTTTTTGAACTATGTGTTGTACATGATCAGGGTTGGACTGGGAACAGAATTCGTCCCCAGCAATTTGCGGCAAGCTCCGATGACACTGTCAGTCATTACCAACGTGTATGTGATGCAAGAGAAACAAAAACAAACGTAAGGATCAAAGTTTCATATTAACATTTATTAGAAGTTCAATACTGCAACCAGAAATATTTTTTTAATTTATTCATATCTGGTTTGAACTCGTGGTCAGTCAACGAGGTGCAATCTCACTTCACTTTTATCCTAACATTGCTGTCCAAAGTTGACGTGAGCACCATGACAGACATGACAGGATATAGAATTAAAGGGTTACAAAAAAGGTCTCATGTCAGATTCCTCATTGAGGCCCAATGTGTGTACCCAGAACAGTTAGCGTTTAGGAAGCACTGTGTATGTATTTCCTCCTCTGCCCTCATACTTGAGTGTGGAAATACTCTGTGTTCCTTCTGAGAGAAGTGTACAGCCACAGGGCTAGGTATTAAATTGTTGCCGATAGTGCTCCAGTACTTAAACAAATGGCACTACACTCCTAGAGGGGACGATGGTCGGTACCACTGCACCTGTCTTACAGTGCAGGTAGCCTGTTGACAATTTTGGGACTGTCCTACCCCTAATTAGATGGGCTGCTCCAACATGAAGTGGGCTGCAGTCAACAAGCCAATCTCTTTTAGCCGTACAGTTTGTTTCCACACATTGCTAGTGTTAGCCTGGTGGCCCATGAGGTGGGCCGGCCCATCTGGCATTTGCATGAAATGCCAGATTGCAAGTCCGAGCCTGGACATAATCGTCCTTATGGTGCACTGTTGTTTTTGTGTACAGTACGTTTGTGAACATTATTCCTCCTGGAAAGAATAAACAAGAAAAGAAATCCATGTTTTCAGTCAATTGTTCTCTTTGGTTAAAAATGAACTGCAACTAAGGGATATTAATCTTGACGGTTTTTGATTGATTGTTACCTCCGCCATGAGGTTATGTTTTCGCCGGCGTTGGTCTGTTTGTCTGCAACATAACTCCAAAACTTATGAACGGATTTTGATGAAATTTTCAGGAAAGGTGGATAATGGGACAAGGAACAGATGATAAACTTTTGGTGGTGATCAACTGAAGCAAAGTGGATAGAATAATAAAAGTCTATCGTCTGACAGCCTCAGCAGCAATTCCAATTTCTAAAGACGGTGAAAATAGCGCCATCTGGTGGCCGGAAAGCACGTCTTGTTCTACTTGCTAAATATAGTTGTAATTCTTAAGTTGAAATTAATGTTCTGTGTTGGAAAAAAAAGAAAGTGAAAAATACAAAAAAAAAAACATATTATATTCTGTGTTGGTACAAAATAAAAACGAAATAAATACACCACAGTGTCTCCATGGTGAAGGCATGTATAACCTAATAATGATAGTGATGCAAATAACCTAATTGTGATGCAGGCTGTAAAATCTGATGCAGAGGGGGAGGGAATATCACCTACTTGGCAGAGGTCTGCACTCTCTGAGTGCTTTTCTAGTTTCTGTACTGAAATGGTAGGAAATAGTGAAATATGGCCATCAGCTCCAAGACCCCATGGTGGTGGTCTTCGAATTGCTTTCTTTGTCCTCAATAGACATTTAATTTACAAAACATAAAACAGACAAAAGCAGCAAATTACTTCATTTAACCAGCTACAGCCATAGAATATATGTTATGCTAAGGACGGCTACAGGAGGAAGCTGGAGACGAAACTCCAGCTGAATAACATGAGCGAGGTCTGGAGTGGTATGAGGACCATCACCGGTTACAGACCAACTAGCAGTGGAGCTGATGGTAG
>NC_065509.1:39902899-39904780 GCF_006386435.1 Epinephelus moara
AACATGCTCATGTTTAACCCAAACAATGTGTCATGTGACTGCAGTTGCTTCACATCCAGGTCGGAACACCTTCTCACCACAAACCAACCACACCAGAGTTCGTTTGTAACCAAGACCTTCTTGAAGAGGTGTTCTCGGTCTGGTTGTGTTGGTGCACACCCAAGTGCGAATGCTGTGTTCACACCTGCCCAAACGAACCGCATTGAGGGGGCAAATGAACTTGAGTTCAATTGAACCAAACCAAACAGGGCAGGTGTGAAAGCACCCTTAAACTTTGAGGAAAGAAAAATACAGAAAGGCTTTAAATAATGTCTGTATTTATCTGTATTTATCTGGTGTTTTCTTGGTTTATATATCCTCCAGTCAGTACAAGATGAGTGGAGGATATATAAACCAAGAAAACACCAGATAAATACAGATAAATACAGACATAGTCACATTCTACCAGCAGTTTCTTGGGAGGAGAGAGACGTTCTGTTTCCCACCAAAGAACACAGTCACTCTTTCAGCTCTGTAATCCTCCCTCAGGCTGCTTCATCCTCAGGTTGTTCATATGAAGTGGAAGACATCAATGCAAAGAACCAGCTCCTTTACTTCCTCATCGATCTGTTCCTCGCTGACCTCATCTGATCTGCTCTTCCACACCTCTGGGTTAAACCAATCAGGCTCCACCTTCTAAAAGTCTTCCTTCTGCTCAGCTGGTGAGAAAACAACAACAACGACAACGACAACAACAACAGGATTATTTATTCGACAGCCCAGGACTGACTGACCGCCCTGCTGGGATCATTTCTCCAAGCACAGTAAGAGTTTAGAAAGTAAGTTTCTTTTTTTGAAGTTCTTTCTCTAGATTTTTGAGGAGCGGTGATTTAGAAGTGAAATTACATCAAAATTTCAGATAATGACTGCCTCCATCAAAGTTACCTCCTGACAGCTGTGACTTCGGCAGCTTTCAGTCATTTTCTCCTCCTCCAGACTGTTGTGGAGTCTGAGGAGGGAGTTATGACCGAGACATGTAAATTACCCACATAGAGACATTTAAAATAGCAGGCTACATTTACATGGGTAAACCCTGACCTTTACATTGTCCTCATGTTGTCCACATTGTGCATAAGCTTGTTTTACTCAGGTAGTATTATAATTTAGGCTGCATAGTGGTGCAGTGGTTAGCATTGTTGCCTCACAGCAAGAAGGTTCCTGGCTCGAACCCTTTGAACCCTTGGGGTGGGGGAGCCCTTCTGTGCAGAGTTTGCATGTTCTGCCCATGTCAGCGTGGGTTTCCTCCAGGTGCTCCAGCTTCCTCCCACAGTCCAAAGACACACAGGTTAACTGGTGACTCTAAATTGTCCGTAGGTGTGAATGTGAGTGTGAATGGCTGTCTGTCTCTGGGTTCATCCCAATATCTCTCGACTCCTCTATCCTTGATCACTTGACCCAGAAATTGATTGACACCCACTATCTTGAGGGACATCTCAATTCATTAAATGCGCTCGGAGGAGTTGAGGAGAGAGGAGGCTTTCAGAGGGGAGGGAAGCAAGGATACATGAGTGCAGCCTTTGTGGAATTTTTTTTACAGACCGACACTTCCCCGATTGTATATATGAGTGGATCGGCTTGTTTTTTCAAAATGGCCCAAAAATCAGCAAGATATTAAAGTGTTATGAGGAGTAACTTAAAGGGATAGTGCACCCAAAAATGAAAATTCAGCCATTATCTACCCACCCATATGCCGAGGGAGGCTCTGGTGAAGTTTTAGAGTCCTCACATCCCTTGCGGAGATCCAAGGGAAGAGGAGGTAGCAACACAACTCCACCTAATGCAGGCTGACAGTGCCCCAGATTCAAACGTCCAAAAACAATAAAAAAAAAAAAATAATACACA
>NC_065509.1:39904819-39905714 GCF_006386435.1 Epinephelus moara
TGTTCAGGCTACGCTGTCAGTCAGTGTGCGGGCTGGAGATTGGTGGAGCAGAGAGGGGAGGGGGTGCCCATTAGGTATCATAAACGAGAATGTGTGTATGGAGTGTGTTTGTTACGCCAGAAGAGTCAGAGTTTGGGACGGAGTCTTTTACCCCCTGGAGTGTTACCAGAGTTTTTGGAGTGCTCAAATAAACTGGCCTTTTTCCCGAACGCTCCTCTGGTCTCCTGCTCGTGAGGGATTCATCATTCATTACAATATCGTAACATGGTTTAGATTTCTAAATAAATATTCACCTCGTCGCTAGATAGACCTACTCCTGAAAAACTCGTGCCTGCGCAAGGCTTTTTGTCCCTACGAGGCAACCGTCATTTACCCGACAGGAGGGGTGAGCGAGTGAGCCCTGCAATCTAGAATTTGACCACTGATGTCACTGTTTTCAACCCATTTTACACACTGGCCCTTTAATCTTTCAAATAAGGCTTTTCAAATACTCATTGTCTTTGTTTTCATATTTTCTAATGAAATTACACCAATTATTTTTCAGGTTTGGATGGGTAAAATGCCTGTGACACACATCTGAACGCAGCATAAGAAAACGGATGTAGATCTAAGTTTAAAAGTGTTAACTGGCCCCTGGGTCTCCTGCCAGTTTGCAAAAGTGGCCCTCAGGCGAGGCAAGTTGAGTATTCCCACTGTAGACTCAGAGTTTGGGATCTGGACCTAGAATTTAAACTATATTTCTGTGGGTTTAAAGAACACTTGGCTGTGTAATATGCTTAACCGTCCATCAGATAGTTCGGACCAACTAAATTTATTACCGGCTTTTGGCAAATCTTACATTTCAAATCTCAAACCTGGCTCTGACTCTAAAATCTAACCCTTAATCCAGGTTCTG
>NC_065509.1:39906214-39907083 GCF_006386435.1 Epinephelus moara
AGCTTTGTCTACTTGGTGTTTCGCCTCGCTATGGCTGCATCCACATCAAATCCAGCGCTGTGGAGATTAGCCGCAGGGTTGTTTGCTGGTGTGGGAGTGTTACTTTTTAAAAATGGCTCCTTTTGTGGGGGATGGAGGATGGAGAGAAAGCCAGTCTTCCCATCTCAGCAACTGAGTATTTGTCTTCTGTGAGTTTCGTTATGTTGGCTCAAAAGATATGTAGAATTTTTTCGATTATCATGACTGTCGTATCTTTACTGCCACAAAAGTACTTTGAACCTGTGGTCTTTGTGCTTTCACTGCTTGGTCCATGACACATCACATTGTCAAATTTAGTGTGAATGCACCCTAAACTTGTTTTTGTTTTTTTAGCGCTGTGCCCGTGATTTTTATAGCCTCCTCTTAGATGCATGCTGCTTATGTTCTAGCACCTGGTCACTCCCTTTTTATGAAGTCCTGACCTCAACTTCCTGCTATTCCCAGGGACATCTAGACCACAGCAGCAACACAAGAAGGAAATAAGAACATAGAGGCAGAGAGCAGGATCTCTGCATATACAGTGGTGTGAAAAAGTGTTTGCCCCCTTCCTGATTTCTTACTTTTTTGCATGTTTTCCACACTTAAATGTTTCAGATCATCAAACAAATTTAAACATTAGTCAAAGATAACACAATGAAGGGTTTTATTAATGAGGAAGAAAAAAATCCAAAGCTACATGGCCCTGTGTGAAAAAGTGTTTGCCCCCTAAACCTAATAACTGGTTGGGCCACCCTTAGCAGCAACTACTGCAATCAAGCGTTTGCGATAACTTGCAATGAGTCTTTTACAACGCTGTGGAGGAATTTTGGCCCACTCATCTTTGCAGAATT
>NC_065509.1:39907808-39922547 GCF_006386435.1 Epinephelus moara
GGGGGCAAACACTTTTTCACACAGGGCCATGTAGCTTTGGATTTTTTTCTTCCTCATTAATAAAACCCTTCATTTAAAAACTGCATTTTGTGTTTACTTGTGTTATCTTTGGCTAATGTTTAAATTTGTTTGATGATCTGAAACATTTAAGTGTGGAAAACATGCAAAAAAGTAAGAAATCAGGAAGGGGGCAAACACTTTTTCACACCACTGTATATACACCAACACACACTTCTAGTGGGTCATAAGTACTGATGGGGATTTTTAATGAGGTTATAGCTGGATTGGTTTTTGGGGAAATCCTGTATAGAATGCCTTTAACGCATGAAGAAGGCCCAGCCAATAGAGAGAGAACTAATTACATGATGTAACAGGGCTGCTGTAATCCAAGCTGATCTATAAATCCACTTCCCTTGATTGTCCCATATTGTAGAAAATTCGGATTGGGCTTCCACTCATGTTTCATGCCAAACCCTTAGCTATTAGTGGTGTTTTTCATATGTGAGACAGTTTAAATTGAAACTGTTTATGTTGTACTCACATAATTACTCCATGGTGAATGGATATAAACATCATCTCAGTGTTTGGTGCTTAGCTGAAAAGCAGCATGCATACAAAGCATTATCTTTACTGTTTAAATGTGAGAAAAGCCAGTGCATCCAACTCGCACAGCACACCTGTAATCCCCTCTGCAGCTGACAAGACATCGCATAGATTTACTATTATGTGTAAGTTATTCTATCTGGTTTTATCCCTATTAAAAAGTGATGTGACTGAATCTTAGATATGACATAAAGCAGGTATTTCCCATGTGAGTTTGTGTGCATTTGTGTCGTAGTAATTGGCATGCTCAGTGCCTGAGTGAAGCCTACTGCCTTTCTTTAAAAACAGAAAATAAATGAAAACGTGTAACTAAAACAAAACTAGAGGAAAGTAATCCTTACATTCAGATCATTGTTATGTGATATCACGACAGAATTTTGTATTTAAATTAACCTAAAACCCAGCATATATATATATCAGAGGTGTGGACTCAAGTCATGTGATTTAGATGCAAGTCAGACTCGAGTCTCAAATGTGATTCTCCATCTGACAAAATCAAAAAAGACTTGGAACTCGACTTGGATTTCACTTGAATTCACTCGGACTTGAGTCTTTTAACTTGAAAATAGGCAACTTGATACCTTCCCCTAGCCCAAAGATGAAGTATGTTATTTTAAAATTGAGCCACCGATCAATTCAGTTTCCTTCATTTCCTGAATGAACTCATGCTAACGCTATTCATTCCCAACAAGGCCACACTTAACTCCCCAAATTCACTTAGTTTGAACCAATCCAACATTATCCAATCAAGTTGCAGGAGAGAACCATGGAGAAAACGGGAACTGCCCATTGGTCCGACATCCCATTGTTCCGACCATATTAAACCCATTGTTCCGAAATCCGTTCCGAAATCATCATGATGCTGGTTAGGTTTAGGCACAAAAACCACTTGGTTAGGGTCAGGAAAAGATCATGGTGTGGGTTAAAATGAAAAAGAAAGTGACAAACACATAAGCTGTGAGCCTGCTCCGCCTCAAGCCTTTCCCAGCTGACCCAGAGCCGGTCGTGGCGCACCATCAAGGCAGAAATACGCCCGCCGGGAGCCGTTCAGCACCGCGGACCGTCGGACTAATGGGATGTCGGACCAATGACATGGACCTGAGAAAACATGTTACATTACCAAGAACTGTGGGAAAAAAATCATATGAAAGATGATTTTGTTACAAAAACTATGTAGTGTTCAACAAAAAAACAAATTCCAGTATGCAAAATGCACGGGTCCAAAGTTACAGATGGAGATGCAAAAAATTCCAACTTCATTAGACATTTGAAGACGCACAAACAACGGTAAGTCGAGGCTAATAGTTAGCAAGTGTAAGGCATTTTGTCTTGTGGTGCTAGTATACATAGTGCTTTGCTTTCCGTAGCTGCAGTGTCCATATGCAGCACCCGTAGTCTGTACTCTGGGATGTGAACAATAAACAACATGGCTCCTGGTTAACAAGTGTGTTCTGTCTCTCAGTATGTGATTGAGTACATTACAGTGAGCAGATGCTTAGCTAACGTTGCCTTAACAGCTAAGAAAATTTTAACAATCCTGTTTCAAGAAATAATCACATATTTGAAAAGGAATTCAAGGTTTTTTGTAAATTTAAGATGTTACTTTTGCATCGTGAAAATGGCATTACATTTGGGGAAAAGTGCACATAGAAATAGAATGAGAGTAGATCAGAAATTAAACTGTTTACCATGGTCATGTGACCAGTACAGAAGAAAATGGCACCTGCTGTTAGTTGTTATGGTGACAAGCCAGTGTAGCTGTAAAGTGTGTCACATAACTATTTTCCTTATTAACCAGAAAAGTACAACTGCACACCAATCCAAGTTTCTCTCCTGGCTCAAGGATGGCAACACAAAATGGAGGCCACACACAGATATATCAATCAAAAAACATTTTATTTAAATTAGACTAATAAACATAGAAAACAACTGATGGGGGTGTGTATGTGGGAAAGGAATCAGTCATATAGAAAGTGTGTGGATGAGTGAAAATATGGTGTAGTGTGCATTGGATGGTGCAGCAAACCAAACAAAGAACAAAGGCTGAGGAGCATGCAGTGGGACTAGCTGAGAGACAAGTCATTAGGGAGGCAGTCCTTTTATGCCATCTGGAACACCCCCCCAGATAGGGGTAGGTGTGGTAAGGGTCATCACACCGAATAAAGACTGACATAAGCTTAATTGCCTTGTAATTTATTGTAAAACACCTTTCATTCAAACGTGAAAGGACCAAGTTAAGACCAAGGAAATCCGTCTTAGTCTTGTAAGTCATCGAGTTAGTTCACTGTTCCAATATTCTCCAGCTCTGGTTTGGTTGAAGTAAATCCTTAATTCACTGAGTCAGATGTGAAAATATGCTGATCTGCATGCTTTTTATCCCTGTGGGCTCTCTCATCCTCTCAGCTGTCCACTGAGCAGTGACTCTCACTCGTTCATCAGAGGCAGCTACAGTATATCATGTTTCAACAAACATGAAATCAACTGCATCAAAAGAAACAGGGAATAATGGATTTGCATAGTTGAAAATGTACTGTTCCACTGCAGTTTACAAATTCCAAAAAGTCGCTCTGTTAGCCTGCTACAATGGTTGCAGTAGCGAAGGTACATGTTAAAATGGCCGCCACTCTGACCTGCTGTGTTGATTTGAATGGGAGTGTCCATTCTACTCTTATTTTATTTCTATGTGAGCACATTATGACTTGTTTAGGACACAAATCTCAAGTTTGCTGAAGTATCATAAACGCTTGTTGGCCGCAGATCTCATTTTCTGCAATAATCCAAAATCCAATGAAAAAAATCCTCTAGGCTTTTTGACGAGGGAACCAGGACGACGCTAACCTCTGTGTTGGTCTACAAGTAAACGTCATCCCTGCAGCACTGTGTGGAGTAACGTTTTAGAAAGTAGGGCAGCTGCCTGTTGTCACAATCAAAGTTGTGATCTGTCATAGTATCCCATCCAGATCACACACAGTGTCCTCCTTCACTGGGAAATAAGCCTGTCTTGACAGATCCAGTCCTGCACAAATCCCTGGGTGCTCTTCCTCCACCTCGTCGTGCTCTCCCTCATCCTCCTCATCCTCTCCCTCTGCCTCACTCTGCACCAACTGATTCATTCATCTATTCATCTCTTAAACAAGTTGCCCTTGGCTCTGTGCCTTGCTTTGTTATTATTGTCAGAGTGTGGTCACCTCAGCTCAGCATTTTAAACGGTTTCCATGAGAACACAGGAGATTGTGAGGATGCTGACAGAAATGCAGAATTATCTGCAGTGTTTTGCAAAAAAAATTGTGATTTTGAGGCAGTGAATAACAGATAGATGCTCATATTTTGTTAGTCGACAGGATTTAGTGCATGAATGTCAGGGTTTGGTCACTTTGTCCAAACAGCTGACACACTTTTAAAACACTTTCTCTTTTGCTTCTTTGCTTGAAAACACTTTGAATCATCACAGGGAAGTGTTTTGATGCCAGACATTATTTCCTAGCACCGTCCTCCGTCACTGAGCAGGTGGAATTTATGTGCGTTTGTTCTCACAAAATGTTGGTTTCCTTCCTGACAGACCAAAGAAAGGCTTCATTTCTTTGTGGTGGTAATGTGTTCTAATTACGATAGGAAAGGGTAACTTTATTGCACAGCGAGAACGGCACCTCACATAAATTTAGAATTGTCTTTGTTTTTCTCCGAAAGGATGAAGTGATTACATTACAGCCTTTTGTGTGGCTGTCATTCTTCCAGCGTGGTGGCGTCTCCCTCATTGGTGAGCATTCTCCGAGCAGCCTCTGCTTTGTCATGCCAGAAGATGGCAAAATTATATTGACATCCTTCTTCCGCTCTCATGTTAATATATTCACAATGACTGTGGTGTTATGGTATTGTGTGAAAACACCACCACCTCCCCTCCCCTCCCCGTCCTCCTCATCGCCTCCCAATATATTTCTCCATCTGCAAAGGCAAATGAAACCAAAGGAGGTCTGGTGTGTTTCTGGGTGCCAAATTCATTTCCAATGTGGATGGGGCTAAAGTGGGATTATGTCATGATTGCCCAAAACAATCAAATCCAGACCGTGGGGCTGCAGACTGAAGTGGTGCTGCACTGAGCATCATCATCACCATAACCTTGAAAGACCTTCACTGGCGGAGAGAAGAGAGTCAAGAGGGCCTGTGAGTCTTAGCTGTGCAGATAGCGCCCCCTGTTGACCGTCCTTGAAATAAACAACAAATAGTATCAGAGCAGATGATGGCTGTGCACAGTAATGCTTATGACAAGCTCATAACAGTCACATTACAGGTCCTCCTAGTGCCTCAGGACACAAACCTATCCATGCTTTGACTTCATATAGAAGTATGCAGGAAGAAAACCAGTCCAAGAAGCAGCCATTGACAAAATAGTAACTCTGATGTGTTCTCTTATTCAACTTCTAGCAGAAAAATAATGCTGCTGGGCTCCACTTGAGGCTCCTCAAGGACCCTTGTTGGTCCCTGGACTCCGTTTTAAGAATATCTGATCTCAAGTGTATTAAACTGTATTAAATCTACTTTATGAAAACCAACATTAGTGGTTGTTATTGTGGATGGATGAATGGATGAAGTTGAATTAAATTGGATATAGCTGACACTGAGCAACCCAAACTAACACATAAAATACATATCTGCTTATCCTGTTGGGGGTCATGGGGGGGTGGAGCCTATCGCAGCTGGCGTTGGGTGAGAGACAGGGTTCACCCTGGACAGGTCACCAGACTATCACAGGGCTGACACATACAAACAGACAACCATTCACACTCACATTCACACCTACGGACAATTTAGAGTCACCAATTAACCTGCATGTCTTTGAACTGTGGGAGGAAGCTGGAGCACCTGGAGGAAACCCACGCTGACAGCTGACACGGGGAGAACATGCAGACCCCACACAGAAGGGCTCCCCCACCCTGGGTTCAAACCAGGAACCCTCTTGCTGTGAGGCAACAATGCTAACCACTGTATCACCATGCCGCTACTACTTTTATTAGCCTTTTTGTACATCAGCTAGAAAATAAGTTCCATTTAAAAGGTGTGTAGGATTTAGGTACATCAATTGGCAGAAATGGTATAATATTCATATACCATAACTAAGAACTAAGAATCATGTTTTCGTTAGGCTATGTTAAATTGAGCCCATTTATATCTACATCCAGAGTGGGTCCTCCTCTCCAGACATCGCCATGTTGTTTCTACAGTAGCCCAGAATGGACAAACCAAACACTGTCTCTAGATGGGACCATTTGCGTTTTTGTGTCGGCCACCATAGCTCTCCTACATGCTTGGCCCATGGAAAAAAGTTACAGTTGGTTGGCCTCTGAAACCTTACAGCTACAGCTAGGTGCCACTAAATTCTACACACTAGACCTTTACCTGTCCATTTTGTTGCTATTCCAAACTGAGAGGGGTTAGAAAGCAGCAGGGAAGATGGAGGTAGATTAATTTACAAAACCACGAGTTTAAAGAATTAAGTTAAAGTGATGATAGTGTGAATGAAAGAGACATCCACTTGGTTGTAATAAAACTGAATGAGTAAAGACAGCTGGAGTTAAAGTTGTGAGTTGGATTAAGGAAAAAATTGACAATTTCAGTCTAGCTGATATTCCAAGAAGTGGATTTATCATTGTTGGATGTATGTCATCGCAGGTGGTGTGTAGACATGTTCTTGGAATATGTGGTGAATATGGATATGAAGCGTAAATGGGCAGAAACAGTGGAAAAGAACCCAAGTGTAATAAGTGAAGGGGGGAGTCATGAAGCATGATGGGCAGACTGTCCAGAGCGAAGGAAAGAGATGGAGGTCATGAGGCCCAGGTCCAAGATAAGGGTAAGTCATGAGGAAACAAGGAAAGAAAGGATTCAAAAAATAAGGAAGATAAAATTCAAACATGCCCAGTATTGTTTGTGTAAGGATAAAGTTTAGTTCATAGCATTTCTGGCCACGGTGATTTATTGTGCTGCCGAGGCAGAGAGGAAATCTGAGGAGTTGTTGATGCAGCGAAAAAGATTTTGGAAGTACTGGAGAGGAAGGTCAGAGGTCTGCCCCCTCAGAGCCAAGACTGATAGGCCTACTAGAGAATACATTTCTCCAATATTTATTTATTTAATATTTAATTATTAATAAATTATTTATTTATTATTATTTATTTATTATTAAATTATTTATTTATTTTATTTTTTGCAAATTTTGTGACATTAAATGGGACAGTTGAGTCTCAAATTTCAATCCATAAGAAGGTGGACATTTTGGATGCAAACCGTCGTTAAACACCGCGGAAAAAGAAGAAATAAAAGACACCAAATTCCGAGTTCATCTACCACCTCCTCACAGCGAGCCTTTTATTTTGAAGGTCCTCAACTCCTCCCACTACTTCCGTGTTTGCGTCCGTGTCCTGCGTGTCTTGCCTATCTCGCAGACTCGAGTGGTTTTTGGCTACAGTTTTGAGATAAATAATCATGTCTCTGGAGGTGGAATCAGCAGAGTGAGTAGCCCAGTTAATTTCCCTTAAAGCAGAGTGAATTCTACAACAAATATCCCGCTAATAATTCCGTATTTGATCATATTTTGTGTCAGTGAGGCCTGCCGCATCCTTCGCTGCAACCCGTTAGCGTTAGCATCCTCAGCTAAGCTAACAAGCTAACTTACAGTCATCCCCATAGAAGTTGTTTGCAGTTTTCTAGCTGCTGTAAGTGACGGCATATAGTCCGAAGTGTCCCTCTGTTATTTAAAGAATTAAATTACCCTTACTTTGTAATTCCATTACTGCTTCATGCAGTAAACAGAATTGACTGATTGGTGAATTAGCGTAAGATAGCTTGCTAACGTTAACGTTTAGCTAACGTTAGCCTGCCAGTTGTCACAGATGCTGCTCTGACTGGGGAAGTAAATCATTCAAACTTTAGCGGCACAAATCAGTCGATTGTTATTTCTGTAACTGTTGATAATTTTCCTAACACATTCCTATGACTTCTTATTCATCACATTGGAATTGGTTGCAGCTGAAATATCTTACAATGTTTGTTTATCTAAATGTCTGGCATCATGTGTGTTTTCCACAGCGTGATCCGTCTGATTATGCAGTACTTAAAGGAAAATAACCTGCAGCGGACATTAGCCACCCTGCAGGAGGAGACCACCGTGTCCCTGAACACTGTGGACAGTATAGAGAGCTTTGTGGCGGACATAAACAGCGGCCACTGGGACACTGTCCTGCAAGCCATCCAGTCCCTCAAGCTGCCAGACAAGACCCTGATAGACCTTTATGAACAGGTGAGGCTTGGATCGAATATGGTCTCAACATCGTGTACTTTGTATTGTGCTCACACAAGACTTTGATATCCTCCTGTATCTATAACGAGTTTGCAGAGGCATATTATTGCCTGCTTTTGTTTTTTAAATATTTCCATTGTTTTCCAGTCATGGTACAAACCAGTTTTGTCATCTATGTTTCATTGTTGTTCCATTTAATTTCTGCACATCAATCCTTAAACTATAATCTGATGTCTTAGTATTTCTGATGAACCTTGATGTCTCTTGTTTCCATGCAAATAAACTGTTTGTTTAAGATATTGTTTTTGCTCATCCTTTGTTATTCCAGATGTTTTAGTTTATCATTTCTGAGATAAAAGACCCCGCTGATGGCATCGCTCACATCAAGAGATGTTTGTGTGAAGGTGTGGAAGGACCTGAGGGATTATGCCCGTAGTCAGGTGCCCTCTAAACTTGAATGTCTGTGTTGTTCCTGCACCAGGTGGTGTTAGAGCTGATCGAGTTGAGAGAGTTGGGTGCAGCCCGTTCCCTCCTCAGGCAGACAGACCCCATGATCATGCTGAAACAGACCCAGCCAGAGAGATACATCCACCTGGAGAACCTGTTGGCTCGCTCGTACTTCGATCCCAGAGAGGTGAGTCCAAATCAGACGTGTAACAATATGCAGTCCTTGTTCACCCACGCTCATCCACCCATCCAGTCATGTTAAGAGCAGCTGGTCATTTTACTTTTGGATTCAAAATACCAAAGACCGTTTGATTGGTTCATCTTCAGAGACACATTTTGTACCTATGGTTGTCCATTTGAAAAATAATTTACTGTAAGCAGTGAACACTTCGTTCTCAGAACAGGAAATGCCATAGTTTGGATACATGGGTACATGAAGTTATTTCAAACCCAACAGGTAAAAGGCTAAAAATAAGCATTACTTTTACACTGAATTTCCACTTAAGTATTCTTCATCCTCACAAGAACAATAGATGGAAGTGAAATACAGTATAATATCTCCACATGTGCATTCATAACTCATTGATTAAATTCTAAATGTTGCATAAAGAGAACATCTGAAAGAATACAGTTGTGTAGAGTTTCTGAAGTTTGTGTTTCTTGTTGTTTAGGCATATCCAGACGGCAGCAGCAAGGAGAAGCGCCGGGCAGCCATCGCCCAGGCTCTGGCTGGAGAGGTCAGCGTGGTGCCGCCCTCTCGTCTCATGGCTCTGCTGGGACAGGTCAGTGATCTAGAAACCTGTAGGTGTGATGAGTGTCATTCCTCAGTTGGAGACTTACCATAAAATATTTATTTAGTGTCATAATCCTGACATATTTGCACCACATTTTGCACATTTGTGTCTTCTGATCAATATTCCCCATACATTAAGTGAAGTCATGCTGCCATCCAGATAAATTGCTGATGATGATTTTGTCTGTTTTTTCCTCCTTCAGTCTCTGAAGTGGCAGCAGCATCAGGGCCTCCTGCCTCCTGGTATGACTATCGATTTGTTCAGGGGTAAAGCTGCCGTTAAAGATGTGGAGGAGGAGCGCTTCCCCACCCAGCTCAGCAGACACATCAAGGTACCCACACTGTCCCAGAGTATGAGATCGGACTGCTTCACTGTTCCAAACTGTGCATTCAGTTGTGGTCATTTGGAGGACTTCAGTGTTTTAAGTGTTCTGACATCACTTCTTTTTCGTCCCTGCACAGTTTGGACAGAAGTCTCATGTGGAGTGTTCCCGATTCTCCCCTGATGGTCAGTACCTGGTCACTGGCTCTGTGGACGGCTTCATCGAGGTCTGGAACTTCACCACCGGCAAAATCAGAAAGGTAATTTACGCACGATAAAGACACATAAACCAGATTTACTGTGTGGTTGAATGTAAGACTTAATTTTATCATTTCAAAATGACTTCTGCTGACTTGAAATAACTGTGTGCACTGTGTCCTGCAGGATCTAAAGTACCAGGCTCAGGATAACTTCATGATGATGGACGATGCAGTGTTGTGTATGGGCTTCAGTAGAGACACAGAGATGTTGGCCACCGGAGCTCAGGATGGAAAGATCAAGGTAGACGAGAAACAATACTTCTATTTCTCTCACTGCTTTTACATCCTGTTGTTACTTTACAGCTAAATATAAGAAAAGTTTAATTATCAGGTTCTTCCTCTGGCACACCTGGATTATAGCCAGGCTTCAAACAATGCACATTATTTTTTGTTTGTTTGTTTTAATGATGCGTGAAAGGCTTTAAAGTCAGAGATAAAACTCTCTCCAGGGCAGGGAAACTCTGACATTCAAACCTGGAAAAATCCAAAGATAATGGTGCATGAAATGTAACTAGAACATGTTTTACTGCAGAAAATGCTGACAGCTGAAATTGCAAAGCATCACTTAAAATATTGAGCTGCCTCAGTGGCAGGTGGACAAAAAAGTTAACTTCTAACCTTGCCTTCTAGGGGCTTTTAATTTGAAAATCCAGCTTTATCTGCCACCTGTTTGTTTAACTACTGAAGTAAAACATTTGTCCAACTGAAAGGCAACACTTGAATTCCGAGTAATATTATTGAATCCTTTTATTTCCAGTCAACCTAATCTGTATTTGCGAGTAGTACTTAGGGTAGTTGCTCACAGATGCAGTGTCATGTTGCAAAAACAAATTGAGATATCTGTGTGTGTGTGTGTGTGTGTGTGTGTGTGTGTGTGTGTGTGTGTGTGTGTGTAGGTGTGGAAGATCCAGAGCGGCCAGTGTCTGAGGAGGTTTGAGCGCGCCCACAGTAAAGGAGTAACATGCATCAGTTTCTGTAAAGACAGCAGCCAGCTCCTCAGTGCCTCCTTCGACCAGACAATCAGGTAAACTCATACCTGACCAAACAAACACACTTACCCGTTATTCTTCTTTAAAGCTCAAAGAAAATCTAACCTAACTTCATTTCTTTTCTTCCTGTGTAAGAATCCACGGACTGAAGTCTGGCAAAACTCTAAAGGAGTTCCGCGGTCACTCGTCATTTGTGAACGAGGCCACCTTCACTCCAGACGGTCACCACGTCATCAGCGCTTCTTCAGACGGTACAGTCAAGGTGAGAGGAGCAGCTGCTAAAATAGGACGTCTCTTCACAATAAACACAGTAAATGTCATTATGTGCCTGTAGTGTGCTGTGTGTCTTTAGCCACGTGTGTCTGATCCCACAGATGTGGAACATGAAGACCACCGAGTGCACCAACACCTTCAAGCCTCTGGGCACGTCGGCCGGCACTGACATCACAGTCAACAACGTTATCCAGCTGCCCAAGAACCCGGAGCACTTTGTCGTGTGTAACCGCTCCAACACGGTGGTCATCATGAACATGCAGGGACAGGTCAGTTCAAACTAGCGCAGCACAGAACAGTTCAGCAGGAAGTCGGCGCACAGTGTTGCTCCAGTGACGGGGTGCTGAAATCTGCTCTGGAGCCGTTTCATAAACTGTGGTTAACTGTATTTTTCTCAAATATTGAACAGTAAACATTGAAAGTGTGTGTTTGTTGTTTGCTTATGAAACTGAACCTGCCTACCTGCCTGCCCTTTAACATCCATGCTTTGTGTGTGTGTACAGATCGTGAGGAGTTTCAGCTCTGGTAAGAGGGAAGGTGGTGACTTTGTGTGCTGCACTCTGTCGCCCCGCGGCGAGTGGATCTACTGCGTGGGTGAAGACTTTGTGCTCTACTGCTTCAGCACCGTCACCGGCAAGCTGGAGAGAACGCTGACGGTATGTTAGTGCTCTCAGGAGCTCGGATCACAAAGTGTCCAAAAATACCACAGAACATTCCCTCCTCTGCTGCTGCCACAAAACAACAAAACAATCAGACTGTAATGTTCAGACTTAAGTCTTGAAGCTCTTTTTTCTTGCTCATTGATTGCTTTTTAACGAGCATAAATCAGTGTTGTATCTGTAGCTTGTAACCTAATTTATAATGAAAAATCATTCCTAGATCTGCATATGTTTTTGTAGTTCTCCACTAGCGACTTTAAACGTGCAGTATGTAATTTTCTGCCACTAGGGGTCTCAAACCAAAACAATAATAGAAGACAGAGTTGGATGACGTCACAAAGTAGCGTGGGATCATGGGAGCTGTAGTCATAAAACAGATAAAGATCTGGTGTTTCTCACTCTGTGAATTTACCGGCATCAGCTCAGCATTATAGAAACCTATCGTTAGATGTTGTGGTTAGCCAGCCTCCGCCCCGCAGCGGAGGCTGCTGGCCGGAGCGCTGGTGCCCCGGCGGGCAGCAGTACTTGCAGTACACTGGTGGAAATGATTAATATTTCGATAACATCAGCCAGATGTTTGCTTACCTGTCTAGTAGAACACACACGAGGTCGGCGTCGAATTGTAGTCCTAGATTTTCACGAAGCTCTCTCCATCTCGGAAAGGCCACACCAATATTTATCCTTGATTTAGCTCTCTTCTTATCCCAAATTCTTCTGGGATCGCTTGGTTGACCCGTACGTTTCCGTTTTACCGGCTTGTTTACCGGGACAGCTTCGGTGTCAGAAGGTGCAGCAACCGTCAATGCATAATCGTGATCCATGACGAGTTAGCTTAGCCTAGCAACAGTAACGTTCATTCTCTGACGTCTCATCCGGTCTGCTTCTTCTTCTTCTCCTTCATTTAATGGCTATGGTAACTGGAGTTACGTCGCCATTGACATGCGACCTAATGACACGGTCCGTAATGTTTATTAATATTTCATATTTATCTGGGTTTGAAAAATTGTTGGAAACATTTCTGATAATCAAAGTACACAACTAAACAAAATATATAATATTGGTTTAGTCGTTTTTAGACATTTTTATGTGGCAAACCTACATATTATACCTTTAAACGACATGTTCTTGCTGCTCCCTCCAGGTCCATGAGAAGGATGTGATCGGCATCGCCCACCACCCCCACCAGAACCTCATCGCCACCTACAGTGAGGACGGTCTGCTGAAGCTATGGAAGCCTTGAGGTGTTTGACGCCAAACTGAGACTGGACGTTGTCACACAGCAGCTGCTCTCTTCACTCTGGACACTGCTCTGCCCGCTCTGTTTCAGATCACTGTGAACTCAAGGACTTGTTATACATGTGGACGATCTCAGTAACAGCATACGTTTAAATATTCAGCTGCATGTTTCAGTTTGTGCAGGTGATTTACCTTTTTACCACTGAAGCCATGCAGCTGGATATTAGTTGCCAAAGGCAGAGTGTTTGCACAGCAGAGCCTTTTTTACCTGAAACTGTTTCAGTTTGTCCAAAAGAAATGGTGACATCTTACAAAGCAATATAAGTTGGCTTTTCTTTTATTCAGTTGATGAATTTGTATGGGAATGAATGTGTCATGTTGTTTCAGTGATTCAAAATATCCATAATTCAGTTTCAGTTGCAGGTGAAATAAAAAAGGTTCTGCTGTTCAGCACCTGACCTTTACAGACAAACATCTTTTTGGAGAGAGGAGGGGAGTTGTCAGATGTAGATACTAGACTCCGTTTCGTTTTTAAAATTCCTCTTTTTTTGTAAATATATTTTTTATTTGCATTTTGGATTTTGTTTTTCCAAGAACACCTGGTTAAATAGTGTTTTGTTGTTTGTGTCTCTTTTTCTTCTTCTTGTTGAGTCCCACTTTGAATTGAATGGCATCACTTCAGATTCTTAATACACATAACACATTCAGTTTAATAAAAGGTCATTGTACGGCTTTTCCCCCACATTAAGAACATGCATTGGAATGAGACGTAATATTTCAATGTATAAATGTCAATTGTTGATATTTTGTTTTTGCCATTAAAGCTATTTAACCAGAACACTGGAGAGAAGTGATCTATGGTGCTGGAGAACTGGAATATGGACTAAAACTGTCATTTATCTGATCAGAGAGTAAAACTTTTTAAGAGGGTTTCTAGAAACAACGACAGCAGATGTCACTGTACCGCCATTACTAAACATCTTTGTAAGGGGACCTCAGACTCTATAAAAACACAAATAACTGAATATCCAGCCATGCATGGTGCCTCTGTGTGACAGGAAGTGGGAGAGATGAAGAGTTAACTGAATTTGATCCCTGTATAAACTGTAGTTGGACAGTTGTTGGTACAGCATCTCTGCAGGGAGGAGCATCAAGTCAGTCAGCAACACACATAACAGGGTTTTGATAACACCTTCAAAATAAAAGCATGGATTTGTCACTTTAGAATATTAGAGTTTAAAAGTGTGCTTTCTTTGCATCTGTGCTGTGTCTTGTCACCAACATTTTCAAACTTGAGCTCTTTAAAAGTCAGCTGTACATCATCATCATCATCAGAAGCATGAAAAGGGTGATTAATTGTAAACTTGGATGATGATGTTGGATTATCAGCTCAAGGAGATAATCCGTTTTAAAGCTATTTCTTAGGTAGACCAACAATTTTTCTGCCAATCTTTTTGATTTTCTTCCATATAGATGGTACAGTATGCGAAAAGTTTATTTTAATCTAAGCCACCTGAGGATAAGTTCACCACCTTGCCATACCCAACTAACATTGCAAGCAAAAAAATCGACTGTTTAAGACTTATTTTAGATGGTTTACAGGCATTACATTGTCTTTCTGTGTTGCATTTTATGGGTGAAAATTATTATTTTAATCTACCTTTTAAAGGCTGCATTGAGCAATCATTTTTTATTTGTGATCAATATGCTGATTATTTTCTCAAGTAATAGTTTTGCTTATAAAATATCTGGAAATAGTGAGAAATGCTATTATACTTTCCTAGATACAAAGGTGACACCTTCAAACTCCCTGATTTATCCAACCATATGTTTAAAACCTAAATATACACTCACCGGCCACTTTAT
>NC_065509.1:39923047-39936267 GCF_006386435.1 Epinephelus moara
GAATGAGTGCACCGACTTTCTACTGCGCCACAGCGCCCCCGTAGCGGTTGGGAGGTGTATTGCACATTGGTAGTTAGAGGCACATGCGCGCCTAAGTGTTTACTAACCTTAGTAAAAGTGTAAGTGTTTACTAAATCAAGATTTAGTCATTACTAAATTAAAATGGGTTGCACCAATTTTACTAGGAATCACGTAGAGCTAGTAATTACTAAGTGTTTACTAAATATTTACACCGACCCTAAGGGTTGTGTAACTGTTACCTAGTTACCTAGTTTGCTGACACAGGATCAAAACCAATCGAAGAAAACAGCAACTATGGCTCGTTTAGAGAGGCTTGCTCTACAAAACAGAGAACCTGCCGTTAGGAAAAGGGTTTTGAGAGACCGAATCCACCCTTTGGATGTGTACGATGACTTCGATATTTTACTGTCGGTACCGGTTCAGGCGCGACCAGATAATGCGGATCAAGGACATGCTGGCTCCGGCAATTGAGCACGGGTGACGACTGAATGTAATTTTCTATTCGCACTGGAAATTATCCAAACAGTTGCACTGCCGAGCCCTGCCACTAACGTTACAGAGTAGCCAAAAGTTAACGGTTGTTTTCCGTTGTTACTCTACCTAATGTTAGGCTCCCATATAGAAACTGACTTAACTTTTAACCCATTTGACACTAATTCAACGTTGAATCAAAATGCTATCTGGGCGAATGTTATGCATCACAAAACGACAACGCTACACAGTTTGTATGATACATATCGTTTACGGTAGGCTACTTACCGACTGAAGAGACTGTGGAGTATCTTGCCCGGCTGCGCCCAGCTGTTCCTGTGTACATTCTGCTCCACACGCTGATTGGGTAGCCAAGTTGCTGTCGTCACGTCATGCGACTAGTAACCACTTACGCATCTACTAGATATGGGATTGCGTAAACTGGTCTGGTGCAACCGAAATTAGTAAACAACTAGTTCCAAACTAGCTAGTAATTCCTAAGGGTTTAGTAGTGGTTTAGTAATTACTAAATCCTGAATTTAGTAGAGAGATACGCCAAACTGGTGCAACCCCACCCAGGTAGCGTTCTTTTTAATTGACCAATTATGGGTGAGGTTGATTTGAGGTCTAAACGTCACAGAGAGATGAGAACAGAAAAAAAGCCGCAAAGGGGGAAAAAAACACATGTATCGTGTAGTTGGAGTTGAGTGGTTGTTTAGTAGTTTTTCCTATTTGATATGGCTGTTTCGCTCGAGGACGCATTTGCGTCCCTCCCCATTCCCCTTAAGGAAGAACAGAAACAAATCTTCCAACATTTAATTGATGGAAGACATGTTTTTGGCATCCTGCCTACAGGGTATGGAAAAAGTGTTTGCTACGGATACTATGGAGCAATAATGGATAAAGTAAGTCATTTAATTACTTATTTATTACTTATTGCCTTTGTTGAGTGGCTGATATTAAGTTGTGTTGTTCTAATAATAATAATAATAATAACAATAATACACGAGAGTGCTTTTCCATCAAGAAGAAGCTCAAAGATACAGGACAGAGGGAGAATGNAATATATACAGTCAGGGTGAATGGGGTTATTGCACAAGTTAAATTAAGTTATTGCAGTGTGTGAAAGAGTCTCAGGGCCACTCAGAGGGAGGAGTTGTACAGTTTGATGGCCACAGGCAGGAATGATTTCCTTGTACAGTTTGATGGCCACAGGCAGGAATGATTTCCTGTGGCGCTCCGTGGTACATCTTAGTGGTATAAGTCTCCCACTGAAAGAACTCTTGTGCCTGACCAGCACATGGTGGAGTGGGTGTGAGACATTGTCCAAGATAGTTCGTAGCTTAGACAGCATCCTCCTCTCTGACACCACCATCAGAGATTCACACTCTGTTCCCACAACGTCACTGGCCTTGCGGATCAGTTTGTTGAGTCTGTTGGCGTCCGCCACCCTCAGCCTGCTGCCCCAGCACCCAACAGCATAGAGGATAGCACTGGCCACCACAGACTCATAGAAAATCCTGAGCATAGTCCGGCAGATGTTAAAGGACCTCAGACGCCTCAGAAAATAGAGACGGCTCTGGCCCTTCCTGTAGAGAGCGTTAGTGTTCTTAACCCAGTCCAGTTTATTGTCAATGTGTACCCCCAGGTACTTATAATCCTCTACAATGCCCACACTGACCCCTTGGATGGAAACAGGGGTCACCGGTGTCTTGGTCCTTCTCAGATCCACAGCCAGTTCCTTTGTCTTTGCCACGTTGAGCTGCAGATGGTTCTGCTCACACCATGTGACAAAGTTATCCACAACAGCCCTGTACTCATCCTCATCACCCTTGGTGATACATCCAACTATAGCAGAGTCATCAGAAAACTTCTGAAGATGGCAGGTCTCAGTGCAATAGCTGAAGTCCGTGGTGTAGAGGGTGAAGAGGAAGGGAGAGAGGACAGTCCCCTGCGGGGCCCCGGTATTGCTGACCAGTCTGTCTGACACACAGCGTTGCAAGCGCACATACTGTGGTCTGCCAGTCAAGTAGTCTACAATCCAGGACACCAGGGGGGCATCCACCTGCATTGCTGCCAGCTTGTCACCCAGTAGAGCTGGACGGATGGTGTTGAACGCACTAGAGAAGTCAAAAAACATGACCCTCACAGTGCTTGCTGGCTTGTCCAGGTGGGCGTAGACGCGGTAGAGCAGGTAGATGATGGCATCCTCAACTCCAAGTCGGGGCTGATAGGCGAACTGGAGGGGGTCCAAAAGTGGCTTGACCATGGGCCGGAGCTGCTCCAAGACGAGTCTTTCCAGGGTCTTCATGATGTGGGAGGTCAATGCCACGGGTCTGTAGTCCTTGGAGCCACTGGGACGCGGAGTCTTTGGCACAGGAACACGGCAGGATGTCTTCCACAGGAAGGGGACCCTCTGGAGACTCAGGCTCATGTTGAATACATGCTGAAGTACTCCACATAGCTGGGGGGCACAGGCTTTGAGCACCCTGGGGCTGACACCATCAGGGCCTGCAGCCTTATTTGAGTGGAGTCTCATCAGCTGTCTTCTCACATGGTCCGCAGTGAAGCACATTGTGGAGGTGACGACACGTGGGGGAGGGGTGTAGTCCTCATGATGGAGAGAGCAGTCAGTCTGACCACGGGCAGAGGAAGTGTGAGGAGGAGGAGGTGGGGGGGTCAAGCAGGAGGGTGTTGAGGTGTGAGAGGGCGGAGTGGGAGATGGTTGACCAAGACAGACAGCAGAAGAGTCTGTCTTGGTCAACCATCTCCCACTCCGCCCTCCTCCCCCATATATAATATGTAGCATCCTCCTTGTTGATGCTAAGGCCAGCAGCTAGTATGCACTACAGCTTATCATGTCATTCTTTTTGATAGTAGGAAAACTATGACTCACTGAACATGCATTTAGAAAACTGTAAGGAATAGCAGATTTTTTTTTCAATGTTACTAGTGTAATTGTGCTGCTTTTATTTATTATTAGTGTGTTATTGTGTATACTGCTCTTAACTTGTGTGTTTTTTATATTCTGATTTTTATTTATTGTCTATAACTGTTATGTGTTTATCTGCTGGATACCTGAATTTTCCCACGGGGATGAATAAAGTATCTATCTATCTATCTATCACCAAAAGTAGTAATTGTCTCTGAAAAATCAACTTTTTAGCTTCATCCTGAGGAAAAGCACATTGGGCCTCATTCACAAACAGTGTGTACGCACAAATCTGTGCTTAAACTGTGCGTATGATCGTTTGACGCACAAATCCAGGATTCATCAATATTTTCTTACCCGAATTTGTTCTTACTCTGCGAACTAATTTAGAACTGGTTCAGACCATGCGTGCGCACAAATGAGGAAGGCCGAACTGACTTAGAAAATGCAAACATACCTTTTAAGTACATGCAGAGTCTATAAAACCACATTCATGAAAAAGAGATTTAATTAACATTTTTTAAAATAATTTACTAATATATTGGCCAAATGGATTAAATTACCATGAAATTGACACACGTTCACCCTCATCATTGTGACAATTAAAATATAAACAATAACATGAACAGAAAAACTATCACTCCATCAGCGTGCAGATGATCTGTAATGCCGACTGCCATATCCTTAAGGCTGTGGCCTGCTGGCCAGGAGGCACCCACGACTCATTTATTTTGCAAAACAGTACAGTGGGAATGCGTTTGGAGGCAGGGGCTGTGAGAAGTGGATGGCTTGTTGGTGAGCATCTTTTGTTCTAGTCTTTTATTTCAATTGTTTTAAGTTAGTATTTTCAGTAAGTCTCTATTCCGTTAATGTTAAAATGTTATTGTTTGGGTGACCGGGCATATGGCCTTAAAACATGGCTGATGACACCATATGCAAACCCTGAAGCCCCTCAAGAGGTGCACTATAATAACATACATGCCCACACACGCGCCGTAGAGCGCACTTTTGGCGTGCTTAAGGGCCGTTGGATGTGTTTGGATCAGATACGGCCGGTGGCAAACTACTTTATACCCCTGAGAAGGTGTGCAAGATCATCCTGGCATGCTGTGTCCTCCACAATCTTACAATGACCCATGGCATTCCTGTAAGACCCGGCGCCATGGCTTCTAACAAACTGTGAAATTTGCTACTTCTCTCCTCGCGTAACCGCTTCCTTCATTCATGAATCAACTCCAGGCAAGCGGCTTCCTTATATGGAGAAATGGGGGCGTGGTAGTATGCTATGATTGCAGATCGCGGACACGCGCCTGTCAATTTAGAATGGTTATGATTTACTAACATACGCACAGTGGTGAGAACAAAATTGGCCGGTACGCACGTGTCATGAATCCGACGGTGATTTTGCGCAAGTACTTATTTTTTTGCAGAGAGTAAGAACATTTCTGCGCAGATATTAGTGAATGAGGCCCATTGTGCTTGTCATCAGTCCTCTCAAGGCCCTGATGAAGGACCAGGTGAGCTGCTGGACAAACCTGGGGATTAAAAGTGCTGCAGTCACCAGAGACATGTCTGCAGAAGACAAACAATGTGAGTAATAACACCATGATTATTAAGCATCTAAAGGCTTTTTTTATTGAAGGAAACTTAACCTGTGTATCTTATGCATTTAAGCTGTTCTGGACTGCAACGTGAACCTTGTGTTCATGTCCTCTGAGGCTGAAGCGGACACCTTATGGTTTGGCTGGGTGAGGCAGAATAAAGAAAAGATCTGCCTCTTGGCGATCGATGAGGCTCACTGCCTTACAAGCTGGTAAGATAAATTGATAGTTTAACAACAAATATAATGTACCCTTAATTATTAAATTTTCAAAGTCAGGGGAAAAAGCTTTCAGGGGGACTACCTAAGGATCCCCAGTCTGAGGATATATATCACAGCGCCAGTCCTGCTACTGACGGCGACAGTGACCCAGGACATGGTCACTGAGATACTAAACCTCCTCTGCCTGGAACCACCCCCAGTGACAATGGTCACCTAGCTTTCCGACAGGTATGAAATAGGATTCTACCTTATGTCCATTAACTGCTACTGCTTTGTAGATGTATTGGAAAACATTAAGTAATATAGTTGTAAAAATATACAGTTGTGTAATGGATTATTTTACTAATTGAAAATAGTTCAAAAACATTATTTTCAATTAATGTACATTGTCTCTAAACAGGCCCAACGTTTTCCTGGATGTCCAAAGGACGAAAGATGAGGACATCACAAAGGCAGCAGAATGGCTGGTACCTCACCTGCGCCAGGGGAAAAATGCAGGGAAGGTCATTGTGTACTGCAGGTTGGTAAAAATCTTAAAATGAATTCTTTTTTTAAGGTTCTCTTAGAAAAAATAATAAGTGAATACATTTCAGAATACTGCAAATTGTCTTCACTGATACTAATGGACCGTTAAGGAATATATGTTTTTTTTGGTAAACCGCCTACTTTCCTAAGAGACATACAAGTAATTACAATGTTAACATAAACATTTTATTTTTAAGGACCATCAGTGGTGTGACCAATGTCTACCATAACATCATGGCAAAGTTGGGGAATGCTGCCTGGGTGTCAGATGAACACACAGTCCACACCAGGATAGTGGAAATGTTCCACAGCCACCTTTACTCCAACAGCCAGAAAAGGACATTGGATGCATTTGTTGAAATGGCAACAAATGTGCGCTGTGTAGTTGCCACAGTGGCCTTTGGGCTTGGAGTGCAGGTGCCAGATGTTAGATGCATCCTCCACTGGGGACCGGCCTCAGACATTCTTTCGTACTGACAAGAGGTTGGACAATGCGCTAGGGATGGTGGTGGGGGAACCGCCATAACCTACCTTTACCCGAGGTCGATAAATAAGTCATTTATCAACAGCAAAAACATTGAAATGCTACAGAAAATTGAAACGGGCACTTGCACTCAGAGGTCAGTGTTCAAGTTTCTGCACCTGAAGGGATTGAGCCAAGACTACAGCAGGACTTGTGAGCGTCAAGGTTGCTGCTCGATTTGCAACACCAGACTGCAGAACTAGAGGTAAACTGATGCATCGGCCGGCCGATATTTATCGGGCCGATATCTGTGTTTTTTTAGGGCTGTCAAGATTAATCGAGTTAATCGCGATTAATTTTTTTTAAAAGTTAACTTGTTCATTTATTTTAACTGCGACCTATTTTGTCCCTCTATTTTGTGTTTCCTGTGTAATTCACATGGCGGTGAAATAACACCCTGTTCTGTTTGTAATAAGCTAGGTGCAAATCTCCCTATTTTTGTAGCAGCATAAGAGAGTGATCTGCTCTTTGTATGAACGTTGTCTTATTGCAGTGGTTCTCAAACATTTCCGGTCATGCCCCTCCGGTCAAGCGCTATATTTCTGTATTCCTGCTAACAGAATGCTTATGGACAGAATTAGAATATGCAAAACACTTTGAAGTTGTCTACTACCTCTTTAGTTTTAAGACCACATTGTTGTGTCATTTTATGTTGAAGCTGTATTTTAAGTAGACATGTTAATTGGGTCTACATTGCACTTTGCAACCAAAAACAAATACTATGCTGCTTTTTGCTAGTGTGTGCAATACTACTTTAATTTAATATTTTATTAATGTTTACATGTTAAGTGTTCAATTGATTAATAAATTAAATTAATAAATTTAATATAATAATAATAAATGTTCCTTTTTTTGATTACATTGTGACTTGTGTATTATGTTTGTTAAGAGACAATAATCACACTGTGTAGCTTCGTGTGGTTGCCTTTACTGACCAGCCTACACGTTTCAGTTTACACTAACACATGGCGCACATCGCGGTGAAACCTTATAGGCACAGTAACCAGTCTGCGTACATTTTCTAGTCCTGTACAGGTTGAATACCACAGAAGGTGTCCCACTTATCCATGTCCTGGGCCAACTGCCGCATCTTCTTTCCCATTTTCTTTGGGTTTCTGATGTTGGTGTTGTACTTAAAGTTGTTCAGGCCACGGTGGTATCTCCCAGGGACACAGGTGAACGAACAGTCTGTCAGATCGGTATTCTTTTACAAATCGCCCGACATCCTCCCTCTGTCTCTTTTTGAGACTGCTTCGTCTTGACCATGTATCCCCAAACGAGACGACTCCTACACTTGTAAGGACATTGTCGAGGTCCTTCCCAAATGCTCCTCCCATCTCCGCACACCTTTTGGCCTTATTGTCTGTGTATTTGCCATTGGATCTCTTCATCATTTCTGAAACAACATGCAGTATGTGCTTCTTTAAAGCACCTATTAAAACAGTGCAATATTCAAGCTTTTATCTTAAATCATGTGAATTTTTGCAAGTAAGACAATTAATATCCTACGTTTGAAATCGTTGTTGAGGAACTCGTTGACAAGGTCAAGGCCGACGTTTCACCCTGGTGTCCCCGTCAGGTTGGCAACTCTATTCCACGTCATGCCGTTCCTTAGACCTTCAGAAAGGTAGCCTTCTACTCCTTACAAAAGAAAATTAAATAATAAAAAATGTTTCTTTTATTATAACAGCAGTTGACCACTTTTCAGCTCCTGTTTAATTACATTTTCAGAACTAATTAAAAATCCAAAATCTAATATAAAAGTACTGTAAACCTTTTTCAACTGTAATACATACAATAATTTGTATAAAACAAAATAAACACTAGCACATGGTCACAATGTGTAATTTATTTTACCAGTTAGCATGTTGTGGGCTATGATAAAGTATTTGGGATGGCTCCTGCTCCAGAATTGCATAAGCTCCATCTTCCAACTCTCCATCATTGCTGGCCCATCACCTTCCCGCACCGCATCCTTCCTTGCGAGGAGATTAAGTCCCTCCCACATTAAGGCCTTTGTGTAGTTAAGGACAAAATCCTCTCCCTTCCGACCTGAGTCCACCACTTTGCAGCCTTCGCAGACATCTTCGCAGATGTCTGAGGTAGAAAAATTATATCATACACTGTAAAGTTCATTCGCACAGTTAGACAGTTACATGTTAATTCAGAACAACAATTAGAAAGCATACCCTGTGCATCAGGTCGGTCAGATGGCATGAGGCATGCCATGTGGTACCACTCATGCTTGGTACAGGTGTCAGCCAGCTGGCACTGAACCATTTCTCCCTCTTGTCTTTCCTGGCACCAGCAATAAATATAGCTACTGTCCTCCTCACACTGCTCACTACAGAACCAGTCTCCCTTTGGGGCTTGGGAAAGGCCTGCACAAGAGAGATGGAGCCAGCACTGCAGCTAGCAAACTATGTATATAGAAACAGATAAGGTTTTTTTTAAAGATTAGGTGAATTTAAATTAATCCAGCACCAACAAATTTGTATTCTCCTAAAATTTCCAGTACATCATCTTACTTTTAAAAGCATATGTCTTTAATAAATACATGCATCCGGTCAGCATTAATGAACTCACAACCTTTGTGGTTGTTTTCCTTGTACATATAACACATTTCTTTTACTGAAATAACCTTTTAAATAACCATGAAATTAAGTCCTGTATTATATGATGATTTAATGTAGTTAGTTCAATTAATGTATTATTTAAGCTATTTGAATTTTCCAGAACCTTTAGGCAGGGCTACTGTTATACTCACTTCCATCATGTCCCAAGAATGCTGGACATTTGCTGACACTTGTTTTTTAAATGACCTGTGGTCAAAGTCATTTTTCAGATGAGCGATGGTGCCTCTCGCAAAATCACTCTCGTGGATGTAGAGTAGGTCCATTGTGTCCCATGTATACATAGAAGTAGAATGTTAGCAATCTACAGCTGTGGGCATTGAATGAGACATGTTGACCATGTTTTACACATTTAAGACATACATTTTTGGAATAGGACACTGACAGTGTCCTTAATACAGTATACAAGTGTGGAAAAAAAGAGTTTTAAAATTTATATTTGTTGACTAATCAATTGACTTAAGAAGTTTAAAACCTGTAGAAACAAAATTAAGCTGTAGCAAAATCATCTCACGATGGAACTCCTGTGGGGTAGGTATGAGTCCCTCCAATCGGTCGGAAGGTATCTCTCCGGTATTCCGCGCACGGTGACAATGGATCATCCTCTCCACGCTCAGACCATCCCCACAGCAAAGGATGGGCAGCAGTTTGTTGTCCCTCACCGGTACAAACTGGTGGAGGAAAGTCATTATTTCTATGACTCCAGAGTTGGAGCTGGGGTTGCAGGACAGCACACCCAGGTTAACCTACGTGACAGGGAGAGACATAAGTTAAATGAACCTACCATTCCACAAACTACATTTTAAAATTAAAGTACATTTTTTCATATCTTACTACATTGCTTCTGCTGTTCATTTCCTGTGTGTGCTGATGCTGAATATGGTGGGGGACCTGGCGCTGCATGATTGACAGAGCAGGAATGTTTGGATGGAGCTAGCATGAAATGCTTCCTATAACCTCAACATTTCAGCAGAGACCAAAAACAAAAAGCACAGAGAGGCACCAGGTGTTTATCAGGTAACTTACAGGTTGTCTCATCCCGGGCAGGCTCCAACCGTCGGTCTTCTAGGTTGTTGAGGAAGGAGGACAGGATTTTGTGGGACATCTCCTCCTGCATGTCCCGCTCCGTCCCATCGTTCAACATACTCTCCTCTGCTAACGCCGCCACACGATCATCGTGCCGGGTCACCGGTGAGTCGGTACCAGAGGCCTGACTCATACTGGTCCTTTCACTGCTGCTCTCCATTGTGTCTTTCAGTGGTGGACAATTGAACGATGAAGTTGTTCTTCCTGTTGCATGTGAAGAGTGCCATCGATAGAGCCAATCCAGTCCTCTGTTCCACGAGAGCTTGGTGCTCACTTTTGTCTCTGAAATGCATGTAAAAAGGTATTAAGAGAAAAGTATTTGTTCATTCTGACATTTATTTAGCATTATGTAGATAAAAGGTGGTGCTCACAATATAATTACTTAATGAAATTCAATAGATTTTTATAAGAATGTTCATTTTGAATTTGAAGTCAAATGAATGCCCTTTAGACCTAAAGTTTTGAAATCCTACAACCATCAACATCAAGACAGCTTGCCTTTAGACAATATGTAAACACACACAAAGAATTTATCTACCATAACACAGGATAATTATTAATGGAAAATAATCAAACTTGGTGAGCTTGCGAGGTCTGTTTAGTGGCTCTCTGGTTTTCGCTGGACGCTTCAGGATTCTTCTGCCTCTTACTCCGGTTCTCCTTGATAGAAATAGTTGAGATAACAATAATAAGACATTAGATTTCTATAGCATTTTAAATCTAACAGATCTCAAAGTGCTCAATGTTTTTTATAGTCATGAAAGTGATAGATTAAGATAAGTGATTCAAAATAAAAGATAAGATATAAAATATGATAATAAAACGTAAACTAAGATAGTTAACTTAGCCGAAAAGTAGGGTTTGGAGGGCTCATTTAGAAGTATCCACACTCTGTGTTGCCCTCAGATGGTCGGGGAAAGCTTTACATAAACAGGAAGTAGCTGAGCACAATGCCCATTCTCCCCTAGTGTGGAGCATGATATTGGGTGTATTGAGGAGGTTGAGGTTAATTTAAGATGGGGGTGATATATGAATACTTATTGTTTTTAAGGAAATAATATTATAACAAAGAATCACACAGTACAAATAATTAAATACACTTACCTGGGGATTTTTGTTTTTAATTGTCCTTTGGCTGGTGGGAATGTGGCTCTCAAAGATGCCATCAGGAGGGGTGCCTTGCTGTCAGCCCAGTCCAGAACACCATCCCATGTAAATGTGGAGATGTTGTGTGAGTCAGCCTTTTTGTTAAAGGGCCCATCCACATCTTTGAACAGAGTTTTTCTCTGAATAAAGTAAATATACAATATTAAACATACAAATACAAAGGTTCCATGAAATCTACATGAATAATAAGACATACGACTGACAAAACTTACACCTGCCGTAATGTCTTTACAGTAGGCAGCAATCATATGGTGCCTAACTGAGGACTCTAAGAAGGAGCAGAATGCCCTGTAATACATATGTCTGACCAGGTATTCTTTGGCCTTGGCCAATGGTCCACGTACTCTACGTTCTGTTGGAGATCCTGATGTTTTTGATGTACTTCTCCTCTTCCAATTTGGTGATGTGTGTGGTTGTGTGGGTGGGTGTGATAGCTAAATCCACAGTATTTAGCAAAAAAAAAAAAACCAACAACCTAAAAATAGCTACTACAATAACAATAAATTAACTAAATAAACCACAAACAATGAAAACCAATCACTGCTGTGGCGCAGTAGAAAGTCGGTGCACTCATTCATTGCAGGACGAAGAAGTGGTGAAGAAAATTTCAGACATCCGCGATAAAATGCATGTTTATTGAACAATAACGGATATACAAACACACGGCAACCCCCGTACACCTTCCTAACATCTGTGCCTAGGCGGTGAGTACATTACATGTTTGATTTGAATGTTTATGGAGACGTGAATCGGTCTAGACCGGGAACCCCCACACGAAAAACGGGTTTCGTTTTCAAGACGTTCATGCAATGCAATGAACGTCTTGGTCCAAGGCTAATGTTTATCAGTCTCCGGTTGATTTTTAAACACTATCACAGAAGCATAACTATACGTAGTGGAGACATATTCAAGAAAATAAGCAGGTAATTAGCCGTGGTAGGAATCGCTAGCATGCTACGCTAATCGTTACTAGCATTTACTCACCGGAGTTTTCGCTCGATAAAAATCAATATCCACACGGTCAGGTTTGGCAAGAAACCCTTCTCTTCCTTACACGGAAGTCCTCGGAACTGATAACTCGAACAAAAAATGTAGTTTCAACAACTTTACAGGCAGTTATCAACCTCATCAAGCTCACTCGTCTGTCGTGTAGTGCTCTGGTTTGCATCGGCGTATAAAAAAAACAAGGAAACTGGCGGCGCTGCCAGCATTTGTGTGGGATGAATGCGCACCCTGCTGGTGACAATAAGCAACTACATCTGAAATCTTACTAGGCAGTATAGCTCTACACATTGTCAAGCTGTAAACATTGGGGATTACTCTGTGTGTGTAACTAATGGGCGTTACATGATGTTAGAATAAGTTTTCAATTTTCAGTTCAATTCAGTGACACAGAAATGTAACTTTCAACAAGTTTAATTAAACATTTTTTCAATATTGTTGATCATCATACAAAACAAATGCTAATTATTTCAACAAACAGAGCTCAGAACACGAATATAACAATTGATTACATTTAAGTCTGTGAATGAATTCTCTCCCGGAGTTTACCTTTTGGCAGAGACAGTGATAGTTGCCTCGCAACCAAGATGGATCTACCGCAGCGCGATAAATTGATCAATTTATCATATGACCTCCTGTGGCCGAAATAGGTAGAAATGATCACATTTTTAATGCCTTTTGTCCAATTTGCTTAAATGACAGTTTAAATAAAAATACAGACATTTTCAGGAAAAGTCAGGAACCAGCAGCACTGTAACTTTTAATTCAATAAAGTTCTATGACAGGGCTATTCAGTTTCAATTTCAGCTGGGCTGGATTTTAAAACCAGATAGGCTAATGGCCTACATATATATAGCCTATATATAAGCCTATACACACACGCGCATTCAGAAACAGAATAAAAAAGAGCTATCACTGCACAGAAGCATAATAAGTAACATTAACAGTATCTAATAACACACTCTATCTCTCTACCAGCATCTCCCTCTCTCCCTCTCCTCCACACATGCACACACCTCACCTCCTGATGCTTTCCTT
>NC_065509.1:39937169-39939513 GCF_006386435.1 Epinephelus moara
ATTTGTGACATCACGATACACATTTTGCGAGTTTGTAAGTAGGAGTCGATTTGAACTCAGACTACAGTTGCAGACTGCACCTTGACTCTTTTAAAATGAGACGTTTGGAAGAAGAACTCAGCATGACACCATCAACAGAGTCATTTCAGTTGGGAGTGGACCATGTTATTCCATTTGCAAAAAGATTTTTCAAGCAGCTG
Organism: Epinephelus moara; assembly: GCF_006386435.1. NCBI lineage: Eukaryota > Metazoa > Chordata > Actinopteri > Perciformes > Serranidae > Epinephelus > Epinephelus moara. Next base: position 39,937,370 of record NC_065509.1, read on the forward strand.
TCAGAAGTGCAGCGCCAAAAGCTGCGGGATGGGCAACCTGATGAGACCACCACAGATATATTGGCGGTGCTGCTCATGGACCTGATGGTGTACCTGAAGGACTCCCTGACTGACTCCCTGACAAATGTGGACAAAAATCAAATGGTCACTGAAGAGAGCGTTGCGTCAACACTGGGCAATGTAGTCCCTGAGGCTTTTGCTCAGGCTCTGGGCGTCAACGACCAGGAACCAGGTAACAGCTCTGAGACTCTAACCAAGATGATGTCTGAGGAGATTTCCAAGAGCATCAGCTCCTCCGCCTGCACCAGCTGGGACACTCGGCGACTGACTGACATGGTGGCACATGCTTGCAGCATGATATCATCATTCATGCGCAACATCAGTTTATGTTGCAGAACAAGACGTGTAGATCTGAAGGCTGATGACGATGACAGCTTCAAATTAACATCTACACCGATACGGAGCTCCAAGCTGTGTTGGCTCTCTCCTATGCAGACCTTAATGGGATCAGAGGACAGAGCCACACCAGAATCAGCACTAGAACCAGCACTAGAAGCAGCAGCAGCAGCAGCAGCAGCAGCACCAGCAGCAGCACCAGCAGCAGAAGCAGCAGCAGAAGCAGCAGCAGCACCAGCAGCAGCAGCAGAAGCAGCAGCACCAGCAGCAGCAGCACCAGCACCAGCAGCACCAGCACCAGCACTCAGTGTACCTGAGGCAGGTGCTGAACCTGTGCTGCAAGTAAGACCAGACAGGGATTTGAACACAGAGAAAAACAAACTCTGTGTCCAAATCCTTGTGGAAAAGCTGGTTACGCGGGTCTACAAAAAAGCGAAGGTCAACATTCACTTGAAAGACCCCCATATCATCATCAACCGCCTGTTTGAAAAAATATGGGCCGAAGTCGAGGGGGGCGATTATGATATCACCCCGGAAAGATTTAAAAGTCTGGACAAGACCATTTTCAAGGACCTCTGTAGATTCTGGGGCTGTGCAGAGCTCGTTCTGGTTTCATTATGTCAAGAACAACCAGAAATGGATTATGCAGTCTGCAGCTTTGCACGTCACCTTAAGACACCGCAGAGAAACATCATCTGCAGGTTCTTTTCCAGTCTGGGCAGCGTAATCTCCAGGAGGGTCAGTGCCATTTAGGTGACGTATAATGGGCTCTGTGCACCAGCTCCACTACTTCCTGAAAGGTGTGTTCTGGGTGTGCCGCAAACCTGATTAACCACTTAATCCAATAGTATAGGACAGGAAATACTCAATGCTGCACAGAGCCCATAGGATTCATGTTGAAGTAAAAAATTGGCGTGAGGCTTTTTTTCTTCCAACATGAATTCAATAGAGAGCTCATGTCCTGCCTCCCATCCCATCCAGGTGACCTCCAGGTTACCTTTTGGACACATGTAAGACAGGACTTGAGCTCTCAGGACCACCTTGGGAGTCAGCAGCGCAACCTCACAGGTGAGGGATCGATTTCCGGTCCTGAGCCTTTGTGAGTTTGTGTGTTGTCTACCTGGGTGACGGGTTTTCTCCGGGTGCTCCGGTTCTCCCGTTTTTTTTTTTTTTTTTTTGTTTTTTTTCAAGCCACTCAATTGGTTTATTGTTTTTCAATTGGAATACATCAAGTACATCAATTAAAAAAAACAAAATTGGATCTCATCTCTCTTGTCATTATCTGTCGTAGCTGTAAATATTCAAGTCAGACTAACCTGTTGATTCAGTTTCACCCAGGTTAAAGGTTTTGTGTAGAAAATACACAGAAAATGTTTCTTTTTCATGTGAAAAGCAGTTTCTTTGGCATAAAAGTTTGCTTTTGATACTTAAACTATGTTTTTCTGATAATACCCTTTATAGCAAGGTTCTGTTCAAAAGAAAATCATAGACTATATACAAGATTTCAAAATATGAAATCAATTAATTTGTCTCAATGTGTCAGTGATCGGTATTAGTCTGTCTGACTGCTGAGCGGATGTTGTCACGTTTATCACTGCTAAGTCATCCTGTTCTTCACACACGATCTTTGTTTGTCCACCACAAAAGGAACTTTCTGGCACCAACAGCACATGACAGCCACTGTCGGTCTGAACCTAAAGCAAGCAAGTTAGACGATTTGCCTTCAATTAAAAGCGTAGAAATGGTCA
>NC_065509.1:39943359-39948030 GCF_006386435.1 Epinephelus moara
AGACCACCACTGATGCTTTTTGTCCGTGCTTTACTGATAAGAGTGAAAAAGACCATCTCAAAAACAGCTAATAACTTCAAATCATTGGTAGCATAAAGATTTTCCCCAGCTGCAGCTGCTACCTGCCCGGTGTCAGTGTGAGTGACTGACACGCCCCCTGCACACAGAGGATGGAGACGGCAGGAGGAGAGGCTGTGTGAACTCGTCATCGTGAAAGATGTCTGCCAACTCGGCAATTATTAAGTTTAGTTTCACACAACACAAGGAGTTTATTTGTAACACTAAGCGAAAACACTCGGCAGTGTGCAAATTCTGCAGTGCGCAGCTCACTGAAACCGCTGGAACGACGTCAAACTTTTATCGTCACTTCGAGAGGAAGCATCATCAGGAAGGAAAAAAGAGAGAGGGAGGAAGGAAGGAAAGAAGGAAGGGAAGGAGGATGGAGGAAGGAAAGAAGGAAGGAAGGAGGGAGGAAAGAAAGAAAGAGAGAAGGAGGGCGGGAGGAAGGAAAAGAGGAAGGAAGGAGGGAGGGAGAGATGGAGGAAGGAAGAAAGGAAAGAAGGAAGGAAAGGAGGAAGGAAAGGAAAGGAAAGGAGGAAGTAAGTAAGTGAGGAAAGACAGGGAGGGAGGGGAAGAAGGGAGGAAAAAAGAGAAAGGGAGGAAGGAAGGAAAGAAGGAAGGAGGGAGGAAAGAAAGAGGGAAGGAGGGGAAGAAGGAAGGAAAAAAGAGAAACAAGTTTGCCAAGATTTGTTTCATTGTGCTCTGCAACAACAGAGCAGATATTGTTTTTGTTGTTATATTTATTTAAAAGCAAACTTAAATTAAAAAAAAACACATTTTGATGTTTTGTTATGATTTTTCTTTGATATATATGGTCTTGGTCTTGTCTTGGTCTCGACCTTCAAAAGTCTTGGTCTTGTCTCAGTCTCGGTACTCTCTTGTCTCGGTAATGTCCAAGACATTACCGAGACCACCAACATGGTGCGAACTTGTGATTTCCCCAGCTGTGGGAATAAAAACATCGCCGGCTCCCAATTCCATCGGTTTCCTGTTACAGATGTAACGCGTAGGCAACTTGGGCTAACCCACCACCAGAACAAAGCAGAGACTGGTCGTAATCACGTATGAATTCACATTTCTGTGTGATTGATTACTCGTGTCATGGATTTAGCAGTTCACCTAATACAATAAACTAAATGCAGACGGTAAAACGAGGCCGCGTATAATGTACTCTCCACAACACAACAGGCTATTAGTTCAATCAAACATTTTGTTTTACAGACAATCAGTTACCGACATCGTTATATAGACTGGTATTAGGTAATATATCTCTCTTTGGGCACAGCAGTGCGGAAATTGCGTTTTCTCTGTCCGTTGGCATCTGTGGGCAACTGAGGTGAGCTTGACACACGCGCAGCTGCTTCACCCTCGCCGGTGTTTCGGATTTACTCGCGACCCTGTTAACTGGCGACCTTCAGCCAAATGCGTCTGTGGTTCGCGACCCTGTTAACTGGCGACCTTCAGCCAAATGCGTCTGTGGTTGTCATAGTGACAACAGCTGTTTTCAGCCAGGAAGAGAACACGTAGCTGTCCTCGTGAAGGCCTATTTATTCAGTTTTTCATAACAATATCAAAACATAGCCGACCTGATCCGTCTTTGGACTCTTGTTGGAGGAACCCAGTCACGGGCCGACACTCAGTCGCGGTTTGAATCACACTTGTTATGACGACGAAGAGGCCAAGTTGCTTTTCCTGTAAATCTAACTCCTATGTCGAATAAATTTTCTAAATAGGCCTACACAGTTTCGTCTCTGGTGCCTGCCTAAATAAACATGTGCCATATTAAAGAACCATTCAGCCCTGTGAAACGTAAAAAAGAATATTTTCATGGGATTCGAACCCACTTCATTATGGGAAAATAAATTAAAAGCACACAATTAACATGGTGCGCCACTATGACAACACCACTTAGTTAACAGATCCATTAAAAATCCGACAACATACAGCCAGCTACGTCTTCAAATTGGGAGGTAGCCAGATCAACTTGTGACCACACTGTCCATGCACTGAGGAACATTTTACAATCTCACTGCTTTCCAATACAAAAACCAGCGATTTTGGGGAAATCACAAGTTCGCACCATGTTGGTATTCCTCTGTTTACCTACAGCAGCTGACGAGGGTGTGGCGTGAGCCTGAGCCGGTGTTCACGCTGTAGTAGTAGGTATATATAGGGCTAGTACATCTTTTTCCTCACTAATAATAGCCTACTGGTTCTCTGTTGGAAACAGCTGGTGAAATTTTCGTTAGCCGTTGCTATCCTGCGCACCTGCATGCCGTGGTGATGAACTGTCTGATTGATTTCTGTTGGCGTGCTGTCTTGCGGGCCTGCATGGCGGAGTGATACTGGCCAGAAAATAGTCCCAATTGATAGCAAGGTCTGACGTAATGCGGGGATATTTTAAAATTGTTGAAATAGTCTAACAAAACACATGCATACTTTTTTGTAGCTTGAAACCTTTTGGTTACGTGTCCCCCGTACATCTTCAGAACTACTTCTCCGGTAAGCTAAGGGCGATTTCTCAGAGCAGGAGGCTCGTTGAGAGTAGTGACACCGTCACATCAGAGCTACAGATGGCACATCAGAGCTACAGATGGTCAGCGTTTCACACAACTTCATGTCCAAAAACCTGAACTATCACTATCTCATTGAGAAACCCCCGGATCCCCCCACTGACATGACCGCTGTGGCTAACACACCGGGCAAAGCAAAGCAAAGAAAACAGGACATAGTGCCGCTGAACTGATGAAGCTCGTATTATAATATTACATTTTTATTATATTATTATATTTAGAAAAAGAGACTGTTTCATTAGATTCAAATGTATAGACCTATAGCTAGGCTAATGTTAAATACTGTTGTAAAATGAATTGATTAGTCGAAATTAGTCGTTACCCTGTATGATTCATCACTTGACATGGTGCAGGCCGATGGCTTCACACACTTGGCATCGAACCTGGCAACCCGACTGCTGGAATTATGTTTTGTAGTTGCGACTACGATCTAGACACACTAGATGGCGGTATTCTGCTCATTCTACATAATCAACCTTTAATGTATATATTGCATATATGTATATAGGTTTGGTGTGTCTGGGCTATGTATTGCTTGTTGGAAACAAAATAAAATTATTATATAAAAAAAGAAAATACATAATACTGAGAGACAGAATTCCAATTTTTGCTAATTCTTTTATATATATTTGTGCCCTGAAATGATTTAGTTCTTTCAGCATGGAGAACCACTTTAATAAAAAGTCATTGTACGGCTTTTCCCCCACATTAAGAACATGCATTGGAATGAGACGTAATATTTCAATGTATAAATGTCAATTGTTGAGATTTTCAATCAATCAATCAATCAATCAATCAATCAATTTTATTTATAAAGCCCAATATCACAAATCACAATTTGCCTCACAGGGCTTTACAGCATACGACATCCCTCTGTCCTTATGACCCTCGCAGCGGATAAGGAAAAACTCCCCAAAAAACCCCTTTGCCATTAAAGCTCTGATCAGAGAGTAAAACTTTTTAAGAGGGTTTCTAGAAACAAGGACAGCAGATGTCACTGTACCGCCATTACTAAACATCTTTGTAAGGGGACCTCAGACTCTATAAAAACACGAATAACTGAATATCCAGCCATGCATGGTGCCTCTGTGTGACAGGAAGTGGGAGAGATGAAGAGTTGACTGAGTTTGATCCCTGTATAAACTGTAGTTGGACAGTTGTTGGTACAGCATCTCTGCAGGGAGGAGCATCAAGTCAGTCAGCAACACACATATCAGGGTTTTGATAACACCTTCAAAATAAAAGCATGGATTTGTCACTTTAGAATATTAGAGTTTAAAAGTGTGCTTTCTTTGCATCTGTGCTGCGTCTTGTCACCAACATTTTCAAACTTGAGCTCTTTAAAAGTCAGCTGTACATCATCATCATCATCATCATCAGAAGCATGAAAAGGGTGATTAACTAATTGTAAACTTGGATGATGATGTTGGATTATCAGCTCAAGGAGATAATCCGTTTTAAAGCTATTTCTTAGGTAGACCAACAATTTTTCTGCCAATCTTTTTGATTTTCTTCCATATAGATGGTACAGTATGCGAAAAGTTTATTTTGATCTAAGCCACTTGAGGATAAGTTCACCACCTTGCCATACCCAACTAACATTGCAAGCAAAAAAATCGACTGTTTAAGACTTATTTTAGATGGTTTACAGGCATTACATTGTCTTTCTGTGAAAATGATTATTTTAATCTACCTTTTAAAGGCTGCATTGAGCAATCATTTTTATTTGTGATCAATATGCTGATTATTTTCTCAAGTAATGGTTTTGCTTATAAAATATCTGGAAATAGTGAGAAATGCTATTATACTTTCCTAGATACAAAGGTGACACCTTCAAACTCCCTGATTTATCCAACCATATGTCTAAAACCTAAATATACACTCACCGGCCACTTTATTAGGTACACCTTGGTAGTACCAGGCTAGCACTACATCCCAAAGGTGCTCTATTGGACTGAGATCTGGTGACTGTGGAGGCCATTGGAGTACAGTGAACTCATTGTCATGTTTGAGATGATGTGAGCTTTGTGACATGGTG
>NC_065509.1:39948119-39986050 GCF_006386435.1 Epinephelus moara
CCCGTCTGGCACCAACAACCATGCCACGTTCAAAGTCACTTAAATCACCTTTCTTTATCATTCTGATGCTCAGTTTGAACTTCAGCAGCTCGTCTTCACCATGTCTACATGACTAAATGCATTGAGTTGCTGCCACGTGATTGGCTGATTAGCTATTTGCATTTAGGAGCAGCTGAACAGGTGTACCTAATAAAGTGGCTGATGAGTGTATTCAGTTTAGTATTGTATCTGACAAGGAGGAGCAACAAAATGTTTATTTTTTGAGAAGCAGGAAACAAACTCGAACAAAAATATACTCAATGTATCAACACAGCTTTTATTTTGTCAGTCTGTGACTAGAAGTTGTTTTCCACTGCGGGTGACTTGATGGTGTTGCAGAGCGGCAGGTCAGAGAGGTTGAATGAGTGTTTAGTTTTGGAGGGGTTCCTACAGAGAGGAGTTACTATGGCAGGAGTTCTGCATATCATTCTGCTTTTATTTCTGCATTGTGGATCATTTATCTTCACTTTATCCAAACCTACTGATGACACAGCTACAGTGAGATCCACTGTGGATTCAGATGCTACATTTACTACAATTGAGAGCCTTATTTCTGCAGGAGAAATCAACACCACTGAGGTTCCCACCACCACAGGAGTCATAACCAGTTACAGCGAGACAACTGCTAAACCTCCTGAAACCACCACAGCTGCTAAACATGTGACTGAAGATGCAGGTAAAACAACAGGAAGACCGGTGTCCGGGAAAGACACTGAGGAAGAAGAAGATGAGGGTCCTTTGGAATTAGGTGAGGAGATATTAATATTGTAGATGTTATATGTTGGAATTTTAATGCAGTTTGTTTTACTCCATATGAAAACATTATATTTCTGTGGACATTTGCACAGTGGTCAAATTAATTTGACCTTTTTACATTATTATTTTTAGTCGTGCCAACATGGCTAAATGTACGTTTTTACAGCCTGGCTAATTGTTCGCTGGTTTTCCATGTGTTCCATTACTTTTCCCATGAACAGTCATGCCGGTAAAGTCAAGTGTTCCTCTGCAAACAGAGAACAAAGTGACCAGAACTTTAATTCAAGGAATAAATGTGTTGTTTGCATCTTTAGAGAATAGATACAGCAAATTTACAAACTGGTGCTGGTGGAGTTCTGGGGTTAAGAAATGTTCCTCAGGTCAAAGGTTCCAAATGTCCATTGGTTAAGGATCCTCCTCAGGATTTAAATAACAAGTCAAAGTAACGTTCCTCAGGGTTCCTCGGAGCCTCCCAGATTCTCAGAGTGTAAAGAGAGCCCTGTTGGCTCTGCATATCTGCGGTCAGGGAGTCAGTGTCCGAGGGTTGGGGGAGGATGTTCCACATTCTACCCTCTGCGCGGTGAGGCATTTTTGCTGTGTGTTTTCTACTGATGGAAACCAGATGGGCTGCGTGATGCCTCAGACCAAAAAAACAAAGAACAAGACCCCTCACACTCCTGAAAACCAATCCTGTGATGTTGTCCATGCAGGCAGTGAGTCAACTGTACGCTCACTGGAGCTGCGGCTGCAGCCAAATGGATATAATGTAAATAGATGTGAACATCCACAGCCAAAAACATCAGCTCCGCAGCATTTACATTAATGCAGTCTCAGGTTTTAAAGCTGGTTTGTGCTGCTCGCTGCAGCTCCTCTTTTAGTGGTGAGTGAAGAACTTTCCAACAATGTTAAAGGAGGAGTGAAACATTCTGCTAAAATACAAATGGCTGTTTTGGGGGTTGAAGTATTCCTTAATACGACTTTTGCAAGTTTTTTGCAAAATGGTTCTTCCTGTTGTACTGTTCACATGACTAATTCACAAACTCTGAAGTCATGTTCTACGAGATATGTGTTTTCTACTATGCGTTAAATGGTTTGCATTTTTGTAGCAAGGAGGTCCACCAGGAGCGTTAAGGTAGCAAAGAAGCCCAAAACAATCCTGAAGAAACCCAAACTCGTCATCAAGAAGCCGAAGGTTGTTAAGAAAGCCAAACCTAAGGTCAAACCCAGTGTGAGCCCGTCAGTGGCCACGGAGACGGTCCCACGTATGTATGGGGAATAGCCCTGATGTGTATACAGTATGTCAATCAGACAAGGGTCACATGTTGGTAGCAAATAGTTTGAGGTGCTTTCACATGGAGGGTTTGCTGTGTCAGGACAATTCAAGTGGTCTCAGGTGATTTTTTTGACTCAATACCAGTTTAATGGGGAATTTGAAGCTCACTGGGACACACTGAATTGTTGGTTGAGGTAAACCCACTCAGGAAAGCATCAAACAAACCCTAGAAATATTTGCTAATTTAACCCTAAATTCAGACCCAGATCTGATTCATGTGATTCCTCTACTGAGGCAGAGCATACTGTATATCTGAACCTGTGTACTAATTAAATCTGCTGCTTCACTACTGTCTCAAAGCAAAGCACAGACTCATAACAACAAATCTCTGATACAGCGTTAATGAGAAGACAGCTTCACCTCTCTCTGCACCAACACTGTGAAAATACTGGTGTCAAAATAACACCAGGAGAAATATCAATTGTCAGTGATCTGTGAAAGAGGGATATCTTTCACGAACAAAGATCACACCGATAAGATAAAGATTTTGAATGGTTTATTGTAGATGATGGATTAAGGGCTGAGAGATTGAAAGGATAAGGATTGAGGGATGATAGGATGTATGGTGAAGGGATGAGGGTAGAGGAATAAGGGAAAGGGTTGGGGATGACGGGTAAAGGATGAAAGGATGAAGATGGAGGTGGAAGGGTTGAGGGATAAGGGTCGAGGGACGAATGGATGAAGGGTTAGGGATGACAGGATCTCAATCTGGGCGAGTGTGATGATGGATGTATTGGTCGAAGGCAGGAACGCAGGAGGGATCCCGGGAGTGAGGACACATTCACACTGGCGCTATTTGGTCCGCTTTAAACAAACTCTGGTCCGGTTCCACGGATAGTTCAGTTCATTTGGAGTGGTGTGAACGCTCATTCGAACTCCAAAACGAGCGAACCCTGGCCTGCTTGAAAACTTGGGGTCTGGTGCAGTTCGATTACAGTGGGAAATGCAAACGGACTATCCAGTGAACCAAAGCGAGGATGTGAACCAAAGATAGGAAGTGACGTAGGGCGCAGTGCATTTTGGGTAGAAAAAAAACAAAGCCAACAGCGCGGACTGCAAGAAGCAGAGGTAAAAAAAGAAAAAGTTGGAAAATGTCTCGTGGGCAGACGTGGAGTAGTGAGGAGGTGCAGGCGCTTATTGATACATGGTCAGAGGACTATATATCGCAGTTGCTTGTGGCTACCCACAATGGATTTCTGTTTTCAGTCCTGGGCAATCGATGAGCTGGGTTTTCTTCTTCCTCGTGCTCTTTTTCTTCCTGGTCAGTGCTCGTTTTGGGCGATACTGCCCCCAAATGAGCAGCTGTTGTAACTGCGTGACGTTGTCCAGGCGGTTTGGTCCGCTTTAAAAAGTGCAGTGTGAAAGTGAACCGAACCAAATGAAGGTGTGAAATTTTTCGGCATTCCCCATCCAATCGAACCGAGTCCCCCGGACTATCCTGGTGTGAATTGGCCCTGAGTGTGGGAGTTGTCTCTTCGTGAACTCAGTTTTGGATAGAACCCCCCACTGGTTCCTCTAGGCAGAAAAGAGCAGAAAAAAAGATGTAAGAGACGAGAAGGGATTGGGTGGGTTGGATGTGAAGAGAAAAAGGATGCATCAGGTGTGTTTAAATACTTCTGGGCGGGTGGGATGTGTTCGAGGCGTGGTCTTTGTTCCCTCTGAAAATGTTGCATTCCTCTCAGTTCACAGACGAACTGGTGTCTTCCTGTACATTGTCGTCTGTAAACTGACTGCTAAGTGACCCATGTGTGACAAAATAATCTCACATGACCTGGGTTCGCAACGTCCGTCACTTTCCAAAAGTAGCGAGATTATTTCATCACATACTGTGTCCAAAATTAAGCTCTAAAATACAGATTTCATTTATTATTTTACATGTTTTATGTTTTATTGTCTCACGAAATAATTACCAATGTCTCCTGTGGTCTTCCTGTCACTTATTTTCTCACTGTTGCTGCCTCTCTGTTTTGCTCCTCTCCGGCCAGTCTCACTCTCTCTATAACCTCATCTCTCAAAGTACAATGTTTATAAGGACATTTATTATAACCATAACCCTAAAACCAAGTTCTGACCTTACAATACATGATTAACATTATGGTGTGGAGGTTTGGTGCACTGGTCTGGTCTGCTTTAGCCTCCAGAGAGCTGTGATTGTTCTACCAGCTGTTTTGTGTATGTGCCCTTGTAAGTTTCATATATAAGTATATGCATGCATAGTTTTGTGTGTGCACTGGACTGAAAAATGAGCTGATTGAGGAAGTGTGTGTATGTGGAGTGTCAGTACATATAATGTGTGTATGCAGACGGAAAGACCAAAGTGGAGATAACTGTAGGAATAAATGCTTAGTAAGCAACTTGTCACGTCACATCGAATCAGAGCTGATGCCCATTAAAATCCCTTCAGGCCCGTCAGCTACTACCATAGTTAGATAAACTGTGAGGGATACGCCGGAAAAGTTGCCATGTTGGGAAAGTAAGTAAAAGTTGTTTTTTTTTTTTTAAATGGTCATTTTACTTTTAAAAAACCTCTCCAACCAAAACCAAATTTGGCCGATGTTGTGTAATATGGTGCAATATTCTGCTGTAATTCTTTGGACAGTTGTAACCAAATTTAGGTGCTGCATACTCATATCAGCTCCAGCCGACCCTTCAGATTTGTTGACATTTTGCCTTCAGCTGGTGCTGCAGCAGTATGATACATTTCAATGGACATTATTTAGTCAGCAGCGACTTTTGACCAAAGCAAAATTATCCTCACACATCACACCTATTTTGGCCTCCTTGCATTGGCTCCCAGTCTCTTTTGGAATCCGTTTTAAAGTACTTATAATTACCAACTCAATTAAGACTCTTAAGAATTAATGAAGACTCTCAGCGCCAGAGTACATAATTGAGCTTCTCAATTTCCACCGTCCAAACAGGCCCCTCAGGTCTGGTCTTGACTTACTTGCATTTTGCACAATTAATCATGAATAGGGATCATGAAGCTGGAAGATCATGATGAAGAACCCATTGAGATGAGGCTCAGGGTGGGGAACTTGTCTTTGATGAGGCGCCTTGAGCTTGATCTTCTCCTTGTGGATCTGTCTAAAGAGAAGAAATGAGGCAAAAGGAAATGAAAAAAGGGTTTGGGGGGTAGCAGATGTGAAACTGAGATAGACAAGGAGAGACAGTCATGGTCTTTGTTCCTTCTATAAACAGTTTTGGGCAGACAAGGATAAACAAACTGAATGGCGCTTTTACAAAACCACTTTTTTGTTTGCAATTTAGCCCCCAAACCAACAATGTTAATTATTTTCTCTCCTTGGGGACTTTACGGTTTTGTCTTCTGAATATTATTTCCGGAGTCTCTGTGGCTCAACTCCAAATGTTTGTGGTTTGACAGGAATCCACCGATCAACAGCAACAAAGAGACGTCACTTTTTAAAAGCTCAGCAACATTTTGAGTCACACTCAGCTCATCAGAGATCCAGATGGACTACAGGACCAAAGGGGGACAGGGTCTTTACAGGAAATGCCACCTACATTTAGCATTTGTTTATACTGCTGCTATACCTTCGCCTGAGACTTTTTAACAGCCAGTAAAGCATCCTGGCAGGAAGAGGCAGCTTGAACCGAGCTGAACCCTTCAGACAATGAGAGTCTGTCTGAGGCTTTAATACGGCAGCGGAGGGCGCTGGACAGGTTTAAAGACATTTCACCCTCTACAAGAGAGTTGTGCTTCCCCTGTTTCCTGCTCTGCTTTTTAACGTCTCTTCCAATTAGCATCTTCTGCTTAACTGGTAAATCCATCAGAGCTGGAAGAAGTCTTACTTAGGTAAAAGTTGCAACACCTCAAAATGTAGGAAAGCATCTGCATTTGTTTTGTTTTTTTCTGTAATATGGCAACTGTCATTTGTCCCATTTACAAAATGTGCTCCTTTAGTGTTATATAATTCATGCACATTATATAACATTGCAATATTTGAAGACAAACGTCCCTCTGTTGTAAAGGAGCAGTGTGTAGGATTTAGCGGGATCCATTGGCAGAAATGGAATACAATATTCCTGACTATGTTTTAATTAGTGTATAGTCACCTGAAACTAAGAATTGTTGTGTTTTTTATTAGCTAAGAAAGCCCCTAATTAGAGAACAGATCCTCTTCATGGATATTCTTAGATCTGGACACCAGACCCTGAGTTGGTACCCTGGAAATCCAGAGTTCTCGCGAGAGCAAAATTTGAATTTGCTCAGCGAGTCACTCTGGCAATCGTTGGAGCCGAGCTGCACCAATCACATTGGTGTATCTGATATAGGCGGGCCAGAGGTGAGCTAAACAGATGACGACAGCGCTGCGTCGATGAAGTCCGGAATCAGTCAGTAAACATTGCAAGATGGCTACGGATGAACACCAGTTGTTAGAAACGGCTTTGGCCGCTACAATGAACGAGTTAGACTTGGCTTTTTCTCTAAAAGAGGAAGAGAAGACGGCGCTCGAATCTTTCGTTTGCAAGAAGGACGTTTTTGCTGTTTTGCCGACCGGATACGGCAAGAGTCTAATCTACCAGTTAGCTCCGCTGGTAGCTAAACCCCATGTATTGTTCTGATTGGTCGTAGTGTTATCCAATTGCGTGCAGTGATATTTTCAAATGCATGCTTGGTGCTGCCCCTTGAGTTGCATTACTCATAGCCAGACCCTAAATCTTTCTAGATTTGGGTCTGGATTTCCAGGCTACCAAGTTGGCACCTATTTAGTCCAATGAGAATTGCTGGTCTGGCACATACGCCAAAAATGTTTCTAGCTTCCGGGTTTACCTCCAGGGTATGCAGCCCACTGAAGATGTGCAGTAGCGTTCCTCCTGCTGGGTCCACCTGTGAGTCCTTGCTTGGCCAACCTGTGTTCATTGCCAGGTCGTCAAATGCTGATGCTTTGTCACTCGTGATAGAAACCCCTTGGCGTATTTATGTGGCCATACCTAAGTGTCACAACATTGACTTTTGGTTTTACAATGTAGTTAGTTTAATGCCCAGTGAATCCCATAAGACACTAAAGGGGACCTTTGGGGTCTGTATCAGACGCCGAGGGCCAGAACAAAGCATCGGCATTTGATGAACTGGGAATGATAATGTGCCGGCTCAGCCCTGAAACTTTACATTTGATGTCACAGGTTTTCAAATCACTTTCCTCTGCTCGGGGAAAGTTTTACAAAAATAAAACCTGTGTTGATCACAAATTCATAACTGTGATAGTCATACTTGACTTTGTTTGCAGTTCGAGGTGTCCTGTCAGTTTCACTGACGTCTCTTTGCAGTGGTGATCTATGGGGAAAATGCTTTCTGGGCAGCATTGGGTTTTTTTGCCGAAATACTGTGAGTGGCCACTGAGAAAAACTGGAAGCAGGGCTGAGTGGCATTCCTGGGGGCCTGGTCCTCTTTCACATAGCCTGTCATGTTTCTACAGTAGCCCAGAGTGGACAAACCAAACACTGGCTCTAGAGAGGGCCTCTCGCGATTTTATATTGCCTCAAGGTCACTCCAGGTTCTGCAGCACGAGAGCGGAGTATTTAATTGGCTGCAATCTGCAACCTCACCACTAGATGCCACTAAATCCCACACACTGCTTCAGGTGATTTAGTTTGTTCTCACATGCTTTAGAGAGTTGACCTTGTGACCTCCCAGCTCTCACAAGGTCAAGTGTTTGTACATATGTTCAGCATCATATGTGAACATGTGAGTGTACGTGTTTGCATAACTGCAGTATGGTTTGCAAACCTGCATACACTGTGTTACCGAGGAGCAAAGTGGGGTGAGATCTGGTTCCATTAGTTTATTCCCAGTGTAAACTGGAATTTGAACGTTTACTTAAAAACACATAAAGACATTAATCTGCTGTCTCTTTGGTTGTATTGATGACACAAACAGTCAGTCCTTTAACAATTTCTGTGCAAAAACTAAACTAGAATTTTACCTCTGGAGCAGCGGCTTCTTCTCACTTTGCTGCTCTGCCTTCTACTGTCATGGTGTGATAATATTCAAATGGTTAATACATCCCTGTTGGCTGTGTCAGAATGTCCTCCACTGGGTCTGGAGTCACTCAGGGTCAAAGACACCCAGCTGAGAGCGTCGTCCTACAAGCGCAGAGGCCTGGGCCCTCACCGCGGCCGACTCAACATCCAGGTAACCACACAGACTGACAGCTAATCAAAGACTTCATCGATCACATGCTACAGAGCAACAGTATGACAGAGTGTTTCCTGTGCGTGTTTCAGTCTGGGATAGAGGATGGAGACATCTACGATGGAGGCTGGTGTGCTCAGTACAGAGACACGAAGCAGTGGCTGGAGGTCGACGCTCGGCGACTGACTCGCTTCACTGGTGTCATCCTGCAGGGTCGCAGCTCCATCTGGAGGTCAGTACTGAGGGTCAAAGTTCATATAGCATCAAGAGTGAACAAGCTCTTCTTTACAGCGATGTTCATCTCAAAAATTTTTAACACTCGCCAAATTGAAAAGCTTCCAGTTAGGGGAGAACAGGGGTGGTTGTCACGTTCATTAGATTTTGCTCTCTAGAGGGCGCTGTTAAAAAACCTTCCCTTCCCGTATAATCAATTTACCGTTTATTTTTTTAGATTATTTATATGATAGTGATTAGTGTCTAGTTGCTGACATGTTGAGGCAGAGGGTACTGTCTGTAGCTCTGGTTGAGGGTGAGAGGCTGTCAGCAGATAAACAGAGATCTGTGTGGGTACATGAGACCCTAAAAAAGAGGCTGGATCATGGGGAGTACCACCAGTTGGTCCAGGAGCTTCTCCTCCATGATGGATGTTTCCAGGCATATTTTAGGATGACTCAGGGGCAGTTTGACAACCTGCTGTCTATCATCGGGCCGTATAGCTCTGGGTAACCGCTACCACCACATACCACCACTACTGTACTGATTAATCCTTTAAATAGAAAAAAAAAAGCATAATCTTTTCTCTGATGGTAGATGGGGGTCTTGTTTTGGATTCAAGCTCTATGTTGAGATTCTTCTGTGTATCACACATGAAATGTAATGTACTACAGAACTCCACGTGTCTTGTTCACACACAGTTGGAACGTGGTCCATACCTACAAGGTGCAGTTCAGTAACGACTCGCTGGTCTGGAAGCCAAGTATGAACGGGACAGAGGAGGCTGTGAGTGAAAACATTTTTCTTTTCCAACCTTCAAACTGAATTTTTATCTCTTGATGCTTCTGTGAATGTTCCCCACCTTCACATTCCAATTATCAAACTGCTGTCAGATATAAACCAGTGATATCCTCGTCACACACTCCCTCACCTGTCTCTCAAGACTTTGTTATAATGGTGGTAACAGCTTGTGGGTGAATTACTTTACTGGATTGAAATGAGTGAATTATTACAATGTTCTGACCAAGGCTTTCTCATTGCAACTTGTGCATATGTTGCAACATGAAAAACAATCTATCTATCTAGCTATATATGTATACATATATATATAGGCCCGCTGTCAGGGGGGTTCAAAGGGAAATGACCCCAGCCCAAGGTCAAGGGGAGCCCATAAAAAGATCTATGATGACCTTTAAATTGGATCACATACAATAATAATATAATATATCACTGGAAATACAATCTGTATTTACATTTATTTGTATTGATATGTATTTACATGATAAATACATGTATTTTTATAATTAAAACACATTTCACATGACACAGAAACAATTAGTGTCTTTAAGTTTTTTGATGTTTTTGTATAATGTAATGTACCCTGGCTCCCTTATTTATTTTCTGTTTACATGTACTTTACGGATTATTATTGATTTATCTCTTATGTCTCTGAAACTTCCTGTAATCTGTATCCTTGTATCTTTGCAATAAAGTTTAAATAATAATAATAAACAAACAAACAAACAAAAGAAACAGTGTGATCATGGTTACCGAACGGTCAGCGTCATTTTAAATTAAAAGAAAACAACTGTGAATATGGTTTGAAACTGCTCATGATCTTCAGTTTGCCCAGGTACAAGTCTTTATTTGGTTAATCTAACGTTAATCGTCCAACACTGAAAGACACAATGGAGAGCAGCGGTGAAAGGACCAGTATGAGTCAGGCCTCCGGTACCGACTCACCGTTGACATGTCCAACAAAATCCTGTCCTCCTTCCTCAACAACTCTGGATGTAAGTTACCTGATAAACACCTGGTGCCTCTCTGTGCTTTTTGTTTTTGGTTTCTGCTGCAATGTTGAGGTTATAGGAAGCATTTCATGCTAGCTCCAAAGTACCGTTAGCTCTAACGGTTAGTTACGGGACGTTTGCATGGGCGCGTTATGAGACAACGGGCCCCACCACCTCTCCTAAAGAGCAGCTAGATACACACTTTGTGGTGGTTTAGCCTCTTATTGTTGTTGTTTTCCGTGTCTGTGTAGTCATTACGCATATCTGTGTGCTTTGTGGTCTTTTTGTGTCTCTTTGGGGCCATTTTGTGTCTTTGTGGTTGTTTTTCCCCTTTTCCTAGTCATAAGTCGCTTTGTGTCTCTTAGAAGCTTTTTGTAGTCATTTTTATTTCTTTGTGGGCTTTTTGTAGTGATTTTGTGTCTATTTGGAATTTTGTGTCTCTTTGCGATCATTTTTGGGTCTTTTGTTTGTTTGTTTTTGCCTTTTTGTAGTCATTGTAAGTCTCTGTGTCTCTTTGTAGCTTTTTTGTAGTATTTGTAGTGATTTTGTGTCTCTATCTGGACGTTTTGTGTCTATTTGCGGTCATTTTTTGTCTCTTTGTGGTTGTTTTCCCCCTTTTATAGTTAGTAGTCTCTTTGTGTCTCCTTGCCATAAGCTCCATAAGAAAACATGCACAAATACGGACAGAAGGCTGCATCTGTGTGCGTGTCGTATATGTATCAAACGTTGAGCACAAATAAGCCATGTGGGTGCATTTGCTCTTTGGATGGGATTTTGCTTCGAGAGGAAGCAATGTGTGGAGCCAGGAAATAGTTCTAAATAGACCCCAAATCCTAAATCATCCTACAGTGTGTCTGTTAATGCTTATCCAACTTACTAAGGCTTAATTTAATAACTTATGGCAAGAAAATAAAATGCATTAGATTTGAAAACCAGATATTTTATTGTTTATTTGTATCATAAACCAATGTCACACACCACAGCTCTTATAGCCTCAGCTGATCTGCAGTGCTCGTCCCTAGATGGCCCTTTAAAATACATAAAATATTTGTATTGGAAACTGTACCTTTAAGATCAAACCAATCAATAACTGTGTGTTTGTTTGCAGATCCTCCCGTTTGATGCAGGTGGAGGAACCAATGACCGAGGACAGCTCTGCTTCCATGAATTCCTCGGGCGCTGAGGTGGCATTGTGGCACAACTTGGATGAGTATTTGGAGCCGGCGACAGAGGAGGCGATGTCAGCGATAATAAAAAGCTTGGACAGTTGTCAGGAGATGACAGAAGCAGGCGTGAAGACACCAAGCCCTGCCAGCAGTCCTGAAGTCCTCAAATATATCTCGACTAAAATGAGCTTCTCAAGGAAAAAGACCAAAGACAAGTTGGACAGTGTGGACATTGTGGATGGCTCCTCCTGCTGCCCCTGGAAGACACCTCTGTGCTTCACCAGCAAAGCAAGAGAAGCCTTTAAAAAGAGCCAGAAGGTGTCCGCTGAAGTGGTGGATGGATCACCTCTACAGGACTCGGAGATAAGTTATCCGGTGGCTGTGTCCCCTGAGGAGGTCGTCAAAGACCTTTCACGCAGCAGGTTTGTCGACACCAGCCTGGATTTACTGAAGGACTTCCTCAAGAGGTCGCTGTTCGTATTCTTCTCGTATTGCGTCGAGGCAGATGTCGCCTCACCCGAACCCTACAAGGACTCTATGAACTCTGTGGCCTCAGAGATGCTGGACATTGTAGAACAGAGTGTAAACCAAGTGTGCCAGCTGCAGCCGAGGAAATTCACCTTACCATGGCAACGGTCTGAAAGCACCACAGTGTCTGAGGAACAAGTTGCCGCTGTTGCATCAACGCTTGAAGACAACTTGCAGAAGACGCTGAGGAAATTTTTGAACTTCCACAAAGAGGCTTCGGACAAACTGAAGGGGGACGAAGACGTTCAGTCTGACAGAAGTCACAAGACAGGTGTGGACGCCCAGGAGGGCGATGTTCTGCATGGCGGGGCGGCTGGTTCGTGGAGGTCCAGAGTCGAATGCTTGGCAGGTTCTCTGGATGACACAGAGAAAGAAAGCGGAGTGCTGACGAGGTTGACGAGACTGGAAGAGCTGATCGGCCAGGACAAGCTGCGCAGCTCCTCTAAGACGCAGGCTTCCACACAGGATCAGGAGGATCTGGAGGAGTTCCAGCTGCTAACAGAGGAGAACCCTCCTACCGACTAACTCCTCCCTTCCTCATCCCACCATCCTCTCCTAGGAGGATATATGAGAATAAATGATTTCATGTTCATCAGCATTTGAAAAAATGACTAAACAATTCATCATTTCAGGGGAGACGCCCCGATTCTTTCATGCTCTGGTCAGTTTGGATATTTTGGGCTATTTTGCTTCCATAACTTGGCTTCTCTCAGACTTGTGAAAAAAAATATATTTCACAGACATTCAATAGGTCAAAATACACATTTAGGTGTTTTGTGTTTTTTTTGTTCTGGAAATGTATTCAAAAAGCACATATTTAATGAAATAATGCCTTGCTAATATTCTTTAATATAAAATACATATTTTGTTATAAAATGTATATTCAATAATATAAATTTAATATAACATAATATTTTAAGATTTTATATTTAAACTATGTAAATTATTGTAATATAAAAAATATAAAATCATTTACATATTTTGATATCAAATTTTAATATAATATTTGATAATATATATTTTGTTATGGAATGTGTATTTGATATAGTATAGATTTGATATAACATTATATTAAAAATATTTTATGGTTAAAATATAAAATATTTGCGGGGCGGCACGATGGTGTGGTGGTTAGCACTCTCGCCTCACAGCAAGAGGGTTGCCGGTTCGATCCCGGGTGCGGGAGCCCCTCTGTGCGGAGTTTGCATGTTCTCCCCGTGTCAGCGTGGGTTCTCTCCGGACTGGGGACTAGGTTAATTGGTAACTCTAAATTGTCCGTAGATGTGAATGTGAGTGTGAATGGTTGTTTGTCTCTATGTGTCAGCCCTGCGATAGTCTGGCGACCTGTCCAGGGTGTCCGTCCACCCTCTACCTGTAATGAATACATATAAATATAAATTTTCATTTCATTTTTATTTATTCAGGGAAGGAAATTGACTCTTCACTAGGTCACTGACGCAGGCTAACCAATCATAACATACAACAACACAGCTGTGCTCCATTGACTCTAATGCAGTCGTTTCAGATTTCCTTCATTTTCAGGCTGGTTTTGTGGATTTGGAGCTAAATGTTGTGCCTGGGGCACGTCGTGTATTAATGATACTCGTTACCTGGAGAGGTTGGAAAAAGATATACGTTTCTTCCGACCCTGCTGTACAGGAACCAGTGAAGGGAAGCAGGGAAACTTTGCTCATATTCAACCAGCTGTGTGTCACTTCCCCTGGAGATCCCTGTTCATCTGCACACACTGCGATGCCACACAGCTGGTTCAATATCAGCAAAGTTTCCCTTTATATTCATTGTCATCTGTGGCGATCAGCAGTGATGTGGTGGTTCACTTTTACACTGTGATCTGTAGCCTATAGTTCGGCTTTAGCTTCTAACTATCTTTGTCTTTTTAACCTGTTGCTGCTGCTGAGTCAGTTTGACGTCCTGGATATATCCTTCAAACACACACTGTAGACCCCTCTGTCTGCTGCTCTCTGGAATCACCCTGTCATTTTTACAAAAATATGATAATATTTCTTCAGGGAGTGCAGTTAGTTACAGTGTGGGCTCCATGTTTACTCTGACAGCTTGTCGGACCATCACAAATGGGCGGGGCTTAGCAAAAGGTCAATTTTTGGTAGTTTAAAAGGGTTATATTTGAACACGTCCTGTTATGTATTTCTAAGTAAATGCTTCATGTTGAAACTCCTGCAGCAGATGTTTAATGTCACTTTATGGAAGAAAATGAGAAAAGTAGTCATTACAGTGTAATTTACCCACAAACCATTGCTGCCATTCCAACAGAGGCCTGTAAAGGAAAGTTTGATCACCAGTGTTAAAGTATTCGGCAGAATGTGAACGATCTAACAGTGAACAAACACTTTGGAGTTTCTCCTTTTTGTTACGAGGGAATAATAGTAATGATGGTTACATTCACGAATCTCTGCCCTTTGGTTACTCAGGATGCCAGAACAGGTTTGGAAACTCTACAGCTTTGGTTTGGTTTGTTTGTTCCAGTGGTGTTTGAGGCATGTGTGCCGCAGCCACAGCTCACCATGAAGTGTCAGTCAGGCAGGGATTATTTCCATGAGGCATCAGACTGGTTCAGAGGTTCTCTAGAGACAAATTAGTTTAAAAGAAATACATCTTTTCATAAGTCTCATCTGGCCTGGGAACACCTCGGGGTCCCTCAGCAGGAGCTGGGGAGAGGGACATCTGGGGTGCTTAGCTTAGCCTGCTGCCCCCACAAACTGGCTTTGGATAAGCGGTTGAAAATGGATGAATGTATAGTTCACAGTGGAGATGGGCAGGAAATATTAGGCAGGCAGAAAGACAGGTGACTTCATGACAAAGCTCCCTGCTACATTTAAACGTAGCAGGAACCAGTTTTTTCTGGCCTCAGATGAGAAACGGGACTTGTTTCTAAGATAAAACTCAAACTTCAGCCTCAGCTCTTAAGATTATCAGCCTGAGGTAAAGGTCTCTGTATTTCACCACATGTGTTTCCCACTGTGCTGCAGGTATTCGAAGGAAACCAGGACACGGAGACACCCGTCCTCGCCCTTTTCAACACGTCCACGGTTGCCCGTTACATCCGGATCAACCCACAGAGCTGGTACGAGAACGGGACGCAGGGTGACATCTGCCTGAGAGCCGAGGTGTTGGGCTGCGCACTCCCAGGTACGGGACGCCTACAGTGGAAACAGTGTCTTTAGTTATCTTACTTTTGCACTGTTTGGTCACTAACATTTCCCGCTATCACAGATCCAAATAATATCTACCCATGGCAGACAGAACCAACAGGGTCCAGAGACAACCTGGACTTCAGACACCACAACTACAAGGAGATGAGAAAGGTACGACACAGTTTGATGCAGCACAGCTCAGCCAGTAGGATATTTTTGGCTTGCACAGCTTTGCCATCAACAAATATATTTTTTTTAAAATCAAACTCTAGTGTTGACAAACAGACCAGTTCTTGGTTTTTGCAGCAACTCTAGGAAGCTCCGTCAGTGTGTGTGTGTGTGTGGTCTGGTCTCAGTCTGACCAAAAAACAAATATTATGGGGTGGTTTCACTCCTTCATGGCAGCGTCCTCACTGTGCTGCCACTACCTGCGGTCTGTTTGGAGACACCAACTGGAATCTGATGGTCAGAAAACAGCCCGCAGAGACAAACACGGCTCCACATTCAACGTGTGTGAATACATTTGGTGTTTGAACACAAGGTCAGACATGAGTGCAGGTTTATGGGGAGACTGGGAGACATGTCAGCCCCAAGAATTTAATAGAAATCATTTGTCTGTTTATCAGTCTAGATCGTTTTGGTGTGAGTGTCAGAGTGTTGGAGACATCTGCCTTCTCTCCAGTATAATAGAACTAGATGGTACTCAGCGATGGGAGAAACTGTGACCCATGCTTACGACATTTTGGAGACGGGAAATTAGCGACGCAGATGGTGAGGTGGACGCTTGATTGTAGAAATTGTCAAATATTTTTGGCGCACACCATCTCTGGCTTATCTTCGTACGTACATTTTTTAGTGTGGAGTTGACCACAGTTTACTCGAGATAATCCACAGGCCTTGTTGTGAGCAGTTTCCCTGCTGGTATTTGATCTCTTAGCTTCATGTTCTTCTGCAGTGCACTGTCCCATAAACAGTACCCTCAGCACCAATGACCACAATAGCAAATGAGAGGAGGCATTTCAGAATGAAGGAGGAATCTGTAGAGCATCCTCTGTTCTAAATTCACAGAGTAGAAACTGTTCAATAGGTCATTGAGTGCCGGCATGCAGAAATTCAAACTATGTTTTCAGTCTGAAACGTATTCACATTCTTAAAAGACAAAATGTGGAACTTTTTTTTGTTGTTGTTGTTTCCCAGTTGATGAAGTCGGTGACAGAGGCGTGTCCTGACATCACCCGCATGTACAGCATCGGGAAGAGTTACACGGGTCTGAAGCTCTACGTCATGGAGATCTCTGACAACCCTGGAAAACACGAGCTGGGTGAGACACACTGGAGACAGATGTGACGATGTGAAACTCTCAAAATATACCACACCTGTTTAAAAAGGAAAAATCTCATTCCAAGGATCATCATGGTTTGTATCTAAAATGAAGAAGATGTAGTTGACAAGTTTCATGATTTTCAGCGACCAAAAGCTAAAAAGTGTCACCCTCTTTTAAATGAATACATGTTCTTTGATAAGTCCAGAGTCAAAGGTTTTGAGGTAGAGAAGCTCAGTGAAATTATTTCTGGTTCAAGAGCAGTTCAGCCTAAAAGAAACACAGCAGATGTTTTTTAGCAAGACATTGGCAGCATTTCCTTCAGTTATTACACCCCCAAAAATTGGGTCTCTTTTAGAGGGACAGCTGTGGCATTTCAAGCAGCACTTGCGCCCTCAAAACCGGGTGTTTTTGGTGAGACGCTGACAGTATGGCTGGTGCTGATTGTGCTAATGCTAAAACAGGACCTTGTTTTTGTGCCTAAACATAACCACATGGTAACCACTGTGTTGTTGAAAAGTAAAGAAACAAAAAGTTTCAACATGTCCTCTGATAACTTACAATTATTACATATCACACAATGCCAAACCCCTTATACTGGTGACTGCTTTTTAAAACTGCAGTCTTTCACATGCTGCACTGCTGCCATGCTGCTTCTGCTGCATTTATTCTGATAAGACAGATGCCTTTTTATCACCTGGTAATCTAAGAGGTCAGAGGGGACTTCTGCAACAGCTGCCACTGAATCGAAACCCTGCAAAGCTGCACAGTCCGGCACTGTGTGAAACAAACCTACACAGACCAGAGTTCACCTTTGTTTGCTCTGAGGTGTACAAATGTTTTCTTTGGCCTTGTCAGCTCTGCCCACATGGCAGCAGAGTGCAGAGGTTTTCCCGCCAAAACATACGGCAGTGACGGCAGCACGAAGGAGCAGAAGGAGAGTGGAAGATCATGCCCGTCCGTTCAAATTCAGTATTGAGTTATCAAATATGATCCACTCACAGGTTAGATGTTTGAAACGCAACCCTTAGAAGTCATCAAAATTGTCTTTGTCAAAACTTGCTGTCTCATATATTTTTAAATGTGCGGCCTGCAGATAATTGGTAGCCTTTACAAGGAGAATATCAGTTTTTCCCTCCACCCTGCTCTGTCTGTGGCCTCATTTTGTCGACCTTAAAGTCTTTTTTTCCAGTGACTAGTGTTGGTTGGGTGCAGTCTTATGTTCCATGTGTTGGAACGATCTTATGTGACTGAGTTTTCAGTATTTTCTGTCATCTGCTCCTGTGGTCACAGCTGGAGCACGCCAACTGGGTTCAAAGTGGTCAAATATCCTCCTCTGCCCCTGCCCTCTTTCACAGTTATGTAACTTTCATGAACGTTTTTCTCTTTGTGTTTGTTAAAC
Organism: Epinephelus moara; assembly: GCF_006386435.1. Taxonomy (NCBI): domain Eukaryota; kingdom Metazoa; phylum Chordata; class Actinopteri; order Perciformes; family Serranidae; genus Epinephelus; species Epinephelus moara. The sequence continues at coordinate 39,965,998 of NC_065509.1, forward strand.
TAAAACTTTTATGTGTCTATTAGTGCTACTGTCTTGGCTGGGACATTAATACTTGTTTGTGTCATAATATGTGCAGTTGGAGATTAGGCAAAGTGAAAACAGATCTGTGCCACATATGGAGCAAAACTAAAAAACTTTTAACTTACAAGAGGCTTTTATTTTGTTAACTTTTGCTGCAAAGGTTACTCCATATTAACTGTCTCAACCAAATCACTGATTCAGTATCCCCAGTAGAGTTTCCAGCTCCAGTTATTGAAGTATCTCAAGAAAAAAGTATGTGAGCTGAGACGCCTCCTCGTAAACAGTGTGAGGAGGATGTGTGAGATTTCAGAGCTGCCTGTCAGTGCATACAGACCACACATGAAACAGATCCAGGTCCTTCACTGAGGTCTGTGAAAGAGGATGATCTGAGGTATTTCAAGAGCACATCATGTAGAAGTATTTTTTTTTAGTTTTTGGGAATGATGTCGCACACTGTTTCCTCAGAAGAGGTTTGATTTGCCAGATGACCTCGTGCTCTGTCATGGTTTTGTTTGTAGACTTTTCTAATATTAACCAGTCCTTAACTCCATTCCCGTGTCTGTTGTTTGGCGCCCCCTGCAGGAGAACCAGAGTTCCGATACGTTGCAGGGATGCATGGGAATGAGGCGCTGGGCAGAGAGCTTCTGCTCAATCTAATGCAGTACATGTGCCAAGAGTACAAGCGGGGCGACCAGCGTGTCGTCCGCCTGGTCAAAGACACTCGCATCCACCTCCTGCCCTCCATGAACCCTGATGGATATGAGATGGCGTATAAAAAGGTGCCTTTAAATGCACAGTCTCAAAACTGTGTTGTGTTGCCTGTGTGACGACTCCACACTGTTGTGCTTTGTGACTGTAACTCAACAGCAAAGGCTTTGTCCCACTGTGTGTGATCCACAGGGCTCTGAGCTGGCAGGTTGGGCCTGGGGTCGTTACAGCTATGAAGGTATCGACATGAACCACAATTTTGCCGACCTCAACTCAGGGATGTGGACCGCCATCGAGCTGGAGACGGACCGCTCCAAACTCATCAACCACTATTTCCCCATCCCTGAGCAGTACACGTCTGAGGAGGCCTTTGTAAGTGTGTCATTTGTTCTACATCAGCACCACAGCCTGTACGACATCTCTAATTCTTAAACTAAGAACTCTCCTCTTTTCCTGCCTCTTTATCTCCTGACTCTATTTCTGTTCTTAGCAGTGCTTAGCATTTTGAGGGCAGTGTCGCTGTGGCCCTTCAACTTGTCACTTTTCTCATTAGTGATTTCAAATTTTGGCAAAAGAATTTGTGAGAAAATCCATCTTGAATTTTAGAAATATCAGTGCTTTTAATGCTGCTGCTGAGAAATGAGGACACTAAGGTGTTTATATTTAGTCCTTTTTAAACAAAATGAACTCAGTCCTCTTTAAAGTGCACCAAAAAGTGGACCAACAAAATAAAGGTCTCAGTCCTCTCTGTTCACACTATATATAATATATATTGACATACTTTTATTATTACCATGTCGTGGCACTGCAGTGCGGTTAAAACATTAGTGTTTCTGCGTGCTGTAGACTGTTGCTGTTTGATTTCATCTCGTTTCATTTATTTAGACAGAGAAGGAATTAAAAGCAACATTGTGTGTTACAGTTAAAACTGTCCTGAATGTGTTATGATTGCATAAAAATCTACATTGCAGCAATAATTTAAAGTTGAAAAGGTATGACAAAGCTGCCAGAGTCGTGTTGAAGCCTGCTGTTTATTTCAACCATCATGGTGTCAATAAATACTATAAATAAAACTTTAAATAAAAGTCTAACAATATATTAACAGTGACTCTGCAAAACCAAGATGATTAATGATAAAATACATGATGCAATGGTAAAAATATTATGTCCAAAAAATATTCAATATTGTTAATAGTTAGGGAATTAATTTCTTTAAAGGTCCTCGCAGGTGTTTTCACTTTTCCTGGCTGATTAGTAACAATAACAACGTCCCACCTTAACATGTGCGAGAGCAGAGTGAGGGAGCTGTTCAATCAATCACACCTGAGCAGAGCTCTCATCAGGCAGGAAGTGGAGTCACCTGTGTGGGTGGATCACAGGTGTGTCAGAAGCTATTTAAACACAGCACATTGAGCTGGTCAGTAATTTCACTACACTTGTACAAAGCTGTGACAGCATGTCTGTGGCTGACCTGTGAGGCATTTTGATTTGATCTGAGTTCACTTTATTATCAGAGTGTTTTCCAGAATGTATCTCCCAGATGAACACTGTTTCACCTAAATACAAAATTATAAAACACAAAACAAACATATGTCCAATCAGACATTACAAAAAGTGGATGCAGTGCAAACAATCTAATGTCTCACTCTGACTGTCAGTGTTCGACGCCAGTACACTGAGGCGATCTTGGAACCCAAACTTTGATTTAGTAGTTTTACAAACTGAGGAACAAAGTCGAGAAGAAGTAGTCATTTAGATTAGTTTAGATTTCTAAACACCCTGGTTTACCCTTATACCCTGATGCTGCCTAGGCTGAATTAAAACAGAGAGTCAGTTGGATAAATGTCTAAAACTTAAATGTGTATAAACTGAGTGGAGCTTGTCCTCTGACTCAATCTCCACCAGGTGGCGTCAGAGACCCGGGCAGTCATCAACTGGATGCAGAACATCCCATTTGTTCTTGGTGCTAACCTCCACGGTGGAGAGCTGGTGGTCACCTACCCGTATGACATGACCCGGGACTGGGCACCTCGTGAGCACACGCCCACTGCTGATGAGAGCTTCTTCCGCTGGTTGGCCACAGTGTACGCCAGCACCAATCAGGTTAATCCTCCTCCTGTCACTTCCTGTTCTCATTTTTAAAACATCTGCAGGAAACATTGCAATGTACTTAATGTGTCTGTGTCTTATAACCAGGTGATGTCCAACCCAGACCGGCGGCCCTGCCACAACAAGGACTTCCGTAGATTCAACAACATCATCAATGGAGCCGACTGGCACAACGTACCAGGAAGTAAGTATGTGTGTTTTTATCATGGATGTATTATCAGATCTGAATACTGGACCCCAAGATTGCACCTGTTCAGTTCAGTGAGTATTGCTCACCTGGCTCATATACAAAAATAGTTTCCAGCTTCCAGATTTATCTCCGTACTGAAAATAAGCTTAGCTCATAGACTTTACATTATGATGACGCCACAGATTTTTAAATCGCTTTTCTCGGGCCTGAGGCCGAAAGTCCGTTCCACTTAACTTTGAAGTCGGGGGTCAGAGCTGGGAATGAAGTTACACCGGAGCTGACTGTGTTCCAATACAACAAGTCGGAAAGACAAGATGTTATTAGCATGCTCTAGCTAGGTTAGCTGTTGTTAGCAATACCAGTATATAACAATGTATTATACAGTATTTTGCATGGCGCAGAGCGTAATCATAATTCAGAGTCTGAGCCGGGATTGACTGCACACGGCTCTCAACATGGAGGTTGCTGAGCTGGAGGCTAGCAGCTAACAGTGCTAATATTGGCAACAGTGCAGACAGAGCTAATGGTGTTAACAGAGGGGGAACTGGTGAGTGGGTGTTACGCTTTGTGACAGTGTTGGTCGGGATGGTGTCATCAGTGGTAACACAATATGAGTGCAGTGTGATGTCAGCCATTGGGATACACGCAGGGACTCACGTGCACATGCGGCCACACTGTCTGTCACAACAAAGACCAGAGAAGCTCAGAGTAAAACACACAGATGTAGTGTGACTTTATTCTCTGCTCAGGACGCCATTACTCCAAACACTGGTTTTCTCCTTTTGTTAATTCTCTGAATGCCGTACACAGAACCTTTACGTCTAAAATGAAAAACAGACCTTGTTAGAGTCCTAAACCCAACCCCAGCAGACTCCATCAGAGAATAAAATGAAACTGAAAATATCAATTTCCATGTTTTTTCTGTCTTTGCAGGTATGAATGATTTCAGCTACCTGCACACCAACTGCTTCGAGGTGACGGTGGAGCTGTCCTGTGATAAGTTTCCTCACGCCAGTGAACTTCCCATCGAGTGGGAGAATAACAGAGAGTCTCTGCTGGTTTACATGGAGCAGGTCTGTCTGCTTTCATTTATTTTCATCTTCAGTTCCTCTTCCTCAGTCCTTGTTTTTCCTTTTGTTGCTGTTTTCATAAACATAAGTGTTCCCCTTTTTATTTTCATAGGTCCACCGTGGGATTAAGGGTGTGGTTCGAGACAAAGACACAGAGGCTGGTATCCCAGATGCCATCATTAAAGTGGACGACATTGATCATCATATTAGATCAGGTACAGTCTGACATCATCTCACATCACATATTAATTAAATCGAGGTCTGTGGTTGGAAAATATGAAGAAAACTTTCTGCATGTACGGAACTAATAAGAAAAGCTGTTGTTTATTTTAATCCTCTAAGTTGTCATCCAAAATAAACAGGTGAATAAAACAATTACAAAACATTGTCTCACAAACAAAATTGAGCACTTTTTGACGCTATAAAAATTTTGTGGATTTGTCGCTTTTTATTTTAAGTTAGCTACTCTGACATTACTATTTTTTTCCTCATCAGAAAAAATGTATTACAGAGATAAGTTGTATGAAGTGCTTTCACTTTTCAAAGGCCAGTAGATTTGGGGATGTGCTTCCACCTTGCCATATAATTTTAATAGTTCTTTTATTTCAATTATTTTTATCTTATCCTAAGTGTTACTTTAGATCCATTCTGATGATCTCTGCTGACTGTGGACTTCTCTTTCCTTTCCCAGTTGCTGATGGCGACTACTGGCGGCTGCTGAATCCTGGCGAGTACCGCCTGACAGTCAGCGCAGAGGGCTACCTCCCCTCCTCCCGCACCTGCCAGGTCATGTACGACTACTTCCCGACGATCTGCGACTTCCGCCTCACCAAGATGCCCAAACAGAGGCTAAAAGACATTTTGGCAAAGGGAGGGAAACTCCCCAAGGACCTGCAGCTCCGGCTGCGACAGCTACGTCTGCGTAAGCTCCGTGTCACCACCAAGGCCATCAACCAGAGACGTGCTGCTGCCAAACGGGCGAAGAGGATGTGATGATGACTGAAGATAAGAACAAAGCTGGACTTGGTTCAGTTCACTCAGAGACGCACACCTTCACTGGAGTCATTTTTCTGTTTTAAAGTGAGACGGCAACGTGACGTTTTACACTTGAGATATTTTCATCCTCTGCTGTGGAGCAGCAGAACTGAGCGAACATTTGCTTTCCAACAACAGTGTGTGGTGGCTTTTAGTTTATATCCATTGTACAACACCACAGAGCCAAAACAATGACAATGTGTGTCACTGTCTTCACACCAGTGTGGTTGTTAAATTATGGTGCAGGATGGATGTTCACCTGTTCACTTACATCATTAAAAACTTCTGACATCTATTTTGTGAACTCTAAAAAATATATGGATTAAATTTTGCTCCACAACAACACAAAACAAACACATCTGGTGTGTACACATCAACTGAATCTTTATTACATAATTACCATTTGACTTTACAGTTAGAAAAACAATAAAAACAGAACTAGTTTATGTGAGCACAGCGAGCTTCCACTTGACTCCATTTCTCATCTTCGGTGGTGTCAGGACCTCAGCGGCTGCAAAGAAAAAAATAATGACATGAGATGTGCAGACACTGACCTGTGAGTGTTTGTGAACAACAAGGTCAAGAAAATAAGACGTTTAACACTATGAACCTTGCTGTGATGCTGCAGGTCTCTGCTGCTGCTGGAAAGACGCCATGATGCTGTTTGCGGTCGAGTTTGGTCCAGTGAGCTGGAAAGTAAGAATGAGACCACGGTTACTTCAGAAATACCAAAAAAGTAGAAAGAATATTTAAAAACCAAAAATAATACGAATGATTTTTCTCGTTTGTCAGTTTGTCCGAACAAATCCATCAGCAGTAAAACAACCAGACATACAATTAGATTAAACCAAATATGAGTGACAATATGGCATTATATCTACCGGAGCTTGGTTATTCTGGAGGCCTTCAGGCCACACTTCAGACACTGCCCCCTCCATCGTCTGCAGAGCCTCCTCGTAGGCCAGCTGCAGTTTCTCCGCCTGTTTGTCAAACTGGAACAGCACCAGGGCCTTCAGCAGGCTGTGAACTTCCTCTGCAGGACGGACAAGCAAATGGTTCAGAGTAATTTAGATTTTTTTTTTTAGTGCATGCTGATTAAGTGCTTCTTCAGAATAAGACCGCATTTCCCATCATCCCTGGTTGCTCCCTACTGTTTTACTGCCATCTCTAAGATGTAAACAACAAAACTGTGGTCGTTTTTCCACAAGCAGATGCAACTTAAACCGACTTAAACGGCCAATCAAACACAGATGGTCTCAACATTATTAAAATATGAAGTAAATCTAAATGATGAAGAGCCTTTCTCTGTGTGTGTGTGTGTGTGTGTGTGTGTGTACCTCTCATCTTGTCCACAGAGGTGAGGATTTCACCCAGAGCGTACATCAGCGCTCTGTCCTCCATCGGGCTTCCCTCCTTCAGACTCAACTTCTTCCTCTCTGCTTTCCGTCGGTTCTTTGACGATCTCCTGCGGGCAGAGAGTCAACATTAAAGCTGGAGTGTAGAACATTTGTCTCCCCCTTCTGGCAGTGAGCGCAATTACACAAACATGCTTATGACGCATGGCTGCAGTTTAGCTTGCTGCATCTCCCTCACTTAGAGGAATGCTCTCAACTCCAGATTTAAACAAACCAGCAACCAAAATTTTAATAATGTATCACATGAACAACACTTTACAATGTGAAAATCACGGGAATATGACAGGAATCTTTAGGTGTGTGTTTGTGTTTGTCTTACGAGGAGATTCGTGAGTTGCTCTGAGAGTATTTGGATCCGGTCATCACACTGCTGGCTTCAGAGTAAAGCTCAGCATCAGGACAGTCTGGACCATCCTCATCTGATGAAGAGGAACAGAGAGGGTTACTGCACAGTATTTCCTCTACTTAATTCCTTTTCAGGTGTCTCTTTAGACCTGTGTGCTCTACAAAACGAGCCTGCTGTAGCTACATTTCGGTGGTAATATTACTGGAACATATTGATCAAACAGAAAAGACTGGTCCGAGAAATGTTTGTGAATGTTTTGACCTTTTTTGTCTTGGAAAAAACTAATTTGATAATATAAAATACTAAAAAATTTTGCAACGTTAACAGGAACAGATGACCTAAAATCATCAAAGACATGTTCAAATCAAACATGTCAGCTCAGATTCTGTACGTCCTGTCAAATCTGCCTCATCCTCACCCAGCATGTCCAGTCTGGCCTTCTCCTTCTGCTCTCGAACCACAGCCAGCCGGGTTCTGTGCCGTGTGAACGTCGCTACCTGGGCCTCCAGGAAAGCGGTCTGGGTGCTGACAGCTGACACAAGACAACATCATAACTAGACAACAACTCAGTGAGACATTATCACAAGACAAAGTGTTTTATTTTTCCCTTCTTTCATCCCTCATCTGGTCTGGAATAAACAGTGATGTTTACCTTCCAACAGAGCAGGTTTGAGGTTGGTTTCAGTGATGTCCTGTCTGTTGTGCATGTAAATCTGAAGCAGACAGAATATCTCATGGTGACGTCCAAAATAAATACATGAATACACAGAAGTAAGAAAAAGGAAATGTTAATCCTTTTACTGACCAGTCGGAGCGCCTCCTCCCAGACTGAACCAGTGATCAGAGCCAAGATGGCCTCCTCGCAGTCCTATCGGAAAAAAAGAGAGAGAATGTTTTGAATAAGTAAGTGGCGTCATCAGAAGTCATGTTGTGCAGCAGCTTCTTGATGTGGAGGCTCTTACTTTGGCGTACTGGTCCAGCAGCAGAGCAGCGTCTGAGTACCGTCGCTGTTCAGTCAGCTTCTCTACAAGAGTAGGAAAAAACACTTAGGATTTAGATGCTCTGACACCCTGGTGTGGAACTGCACCATGTCTGACCAGCTGACTGTCTACCTGTCCGTCAACTTGCATCCTAATCTATCGACCTGTTGTTATGGTTACCTGCCAGGTCCCGGGCCAGCAGAGCTAACTGGTCGGGCGGTAGTGGGATTTGCTGCGCCACACAGATGGCGTTTCTCCAACTGGAGCTGCTGGCGAATGCCTGCAGGGCGCTGACGGGCTCTCCACATCGCCATAGCAACAGGCCAGCCTGCTCCGCCTGTTGCTGCTCCATCAGGTGCTCGGCATAAGCACAGCTCAGGACCTAGAGGTCAAAGTTCAGGTGTTAAACTTTGCTTAGAAGATAATTTAACAAAAAAGTGAATCTGAAAACTGGATAAAAGTGTTTTGCAAATATATAACCACACGTGCATATCCAACCACTGAGGCCTGGGATTGTCACATGTAGCTACATGACTGTGACTGTTTTTTTTTTTGTTTTTTTTTTAATCTTACTAGAATTATGAGTAAATATTTACACTATTAAAATGCCAAAAATCATGACAATAGCCCCACAAGTTGATGAAGCCAAACTGACGGCTTTATGGTGCGTTCACGTTGTGCTGGAAAGTCAGAATTTCCAAGTTTCCATTTGGAAACTTCACCTTAAACGCCCCCTAAAGTCAGATTTCTGACTCAGAAAGTCAGAGGATCCTCCCCAACCCCGATCTCAAAATCCAATATGGCTGTGCATCAGTAGTGACAGCTGTCGTAATACACTGTTTATTAGTACTTATGTGTTTTTTTGTGCCTCAAATAAACAGCTGTACACACAGTCCTGTATCACATCCTGTCACAGAAGTACCGTCTGACTTCTGTCTGTGGACTGAGCTGTATTTGTTTTTGTACCTTGTAGTGAGCATTGTCTGCTGCGTACAGTCGCAGAGCTTCACTGTAAAGTTTCTGCTCCTTCACGAGCTGCAAAGCTTCAGAGAAATGTTCCTCACCTGAGCACAGAGCACAACACAGATTAGGTCACAGTGAACTGTAAAACAGTCTGTCCAGATATCAAACAGTTCCACATTTCAGTAGCTCCATTATGTGAAAGTTGTCGAGTTGGGAATCTCTCCTGATAAAACAGAACAGCGGTGAAACAGGCGACATTCAGACTGACCACACTTGCTGAGGTGATGCAGGGCCTTCCTGTAGCGCTTCAGGTGCTTGTCGATGGTGTAGCGCTGGTAGTTTGGCTCCAGGCTCTTGAGCATGTTCAAGAAGGGAAGGTACTCTTTGGGGTCCTGCAGGGATTGTGAATGAAAATTAACTGATACATACTTTGTTATATAATGAGTGTAAAAAATAATGAATGGGTTTTTGGTTGTCTGGAATGTTGGAAATCCATTTTGATATTCTGGAAATGGAAAAAAGAAAACCATACGCAACCCATGGGTTATCTGAACCAATTCCATGTTTTGTTCTCTTCATATCCTACATATCTTGTTTCTCCAATTTTTAAATTTCCATGTATACAACCTCCCATCCACTCAGCATGTGCACCATCAATTTACCTCCATTTAAAGTGTTTGTTTTTGTCACTGACAGGCTCGCATTATTATTCCATGTGTCTGACACATTATGGAAAGGATCCCTACAAAGACAGACCTTTTTGTTAAGGATTAGGATCCCAAAATCACCACCACCAAACACACCAGACTCTATTTAAATCCACTAAGTTACAGTGTTTGATAAACAGTGTCATGGTACTTTGGATTTAAATTTTTATTTGTGCTGCAAAGCACTTTGAAACTTTAGTGAGTCAAGTAAAGCAAGAAGACACTCTCTCATCTGCAGTCTCGTACCTTCTGGGATTTCTCGGCCACCATGAGCACCAGATCAAAGTCGTACGTTCCCAGAGAGTGTTCGTACAGGTCGTTGACGTTGACGAGGAAGAGGAGGTACTTTAATGCCTCTTCAGGGCTCACAGCACCGGGAGCTTCAGGAGGGTTCACTGGACAAATACACAAACACAGCTCACAATAATGAACTGAAAAAATAATCTGCTCCCAATATCTTCTCAGACAATTCAGTTAAGTTTTATCACAAACTGCAGCTCACCTCGAAGCTCATGGACTTTCTGCAGAGCGATCTCCAGCTCTGGAACTGTCTTCTTCACATGAGTCGTCAGTATGGACAGAAAGAACCTGGAAGGTTGACAACAACATTGTTTTATAACCCTCTACTGCTCTATATCTGCTGTAAGACTGACAGCACAATTATAGCTTAAACACTGCAGAGATGTTTTAAAGAATATGTCTTCAAAGGGCTTGTCCAAGTGCAAAATTCGCTGGACAACAATCCTTTGTTAGCACCAGACATTGCAAATATTTCAACCTAAACATTAAGATACTAAGCAGATGTTTCTAAATCAATTTCAGCATCACTGACTTGTTTTGATCCTTTGATTCCATGGCGCTCCGCAAAGCATCACAAACTACATCCACCTTCTTCTGCCCAGAAGCAGGCTGGGTCTGGACCGGGCTGCTCTCATGGCGGGGGTACATGGTGCTGGTCGTATTCTCCTCCCTGAATGCCAAAGGGAAAAAATAGCCAAATGAATGAGGAAAATACCTGTTGAGGTGTTTTTTTTTTTCCTTAACTGAAAATCTGCTCCAGCAGGTCTTACTTGAGCTCAGTGAGGAAGAGGTTGATGTGGTTGATGGAGTTGAGCTGTGTGATGAAGGTCTCTATGTTCTCCAAGAAAACCTGCGGGAAGAGATGGACAGTGAAGATGACAAGTCAGACACATACATGGCCTCAGTGTTTGGTTTTAGGCTTTAATCTTTATCAATGCACTGCCTTCATGATTAAGAACAGGTCAGAATCCTAAAAATATTCAAGCAAAAATAATAAACTGCAGGCTGTTGACAAAATAAAAGGTGCGATGAACAAAACTACATGTTAAACCTTTTATGTACCTTTGGGTTGTGGTCATAAATGAGGTTCAGGTTGATCCTCAGCTTCCTCATACACTCGAAAGAGTCTCTGAACCTCAAACTGAAAAAGACAAAACAGGTTTAACACTCAGACACAGTATGGGATGATTCAAACACACTCTGCTTCCAGTCTTAAATATGAGGCTACAAATCATTTGCATAACGTCACGAGGATGAAGTGACCCTCAACACATCTTGTAAGAAACAAGCAGGTGATGATGGATGAAGATCAAACTCACCTGTCTAACCACGTCCTGAGCTGAGCCAACACCAGCGCTCGATGATGAACGGTCTCCAGGTTCCCACGCGGCATCTGGATTAATCAAAATTAATCACAGAATTCATAACTCTAAATTTGTCATTTTTCATAATAAAAATGTTAGAAATGTGTGCATCTGGATCTCGGATTCAGACAATGGTCATAGACAGTATCATCTGCATGTCTGTGTGTGTTAAACTGACCTGCAGAATCACTCTGGTGTCTTGCGGTACCACGGTGACGATCCTGGATCCTCTCTCCACCCGCCGCAGCGTTTCATCATTCTGACCTCCGTCTGAGGCCAAGGCTGCCTGCAGCTCTGCAGGGTCAAAGGTCATTCAACTCAGAACAGATGCACACTATGGACCTCTGTGTGTGTGTTTGTGTGTGTGTGTGTCTCCATCCTACCTTTGACACTGAGTGTGCTCAGTTGGAGGCAGCGGCAGGTGTGGGAGTGTGTGGTGATGAGGAGGAAGTCGTTGCAAACAGCGAAGGAGGAAATATTGGAGGCCAGCTGAGAAAAAATGCAAACACGAATGAACACATTTCACACAGCAAAGCAGTCTGCGATGAGCAAATTAAAACAGCTGGTAAAATAAAGGTGTCATCATACCTCTGTGTCTCCAGCGTACAGGTGGGATCTGTCCGTCAGGCCGAGTAGATATTCCTGAGGACACAGAAAGCAAAAAGAAACATAAATTAAAGCCTGTAGACATGGCCTCACTTATATTTAGTCATGTTATTAAGTATGTGTTTCTACCTCTCCACTGATGCTGCAGAGGGCCGTCTGAACGCAGGGAACAGGGAAGTTGATGCTACATCCGCTGGAGTCACGCCAATCCTCCACTGACGGCTCAGGACAATCTATACATTTTATTGACAAATCGTTTAAAGAATATTTTTATATGCATTTAGATCTAAATATACAGCAGAACGTAACTTCATAAAACCTGTAATTCAGCAGCAGAAGAAGAGTGTTGGTGACCTACCCCAGCTCAGCTTCCTGATCTGTCCATCCTCCAGCTGTAGGGCCACAGTGCCAGTCTGAGAGCAGTGAACCATACTGACCACGACACCGTCCACCTCCATCTCAGACCTGAAACATACAAACACTGAGCTGAGTCCTGACTTTCAACACAGCTGTGTAATAATCCAACTGAATGCAATGCAGTTCAGTTTATTAGTAAGCTGAACAGGATGATGACTAGTGCTGCCACCTCAGCCATACTGACCTGACAGTGAGTGTGTCATCAGCATCATGTGCGGGGTGGAACATCATCAGGGTGGAGGATGTTGGCAGCAGACCGGAGCTCACACATACAAACAGCTCGTCCTTCAGCCACAGCAGCTGCCGCAGGGCCAGAGGCTCCTCCTGGAGAGCCGTCACTCTGCAGGAACATCAGAGGAACAGGAGAGATCACAGAGGGACGAAAGAAACACAACAGAAAACAACGAGCATCTCAAGTGCACATTGGCAGGAAACTGCAGCACTGCAGGCCGTTACCTGAAGGTTTTCTGGAGCACCAGATGTTGAGACATTATCCTGAACCCATCTGCTGTTTTATCAGCCTGCTTTCCTGAATCTAGAGCGACTGGTGGGTGAAGAACAAACAGATCAGAATAATATCCAGACTCAAACACAAATAGATACATATCAGTGTTAATGTCATTTTAAAACACATTAAGAAAATACTAGATGTGAGCTTCAGCCCAGACTTTGTTATGTGCAGCATCTGTGTCCCTCAATACCCAAGATCCCTTAGGGTGCTTTATTTTTATGCTAACATGTCTCCTCGCTTCCCTCACTCACATCTCTTCCTCATGTCTTAGCTCCTCCTTGTGAGGATGTGAGATACAAGGTAAAGACATGCAGGATACACCTGTGTTTCCTCACTAAGCTCCTCCAGAATCTTCCTCCTTGCTCCTCATGATTTCTGTCTATGTTATGGCACACACTGTAAAACCCACCTTGGCTGTAGACTGAGATCTGTCCGTCAGAAGTCAAGGCTGCCAGCTGATTGGTCCGCTGAGGTTGGCAGAGGAAGGTCACCTGGTTGACCGGTGAGGCCAGCTGGAGCTCAAATGAACACATGGGAGGAGGAACCACACACTGCCTGAAGTTTGTCACCAGGATTTTATCTGAGGGGGATTAAATAAATATTAACACCATGTTGGAGTCATGATACAGTCCCATGTCCTCTTGTCTCATTGGCTCTCACCTCCATCAATCACGGCCACGTTGGCGTTGTCGGTGTTGTCCAACCCCAGGCTCCTCTCGGTCGTCCAGCCCCAGTCGTAGGTGATGCTGGTCCAGCCGCGGGTCACCACGTGGAGCCTGAGGGCGCGCTCAGGGTCCCAGCAGACACAGACCGGAGCCTTCTGAGAGTCTCTGCCAAAGTCCAGACTCTGCTTCAGATACCAGTGGTAGTTTCCCACCACCCACAGCTGGACTGCAGAAGAACACGTATACATTTAATTCATATATATTTATTTATTTAATTCATTCATGCATTTATTCATGATTTAAGCTATTTTTTTGTATTTTCAGTGACATTATAATAAATTGCAAACTTCTGTGAGCAAGCTTTTTGGATTTTAATACTTGTCAGGCAATAATTTCAGTCACAGATGTGGTGCAACATGTTTAATATGACACTGATTGTCCTGAGGGAGCGGCTACAACTTTGGCTGAACTCACTGTAAGTGTTGACCTGTTGGTCTTCTCCAGCTGTCATGTCCTCCAACCACACCGCTAAGACAGTGGAGTCACTGTTCCACAGCAAATCCTTCACCTGAAACACACACACAAAAATCAATCAAGAGTTTTATTGTGTTTCTGAGAAATAAAAATCACAAACTGGAAATAAATATTTGATATTTTCAAAATCATATGTGAGTCAGGTTTGGCTGAGAGTTCAGTACCTTGGCCTGGTCTTTGCTGAATGGGAGGGTGAAGTCTCCGTGAAGCAGTCCGTTCTTCTCCATGAAAACCACACTGTGCTTGTTGGGATGACGCTGAGTGCTCGCTATCAGGCTCCCTGAGGGTCTGAAACACAAAGAAAAGATTTAGCTTTCACACATTACACAGTCCTCTACATGAAAAAGAGCAGGAACTAAATTACCAGTACAACTTTAATGAAATGATAGAAAACAGCTTTAGGACTCTCACTTCCAGCACAGCGCCTGCTCCAGGCCGTTGATGATCTCGCTGGTGGCCTGCAGGACGCCCTCTCTGTTCCAGACCCGAACCTTCCTGGCTCCAGTCTGAGGACAGACGGCACTGACGGCAAACAGCTGACCATCACCTCGCCACGTCACCCGTGGCCTGCGGTCATCCCAGGCTGCAGCCGGCTGCACCTCCTGTGGATGTTTATGAATACTTTCACATTAGACAAAGTTCTTAGAAATGTTCAACCATTCTTTAAGATATGGTGTTTCTGTAGTTGAACACTGACCTGGTTCTTCCTCTGTGCTGCCTGTTTCCCCTCTGAGCCGTGGAACTGAGTCTCCTTCTTCCCCCAGCCCACTGTGATGAACTTCCCTGCAGAAAACACAACATACAGTATGTAAAGTATTGTTATTTAGCCATGTTACAAATATTTCTGTTCTCAGGTTAGGAGCCACTGCTCTAAACAGAGTCCATTAGGAACTACTGTACCTTCACCAAAGTCATCCTGGTGGATCTCGACCTCAGTGATTGGCTCGAAGTCTTTGGTCATCATGATGATGGTTTCCTGACCTGTGAGCACAAGTTATTATTGTTTTATTCATTTGTAACACTGTTTAATATGTTTAACAAAAATTATGTAACAAAGCATTGTAACTATGGTGATATACTTATATCTAAAACAACAGGGTACCTTGACTATGTTTTATATTTAAAACTGAAACTTTTGTTCACCTTTGATGATTTCCAAACAGCGAAATGGTGCCACCTTAAAAATTCTAAACTACTGATAACGGCCTCTGCTTTATAAAAGTTTAGACAACTGGCCTTTAGCTCATAAGAACAGACTTGTATCTTAATATTTTTGCTGCTTTGTTGTGTGTGCAATGACACAGAGATCGACTGACAAGAGACTGACGCCACTGAGAGCTCTCTGTCTGATGATTTAAAGCATTAAATTTTAGGTGGAAGCTGAATTAACATGTTTACAAATAATATGTTTTTGACATAGTGTAACATACTGACCAGTCGTGAGAGCGACAAGCTCTTCATCAGGACTCCAACTCATCGAGGTTAGGCCGCTGTCCACGCTGCCAACACACTCTAACTGTGGAACATGATCACAGAAACTTTGTGAGAACTCTTGTTGATGTAATTCATTCCCTTGCCTCTTATATTACCCTTAACTTAAAGCCAACTCTTAACAGCCACACAGACATTTGAAGACATGACGGCTGAAAAAGAAACTCCTAACTTTCCAACTGTTCTGTGCTGCTCACCTGGCAGGTGTTGAAGTTGAAGAGGACGACATCACCACCAGCTGTGGCCAAACATGCCGACTCGAGTTCAGCCAGGTCCTGCAGGCCGACTACTGTCCCGCTGCCGTCCTCTGGGAGGAAACCCTCAGCTGTCAGCGAGGCCTCACTGACCACCTGCACAACCAAACAGAGGAAAGGTGATTTCTCATTGAAATGCTGCACTTTTCCTTTACTACTTTTTAAAATTGGAATGGAATATAAATAGAACCTACAAAGTCATGAGCACCGTCATCTAAGCATAATCTTTGCTCTCATTAACCAGACAAGCACATCATCACTAGCTCACCTGGCCAGTTCGTGGGTCGTACTCTGTGATGGAGTAGTGAGAAGCGACCAGCAGTGAGCCGGTGTCAGCCCGCACAGATGAACACTGCGGGGAGCCTGGACCCTGAAGCTCTGAGCTCCGAAGGCTCTTCAGCAGCTTCAAGTTCCGCATTTTGCCTCAGGAGTGTGGAGCCAAAGACTGCAAAACACCTGAAACAGCAAAAATGAAACATGTTTATTACTGAAACCACATCAGTACAGTATCATCACAGTGATGAAAACACCAGCAATCTTTCTGAGGTTTTAGGGAGCGTAAAACGTCCAATTTGGTATCTATATTGGCTTTTGAACAGTGCTGTACAAATAAAGTTTATTAAAGTTTCTTCTGTGTGGCTGCTGTCAATGATTAATGAAATGTTTGCCTCTTTATCAAGTAAGCATTTATAGATTTGTGATTCACACATGTTAAAGGCTGTATGCTTTCCTCTGTTTCATGTGATTGCAGTTTTGATACTATGAGAATAAGATTAAACAGTTACAAGGCACCTCTGGACTTAGAAAACAGCCTACAGTCTGTTCCTTCGCTTTGTTTGTTGCCATCACAGCCACTATGCAACATGAATCCATTATCGGACACAACCATGTTAGACACTTTCTCACTGGAAACCCAAATTTGGGCAGCAACCAGTACCATCATATTACACACTAACATTTTATAGTCAGTTTAATGTTTGCTTTACCTGATCACAGTTAGCCTGTTACCTGAACCATGTATCTGTAACGTTACTCTTTAGCTGACATCCGTTTATAAATTCGCCGAAAGGAAACATAAACCTAACAGTACTTTGACAGTGTAAATAACTACATTGTTAGCAGTTTTACAAACCAAGCTGGTGACTGTAGAGAGAAAATCTTACCTAAGTTACAGGGTGTCCGAAAATGGAACTGGATGTGCTAGCTTACCTTTAAATTAGAATTAGCGACATGCTAATTAGCAGCGATATTTCCGCTAACCTGTCATAAAATGGCGGCTTTGAAGCGTCATGAAATCTCAAATAAATTGTAAAAACTCACCAAGACGAAACAGCCTGAAGTACTGAGAGCTTTTAAATGTCCTGCATCAACAACATCATGCATGTGGCGCTGTCAGACACATGACCTTTCACCTCTGACGCAGTTACCGGAGTCAGCGGCGGTGGCGCCCCCTGGCGGCCTGGAGGTATAATGAATTTCAAACAAAAATGAAATGTGACAAAAGGAAACCTGAACTTTATCCACTCTCTGTCTTTTATTTGCTAGTATCAGGACTTTATCTATTGATCCCCAGCAGGCAAATTCGATATATGATTATAGGGATGGGTAGATTATAAATTAAAACTTGAATGTAACTCATTATGCTTCACCTCAATAGAACTACTACTGCTACTACTAATAATAATAATAACAATTGTATTTCTATGTGAACAGCTCCATGTACATTGTGTATTTTGAGTTTATATTTCAGGCTCTACGTGCTCAGTTTTAGCATATATGTAATTCATGTGTACGGTTCCTTTCAGTATATCATCAAAGCATTGTGTGACGCATACATTTTCCCAAATATCGCTTTAAAAAATTAACACCCTTAAGTAGGTGCTGAATAATTCACATACTAATATTATATTCATATGTTCTGTGCAATTATATCTTTATTTTATTTTTCACATTATGCTTTAACATAGTGTGCCTGTATCAAGCAAACAGGTAGCATTCAGGGAACGTTCCCTGGATGTTACCTGGAGATTGACAAAAGACTTCAGTTATGCCTGCTTCAATCAAAGATATTATGCAGCACCTCAAACTGGAGAAACTCATATTGACGTTAAGAGGTTAAAGTTAAATATTCCATAAGACTTGGCCACCCTTCATTCAGTATGCACAGGCCTGGTGATAAGTATCCTTTGAACCCTTTGATATAATAACTAAGTAAAACCTATTGTGAGATGTCAATAATCATATATTTACTGTATGTGCCCAATTGTTATTTATGTGTGTCCGTTTGTAGCTTCAGAACTGCTTTTGTAATAGTTTATATAATTTGTATGCAGTATTCAGTGGTTGTTGACTAATGTACCAATAAACAGACATTTAAAAAATGTCAGTAA
Organism: Epinephelus moara; assembly: GCF_006386435.1. Lineage (NCBI taxonomy): Eukaryota > Metazoa > Chordata > Actinopteri > Perciformes > Serranidae > Epinephelus > Epinephelus moara. Next base: position 39,984,074 of record NC_065509.1, read on the forward strand.
TGTTCTCTTTTCCTGATGTACTGTACTCACTGTCTCAACGCTTCATCATCTTCAGAAGTCTCCTGTGACCTCACACAGTGTCATGATGATTAATATCCATAAGGTGGCGCTGAAGTCCAGAGCAAGGGAGTAAACACAGCCACTTATGAACCAGAAGTTGATCATATAGCCTGCACTTTAAACCTCACCTGATGACACCACCAAAGAAACCTCATGCCATCTTCAGGTCTTTGTGACTTTGTTTTTTGGGTAGTACAGGTTTTCTGCGGGTGCTCCCACTTTCTTAAAGCCATGCAGCAAAAGCTATTTGTTTTAATGTTTTACAATTAATGACACAACAAACACATAAATAAAAAAATATCTCTAATCTGTCATAGCTGTAAATATTCAAGTCAGTCTGAACTTCTGTTGATTCAGTGTCAGCTGGGTTAAAGGTTGTGTGGAAAATACAGAGAAAAGACTGTTGTTTTGCAAACATCTTTTTGAGAATGAAAGTTTGTTTTTGATACTTTAACTATGTTTTTCTGATAATGCCATTTGTAGCAAGTTTCTGTTTAAAAGATACAAAAAATGTAAGGATCACAATAAACAAGATGCAATAGTGCAAATAGGTAGGAGAAATAAGTTATATACATAATAAAAATGGCACACCTTAAAACATAACACTGTTCCTATGCCTGTATGGCATAGGAATAAAGGACATGTAATCATTCTGTACAAATTAGAAGATTTTTTATATATATATTTATATTATGATTTAATTTTTAATTTAATTTTAATTTAATTTAATTATATTATGATTTAGATAAATTAATTACGTTAGTATAAAATGATAATAGTAATAATACAATTATATAAATTAAATTATATAAATTTATATATGTATATATTTTTACACAGTTGCTGTGGTGAAATTAATCCGTTGAAAATGTTTTATTCGGCTTTTACTCTGAAAACAACACGGTTGCTCCTTTTCTGTGGCTTTTATTTTGTAAAGCAATGACCGGATGTCGTGTTCGTCTGTGTCATCGCGAGCTGACAGGCTGCTGACATGACAACAGGTGAACGAGAGTTCGATGTCAGAAACGCTGAGGAAGCCGAGGACAGCAGGGCGGGATGAGAGACGCGATGAGAGGACGGAGACAGACAGGTAAATGTTGTATTATATTTCTTTGTTCTCTGACATGTCTGTGACCAAACACACGGCAGCAGACACACACCGTTACCACACTGTCTCTAACCAAACCCGGGTCTTACCCTCTTTTCTTCCCGCTCTGCCGCAGTTTGCTAACGACATGTTGTAAGTCATCCTACAGACATGTTTAACGTTACTGTGATACAGAGCTGAAAGCGGACACAGATGCTTCAAGGGGAAAACTCAAAGTATCGTCCGGTTTCCGCCCACAGTGCGTCTCATTCATGGTGAAATCAAAACAAGCGTGCTGCCTGCTGTCAGACATGACTGCCCACAATAACACAATGCTGCTCATCTGTGTGGGGACATCTGTCATTGACACCAGGGGCTGCTGGAAGGTAAAAATGATTCCTGTAACCTGTCAGCCTCCTGCACCTGGAGCTATGGCTGTCACTTACCTGCCACTTTATTAGGTACACCTGTTCAAGTGCTGGTTAATCCACATAGCTAATCAGCCAATCATGTGGCAGCAACTCAATGCATTTAGTCATGTAGACATGATGAACACACAACCATCTCTAGGGTTTACAGAGGATGGTCCCAAAAAGAGAAAATATCCAGTGAGCCAAAATGCCTTGTTGATGCCAGAGGTCAGAGAATGGCCAGACCGGTTCAAGATGATAGAAAGGCAACAGGAAGTCAAATAAGCACTGGTTCCAACCAAGGTCTGCAGAAGACCATCTCTGAAGCAACAACACCTTGTCCAACCTTGAAGCAGATGGGCTACAGCAGCAGAAGACCACACCAGGTGCCACTCCTGTCAGCTAACAACAGGAAACTGA
>NC_065509.1:39986082-40042411 GCF_006386435.1 Epinephelus moara
AGAGCACCTTTGGGATGTGCTGGAACGGGAGATTCTCATCATGGAGCAGCTGTGTGATGTCATCATGTCAATATGGACCACCATCTCTGAGGAATGTTTCCAGCACCTTGTTGAATCTGTGACACCAAGAATTAAGGCAGTTCTGAAGGCAAAAAATAAAAACACGATTCTTATTGTTGTGATTATACACTAAAGAAAAATACTTATCTTCTTATATTCCATTTTTGCCAATATGTCCCCCGAAATCCGACACACTGGACCTTACATGATCAACTTTAATCGCTTCTTTTAGGTTTTCTTCTCTGGTATAAAACAAATAGGACAGACAAGAAGGCCAACTGTAAAGCATCATGAGAGATACCCGGTGTTTGTCACAGACACAGTGTACTGATGTGAACAATGATGTTTAGTCTGTCTGAATGTGTTTATGTCTGTTATCCAGAGATAAGGAAGCCAAGGCTACCGTGATGTTTTCGTCTCCTTCTGCTGCTTTTGGTGACTGAAGTGAAACTACACTGAGAGAAGAAACCGAACGTACAGAGGTAATACTACAATTTATGATCGCACTATTGTTGTCACCATCCTGGTGAGTGTAGCCACACCTTCATTTCACAGTTCAGCCAGTAGGACCCTAATTCGAGAACTCATTTTTTCCACTCACTTTGTGGATACCTGAGTTATGATGACTTTTTATTGACTCGGTTATTATATATCTTGCACACTTTACTTGCTTGCTGAGTTTACAGTGACGTATTTCTTTATTTTTCTCTTCTGCAACATGTTTATTTAAGGATAGGTTGCTTACAGTAACTTAAAGGGATACTTTAGGTCTTTTGGCGTGGGTTTGCATGAGGTACTTATGCATACTCAAGGTATTACATAATGTAGATGTTGGTTGGCATGGCTCCAGTTTGGAGAAGCAGGCTGGAGTCCGACAAGGAAGTTAAACAATGTACTGCTGTGGATGGGGTCAGTAACAAAACTAATTTCAGCCATCAAAAAACACATATTTACAATAGTTATCACTTCACTCTGCTGTGAAACAGCAGTTTCCAACAGGGAACTGAAACCATTACATTGCTCTCTTCAAAGCCAGACTCCATTGACAAAAGCAGTAATTTAACAATTGCTCAATACAGGAGCTGCTGGTCTACCCCAGCACCTAAATAGTCACCTTAATAAAAAACACAAAAGACAAAAGAGTCAATATCAGTTTAACTGTATGCTGTATTTGAAATATTTTTACTCCTTTACCTGACCTTCAGCAATTTCTGACGGGGAATGGAGGCAGATATATCGTCTTTTCAAAGCCAGACTCCATTGAGAAAAACAGTAATTTAACATTGTTGCACACAGGAGCTGCCTCTGAAAGGCGCATTTAAATTGCCAAAGTCACACAGTAACACAAACCAACTATAATTGTTAGAGGCAGCGGTCGACCAGCAGCTCCTGTGTTCAAGGAGTCAAAATTACTGTTTTTGTCAGTGGAGTCTGGTGACATTGACGAGAGCATAGTTGTGGAAGTGAAGCCTTCTGAAGACTTCTCTCTGTTTGAACGGGCTGGCTAATGGAAAGGTAAAGCAGTGAAAATACTCTCAATATAGTGTAGACTTAAACTGATATTGATCTTTGTATGTGTTCTTTTAGGCGGCTAAAATATGTTTTGCTGTTTCAGTGTCAGAATCCAGCCTGCTTCTCCAAATTGGGGGCGTGCAGACTGATCCAATCTGAACCATCCATTTAACTTCTTAAAAATCAGGGTTAACCAGCAGATGTTGCCTATCCTCCAGTTTACGTTAGAATAAATTTACTATAATGACATTGCTGCCTTTTGTCTCTCCCTGAATGTGATGCAATGTCACCAAAACTCCAAGCTTGTGAGTCCATGACGCACAGTACAGTGTGACATCTAAACAAGCCAAACAAGCCAGTGTAAACCACAACAAGTCAGACCAAAGAAAAGGTGTGATTTCACCCTTAATCTGCTGTCACTCACAGTCATCCTAAAGTAATCTCTCACTCACTGTGGGCAATGCTGCAGCACCATGAGACATTATCAGGGAAAGAGTTTGCTGTTTCCTGTGATCATCACAACTTTCATTTCCAGCTGCGTCATCTTTCCTAAGCTGTTTGTCACTTAGTGTACACAGGAAGACCTCAACAATATGGGTTAATAATAGACTTTGTAGCTTTCAGTTCAAAGGTCGTCTTGAAGTGTTGTCCAAGAGGAGCACGCTACAGCAGTAATCTGAGCCAGTCTGTGATCGCCCATATTGATTATGAACTTGGACAGTAATGTGATCTTGGACTATCACCCCCGATAGCTGCTATCACATGTTTGATATCAAACACTGTCATATAATAGTTTCCTTTTAGGGCACTGCCAAAGTCAAGCTGCATGTCAGTGTATAAGACATGTAGGCATGTAGAGTGGCCAGGAAGTGGACCAACCCTGCAATTACAGCAAACATGGTTCTACTTTTAGCCGTCTTGACAAGTCATCACTCCACCCAGCTCTGACTCTTCTTTCACCTAGCTTTTCTTGAATCACCTTCTCACTCCAGCCATGACATCACTCGTTTTCCAGCTGCTAGCTCAAAAGCTCTGGAGTCCAAGACGCACTTGACACCGACGTGTGAAGGAAGAATTGCACACATTGATATGTGGGAGTTTAAAGGCATAGTTCAGATCTTTTAAAGTGGGGTTGCATGAGACACTTGTCCACAGTCGGTGTGTTGTCCACAGTAGATGGTGGTCAGCGCATCCCCAGTTTGGAGAAGCAGACAGGAGTACTACCATGGAAGCTAAGCAAGGCACTGCTGTGGATGGGGGCAGCAATAAAACATTTTAGCCACCTAAAAAAACAATAGCAGCTTAAGTGTTTGCTATATTGAGAATGTTTTCAGTGCGTTACTTTGACGCAGACAGCATGTTCAATGGGGGAAGCCATTAACAGCTTTAGTTCCCCATCTGTGCTCTCGTCCAAGCCACCAGACTCCATTGAGAAAAACAGTAATTTTAGCTTGCTAAACACAGGAGCTGCTGGTCGACTGCTGCCTCGATCAGTTAGATTGTTTGTGTAATTGTGTGACTTTGGTGAATCCAAGCCAACCCCTTTAAACACCGAAGCCACACATTAACACAGATAAACTAATAGATCGAGGCAGCAGTAGAACAGCAGCTCCTGTCTTTAGCAGTTGTTAAATTACTGTTTTTCTCAATGGAGTCTGGCTTTGAAGAGAGCGATGAAACGGTTTCAATTCCCCGTCGGAAATCGCAGTCTGACAGCAAGGTGAAGCGATGAAAATATTGTAAATATACTGTGAACTTTATCCGACATAGATTTTTTTTATGGCTAAAATTTGTTTTTGTTTTTTTGATGATCCCACAGCAGTACATTTCCGAGCTTGTGTGTCAGTACTCCTGCCTGCTTCTCCAAACAGGGGGCACTCCGACTGACATCTACCATATGTAGTTTCTCATACAAGCCCACGTCAAACAATCTGATAACAATAAACTGGTTGATAGTATTTTCAGCCTGGCCAATTTCCCATCTGGTTCTACTGTCAATAACAAAGAGTCAGATATCTGCTCGGTGCTTTCTAGGAATGGAGCATTTTTTGAAAGGCTCTGAGAAAGATGTTTGCTCTGAAAGTCACGATAGAGAGTTAAACAAATGCCTGAAGTGTATTGTCACTAAGCCGTATTGTTCTGCAGCACACCTTAAGTCAGACATTCAACATTAGTCAGCTGATAAAAAGAATCCTGTTCTGCAACATTCCTCTCTCCCTGACATACCGATGTATTGAAGATTAGCCGCTGTCTTTCTGCCTCCCTCATTCCAGACTTATCGAGTCTGACTGCAATGAATCCCTTCATTGTCTCAGCATTCATGCTAACATCTTGTTCTAGTTATTCTCAGGGCTCGTAGGCTCATACTGCAGTGGACATTTGATGTGCGTTTGGTTCACCATTGTTTTTGAGAAATAGTGAACACATGCTCTGTTGATTTGTCTAAAAGAGAGGAAAACTAGCATGGGGAAATATTGAAAGACTTAGTTTCTACTACTGAGTTTCCTGTGTTGACATCTTTCTCATCCAACCAAACACCTGAAGTCCAAACAATGATCACAGAGTTACGATTGCATCCTGCTCTGTCAGTATTAAATCCCCACCCTGTTACTCTTTGGATTTGCAGCATCATGGCCTGTCTGTGCTGCGTCAAACAACAGATTTTCTGTGTGAAAGATGAGTTTATTATGAGGGATGACAGATTGATCTTGTGGTGTGGAAGAAACTGAAGCTGAATCAAACTGACACTCTTGCACCTCTTGAAAGTTGTTGCTGTTATTTGAATGTCTTTCAGTTTGCCGTCAGGTAACACAGGGATGTTTTCACTGTTGCTAAAAAAGATTTGCATATCATGAAACTTGCATTTGACCAGGCTGCAGGCAGCTTCAGAGGAATTTTGTAGTTCACAGTGAAATGTCAGCATGCCAACATGCTACAATAAGACCGACAATTTAGTAAAAGTCAGCATGTTAGCATTGTCATTGTGTGAGCATTTTAGCATTTAGTGTAAAGCCCCACTTTGCCTAAGGACAGCTTCACACAGCCTGTTGTGGCTTAGCCAAAAGGCCCAGACACACCACACCAACATCAAGAACTAGCAGTGACGAATGCCGACTGTTGCATCATCCCATGTTGCCTGTGTCTCTGCCAAAAAGTTGTACTTAAACAAACCACAAAGGCTACAGCTAAAGTTCTGCACCTGCACGAGAGGAAAAAACTCCATACCAGCAGGCAGCAGTAGTCTGTATAGTAGTGACTCAGAGTGAGATTCTCTACAATATTAATAGTTCAACTAAATAAAATCTAACACAAATTACACATTTAAACAGCTCCCAAATACAAAATATGTCCCCTGGTATCTATATATATAAATCAACAGGTGATTTCCTTCTCTTTTTGTTATTTTTCCCACCTGGACCTTTATGCTCTGCCATTTCTCCTCTAATCATCACGCTGTTATGATACCACAACTATCGCATATTCACATATATGGAGGCCGTTTGTCAGCAAGTCGAAATATCGTGAGTATCATGACAAGAATTTTTCATATGATATTTAAAATTACACAGGTATTATCAATCAGAGTGATATTATTCATTGATGGGATTTGCTTTCCTGACACTGAAGGCGTTTCTCGATACCAAGTACGCCAAATTCGGACTTGCACACTTGGGAGTTCTGACTTGGCAAGTTCGACTCTGGAGTACAAACTCCCAAGGATGGCTGCCATTGCCGCTGGTCTGTGAGAAATGCATTCTGGGATACCTGGCTGTCAAAAGTCCACACAAGTCACCTCCCGATGCATCCCCGATGAAACGGGCAGAGCATGTTCACAACCAGACATTTGGACTCTACTTGGCTGGATGCGGACTTTGAATTGGAACAGTACTTGGGCTGCGACTGATGACGTTTCACAAGTCCGCAAGAACACAAGTACAGGCAAGAACGCAGATTGAGAAACGCCTTGACTCAACGTGCAAGTCAGCCGAAAAAAGGCCGACTAAGGTTAACTAGTGCTGGACACACACGCTCACCTGACATTGACCGACAGCTGACGTGTGTCACAGCCTGTAGACTGTGCGCAGTGTTCTTACTGAGCGACACGGCAACAGGATGCAAGTCATTTTCAATGGCAGTCGATGACATGAAGCTACAAAATGACTCCCAACACTTGTCGCTGTGTGAAGGGCTACAAATCGGAAGTTGAGCAGGCCTCAACCTTTTCAACGCTCCAGTGATGTCAAATGTTTTTGTTTCTATCTGTGATGCTATTCAGCAAAGTTAGCTGACACATGCTAGCCTTCTTTGTATTGCAGTTCACACAGGGATGCAGTGGGGCAGCGAAATGTGATTTTAACATGCAGCTCAGACATTGATCACATGCATAGATTTTTTTTAACTTGAGAAAACGTTGGGTGGAGGTGCTTTGTTGCAAGGAGCAGACACACACAAGCCCAGGATGACATAACTATGTCAACGCGCACTTGAGCAACACTTCAAGGGCGACTCAGAGATAATGCAGCTGGCCACTGTTGTTTTTTGTCGCTTGTTGTGTGAACACAAGATCAGTCTTGTTAAGGTGCATTTTTAAAGAATGCTTTTAGCACCACAAGTGGAATTGTCTTCCATTGTATTGTGACAGGTGCCTCTAATTAACAGCAGATATTTGCACGGCTGGACACCTTCATGGAAACTCACCCTTTAGTATTTGGAGAGAAAGTGAATGGTTTTGCTGTGGAATCTCAAAATACACACTCCTCAAGTTTCATTTAAATACTTTTGTGCTGTCTAGTAGCTGCTCAGCGGGCATTCATACACCTTCTTTAATTATTTGAAATAAATTACAACAGTGAATCTTTTATTTCCGACTGAGAAAACCCAAAAGAGGGAGCTTTAAATCTCTTTTTGTTTTCTTCCACCAGAAAATCCAGACAATCCCTCTGCAATTGGAAGAGGATGGGACGTCCCGCCGTGCTTTTGTTTCCTGTGAGAGGAAAACTTCAATCACTTCGACGCTTCGTCTTCAGTGGGCCGTGTAGTGTTTCATGAAATCTCTTTAGGTGTCGTCCGATTGGTCCTTTATTCCACTGTGAGGACCTGCCAGCCAATCCGCATCTGCCTGGGTGAGTGCCATTTCCTCTTCCCACCAGCTGCTGCAGTCAATCAGCTTATTCAGCAGCATTAGTGTGTGTGTGTGTGTGTGTGTGTGTGTGTGTGTGTGTGTGTGTGTGGCCCCCCTTTCCTCTCCCTCCCCTCTTTTTCCTCTACAAAACAACCGGCCCACCCTCCTTTCCACTCCCCTCCCCCCTTCCCTCACATACTCACACACTGTTTTTCTCTCTCACACACACACTCAGTCGTGAATATACCCTCACACACTCCTGCCACATGCGGCCCAGCAGCAGTGTGCTGTGTGTGAGTCACTGGAGAAAGTTACACCAGTGTGTGTGTGTCTATGTGTGTGTTTTCAATGCAGCAGCGTCTCCTCTGCAGCAGATTTCTACTTCACTTGGGACAGAGCTCAGCAGGACAGAGACAGAGAGGAGACCAGAGGTTCACCACAGCTGAATCCAGGATTCTGCACAAGGTAATGATGTCTGATCTCATGTAAAGGTTTTCAATGATACACTGTCACTTAATGCACACTGGTGTCATGTCTGTGGTTTTGGTTTTGCTGGTGTGCAGCAGATGTCTCAGCCTGGAGCTCTGACACACTTGTTTTGGGATGTAAAATAAGTTTTTGCGTCAGGTTGTGACTGAGAGTCATCTGTTTTGTGCTGTGTGCTGGTGTGTCATAATTGTAGTAACGTAATGGTTAAGAGAGGTCAGTGGCTGCACCAATATGATACCTGGGTTTCAGTAACTGTACCTAAATGATACTCTATACTTTAAGAGGTCTAAATATGTTTTTCTACAAGCTTTTTCAGTCCAAGTTCTTTAAGGAACAGTGTGTACGATTAAGGAGATTTAGTGGTATCTGGCAGTGAGGACTGCAGAATGCAGCCAGTTGAAACTTCTCCAAGTGAGGATCCCTTCAGTATAAAGTGTTCAAGGGGTTTTTACTGGGAGCTGAATTATCCGCAGAGGTCTCTTCCCCTCTAAAACAAACAGACCAGGTGATTTAAACCGGTGATAAAAACACTGAAGAAAGCAGTTTCACGTAAAAGAATCAGTGTCTTCTTCACGCTCTTGTCGCGGTGGGGCTTCTAACTACGGTGGTCGACATGTAAATGCAAATGGACCTATCTTAGAGCCGGTGTTTGGTTTGTCCCTTCCGGGCTACTGTAGAAACATGGTCGTCCAACATGGTGATCTCTGTAGACGAGGAACCACTCCCTATGTAGATATAAACAGCTCATTCTAAGGTAAAAACACACAACAGTTCTTATTTTCTGTGGATTATACACCAAAGAAAACACACTTATTATATTCCATTTCTTACAATATGTCCCCTTAATCCCACACACTGGACCTTTAAATGTTAAGGTATGTCTAAACAGAAGCAGCATGTGTTAACTTGGCCTAAAAGTTTATGATTTAGATAAGGAACTATCACATCAAGCAGAGATGCCAGCTTTCAGTTTTGATTCTTGCTGCAGATTGATTTTTGTCAGCACTAAAAACATAGTGAGGTTTGACACCCAGTTCTGGCTGTTATCCCATCACTGGGTCACCATATGCTGATAAACCCCTAAACCCTTTGTTGGAGGGAAAAGATAAATCTGTGAGGTGGGATTAAATCAGAATGCAGGACAATAGCTACAATCACAAAAGAGTTGTGGACACCTGAAACATACAATGCAGCCCAGTGCAGCCATTCACATAATGCCATGTAAAAATAGGCTGAAGAAGCAAATGAGAACATTTTATACAGTGGAAAATATTGTAAACTTCTCCCAGCATAACCCAGTAGAACCACAAACTATAGCCTTCGGTTAAGGTGAGTCACCACTTCTCTAAAACAGAAACTGAACCTTATGAACTTCATGACCGTATGAATTAATGCAGCACTGCTGTATGAGTCAGTTCCCACTTTATTAGCTCCACCCAGCTAAATGTAGTACTGAGTGTATGTATATAATGAAACAGAGTAAAATGTATGAGAAGCAAGTGTTTTTTCTTCTTCACATGAAATGGACTGCACTTAAATGGGGCTTTTCTAGTCTTACGACCAATTAAAGCGCTTAACACTGAGTCACAGTCACCCATAACCATAACTATAACCAATCAATAACCATTCACACACCCTCACACACTGATGGAAGAGCCATCAGGAGCAATTTGAGGTTCAGTATTGTACCCAAGGACACTTCAACATGCGGACCGGAGGAGCCGGGGATAGAACCACAGATCTTAGAACTGGTGGACGATCCGCTTTACCTCCTGAGCCACAGCCGCTGAACAGATTCCCTCTGTGCACTAGCTGCAACACATGCAAAGGAATTTGTTTGTGTGACATTGTTGCAGAAACATATCAGTTTATCATTTAGTGACTCAGTTCAGGAACAGCATGACCTCACTCAGTTCAAATAGACAATGAAAGACAACAGTTTGATTGTGTTTATTCATGCAGCAGCGTGCAGCTGAAGGTGAGGTCTTAGTAGTGGTGGACTAATAGGGCTGAATATTGAAACTCTAGTTATTTGGTACCAACTGAAATGTGTTTATAGAACACAGAGTATGAAAAGCGTGATGTAGAAAAAACAGTTAATAATTGTTAATAATAGTTGTATACCACGAAACCATGATATTTTCTGCGACTGTTATCGTACCGTAAAAATACCATATTTGCATCCCTAGTTGACATTTATTAGATAAGTTGCCAACTGATTTAAAACCAATTCATTAGTTTATTTAATTTATTAAAGGAAAAAAGGAAAAATTCTCTGATTCCAGTTTCTTAAATGTGAATATTTTCTGCTTTCTTTACTCCTATATGACAGTTAATTGAATTTCTTTGGGTCGTGGCCAAAACTAGACCGATGACAACATAATTTTGGGCTTTGGAAAACAATGATCAACATGTTTCACCATTTCCTGCCATTTTATATCAAACAACTAATCAGTTAATCAAGAAAATTAATCAACAATGAAAATAGTCATCAGTTGCCGCCCCACCCAAAGTCAGGTATCACTAAGGTATTGCTCTGGTATCGATTGTGAAACTCAGGTGTGATACCAGCTCTAGTATTAAAAACTGCCCAACCCCTTCTGACTATGATACATGGAGGAAACTCTGAGCCTAGTTGCTAAAGTCTTCATGAGTAACTCCTCTCATAGACACTCTAATTTAATCACTGAGTTAAAAATAATCCTGCCATCACAGTGTGTCCTTTAAAGCCACAGAAGGCTGATCAGCTGAACCATGTAATGGCTAATTGTCACAGCGGCGGCAACATTAGTCGCTCTGTAAGCAGCTTGCCAGCCTCCCGGTGGGCCGACACGTGGTGCTCCAGCTCAGAGGGTCCATGACAATGCATCCCCCCCTCCTCTGCATGTTTGTGTGAAGTAAACAGTCAAAACAAAGCCATCACAACTGCAGCTCTGCTGTCTGTGCAGTTCATCTTCATATGAGAAATCAGAGTCAGGAATGTTTCCTTATCTGCCCTGATATTCCAGGAATTTTCATGTGGAAGACATATCGGGTACCAGATGTTTAGAAAAAATTGAGCTTTTGTGACATTTAGGGCCCATCCCAATTCTCTTCGCTTGACCTTACCCCTTGGTTTCAAGTGCACTCGCCAGATAGATTCCCCTCAATGACGAAGGGGTAGTGTTGAGGGGTAAGGAATTTTACCTACGAATTGGGACGCCAACAGACGTGTTCACCTGCTTCTTGTACGGAGAACTCTGTAGATATTCATGTCGGCTACATTGTGAATTAGCGATTTTCAAGCATTCACATTCTAACTCAACGCTTACAGATAACAATGCATATACAGAAACCTAACACATTCCGACATATTCGGGAATTTTTGCATGCTTATTTGCGAAAATAGTACTTAAATTGTGCGATGGCTTTCTCATGGAGGCTGCCATCTCCCTGGAAAACTCGCCTGGCTGGATAGTCAATGCAACCTGGGAAATTCAATCTTCCCCTCAGTTGAGATGGGTTCGTAGGTGTGCATCGCAAAGCCCTTCAAATTAAGTGGGGATTTTAAGGGCTGAAAAGCACTTCCCTAAAGTTTGGGACACCCTAGCCCTTCGTGGGAACGTGCAAAAACAAGGGCTAGGGCCAATTTTGAGGGGAAGTGTGAGTATTGGGACGGACTCTAACTCACTTCTGCACTGCGTTCATTTTAGACAAATATGTGCTTTAACTGAACAGGTTGCTCATGTAATACTGAATGTCTCCAACAGCATGGCAGCTTTCTTCAACTAATTCAGTGTGTTATTAGGGCTGAGCAATTAATAGAATTCTAATTCCAATTATAGTAAGCGCCTCCAACATGATGAAAACAACATAATCGAGATAAAACAGTTATTGTGCTGCATTCTGTTTCACAGTGATGCTCTCATTTGTCTTGTGATATAATCCAGTGCACCTCTTTCCTTTACAGCGCTGCTCTCAGTGTTGCCAACATGGCGACTTTCTTGCTAGATTTAGTGACTTTTCAGACTCTTAATGACTTTATTTCTAAAAAGCAACGAGCAACAAACTTAGAGACGTATCCAGATAATCAGGGAGACAGAGAGAAATATGTTTAAATGCGTGATATCTTAATTAATTCCTATGCAGGCTGCTCAGCATAAACACAGTCCCTGTCTCTTCTGCCAACAGTGCGGGGTCTTTCCCTCTCCTCTTACATCATGGTTACATTTCTATATCGTTTATTTTATTTATTTATCTCTCTTTTTTTTGTACATTTTTGTTCCTCAGCTGAATTCTATTTAAAGTTCGAGACATTTTAAAAGTTTAATAAATGCAGAATGTTAGGTTAAATAGTCGTGACCTCAAAGTGGACCAACATATTCATGATTTTGATTTATGCCATAACTCAGCAGCCTTATTTCATGACCCTACAATCTGTGTTTATTCACCTGGTCATGTTAATGTGCCAATTCTGATATGTCTCTTGCACTGTTTGGACAACACAGCAGTGCAAATACACCAGACACGGGGGAGGGCTTTCAAACCTTAATCTCTGCAACAATCCGGTGTACCTAGCTGTTGCTGGTGTCTGTTCTGATCGTTTTATACCACTCCTGTACTGAGCATTGAAGTTTAAGTTTATAACTTATTTCACTCAGCAAAATACATCAAGTGTTTCTCTTCTAGTTACAGTTTATGTGTTTGAGTTTTGACTGACCTGAGGTATCTCTCCAGTTGCCAGCAATGTATTTTGACTTTTTTAAGTATTTATTTCTTGCTGTGTTCGATGCTAAAGCTGTTCACTCAAGCTGATGTGTCACCACAGTTAAGTGACTGAGACACTAAAACATTTGCGTTGCCCTTCCTTGTTATCGAGTGTTATTGTAGATCCTGTGTGGTCCATGTGGTTCACACTGGAATGAGGACATTTGACACCATGCAGAGGTTGTCTTTCACACTGAGAGTCAGTAATAAAGTACACTTATGTCTTGTTAAAGGGATACTTCACCCACAAAATGACCATTTGTGTATTACTTTCTCACCGCTGGAAATCTTGAATTTGTAAAGTAAACTTTGAGAGAGTAAATGTTGAGCCATGGGAGAACAACAAAGTTTTCTTGACTAATTCAAGGTAACACTGAGTGAGTAATTAATATGCAGTGAAGTATTTCTTAAGGATGGGTGTGCCTTGCAGTGGAAAACTGTGGTCCAGGTTAAAAATCAGGGGGTTCATCTTTTATCTCTTACCATACTCAACTCGATGTACTCTATGCCTTTAAATGTCAAAAAATGCTTTTATAATATTTGAGAGAATCTTAACGGTGAGTATGAAGAAGATTAAGAGCCTGTTACTCATAAAAATAAATTCTTTCAAAGTACAAAACTTGAAAACACATTCCCTAAACAGTGTTTCTCTTTGACAGTGATCTCCATCATGGAGGTGCCCAGGAGGCCTCAACCCTCCTTCACACTGGCTCTCCCTAAACTGGCCTCGTCTGCTCTGTCTCCCCTCGGAGCTGTGGAGAAGGTCGCCAAGAAAGATCCGATGAAGGAGAAGCTGCAGGAGAAGAAGGATGGAGCCACAAAGGGGGATCAGTTTGGAGAGGAGACGTTCAGCACAGAAGAAGAGTCGGATGTGTCTGTGTTTGTGGAGGCACCAGCTGAGACGTCAGAACTTGAGGGTACAAATACAAAACTCTCCTCACAGGACAGTTTCTCAGAGGACAGTTCGATGTCTGAGGAGAGGTTGGCAGAGGAGGCAGAAGAGGCTAAGAAGAAGCGTGAGGAGGAGGAAGCAGCAGCTAAAGAGAGGGCAGCCCAGAGACAGATGCTGGCCATAGAGGAGCTGGTCCAGTCTGAGAGGAATTACCTGCGACTGCTGCAAGTGAGCACTGTGACCATCAGGAGCAACCTGCAGAAACTACAGGTAGGAATCAGGGGTCTGCAGCATTTAGTAGCATTGTATGGAATAATTAATACTATTGATTAGGGCTGCAAATAACAGTTACATTTAGTATTATTCTTTATAACTTTTTTGCCTGTGAAACATCAGCAAATAGTAAAATAAAATGCCCATCAAGCCTTGTGATCTCAAAGCGGAGGCCCTCAAAATTCGTGTGTTGTCAGTTGCCAACAAGTGATCGACAGTGTGCAGGATTTTTTTGACTTTTCAAAATGGCAGCCACTTGGAAACCTCTTTCCTCACAATGTCTAACTTTTACTGTGATGCTTACTGTGAAGTATTTGAATTATAACATTGGAGCACAGCTACAAAACTGCCCTCGCAGAACTTTAGTTCAGGCATTTTCAGGTACTGTATCAACTCACTAAACGCACCATACTTTGGAGGGTTTGGGTATTAGGTTTGTCACGATACCAGAATTTCAGTAGTCGATACCAACACCAGTGAATTTCCACAATTCTTGATACTCAAGAGAACTCATGTATTTCTAAATCCACTACTTTATTAAAACTGTTTCAAACTTTGAAGTCAATCCAAATAATGTAACGTATATTTCAGGATAAGTATACCATAACACAAGTGATGGTAAATTGAAACCCACTCACCTTGAATTCTTTAAACAAGCCAGGGTGTCTGTCTTTTAAGTGTTTAGCCAGGTGTTTCCTCCTTTGGTCTGGAAACTTTGGAGGCACCGTTTGCACACTGGTTTTTGCAAGTTTACAATTACTCCGCTTTCATCTGCCTCAAATGCAAAATATCTCCACACACGACTCCTAATACCTGACTTTTCGACAAGCCGAGGTGTTGTGGCTCCAGCAGCACTTGTAGAAGCCATTGTTTCTGGCAGAGATGATGGAGAACAGGCGTTCTTCTTCGGCGCTCGTCCTCGGCACAGACTGACGCACGTATACTGCCCCCGTCAGTTCTAGCAGGAATCGACACGGCCTGCTGAGGGCAAAGTTGTATCCTGTACTTATGGTACAGAAAAAAAAGAAGGTACGGACGTATTATTTGCGTGTTGGCATTGACTTGGTACCAAAGTATCGGTTCACATGACAACCCTAATGTACAGTAGGATTGCAATATTGAATCTGGATGATGAACAAGCATTCTTAAAGCTGGGGTAGGCAGTTTTATTTTCACGTTATTGGGTAAAAATAGAATAAACTTTGAGCATATTGTAATTCAAGTAGTCTGAGAGAACACTAGTCTTCTGCACTTCCTCTTGACTCTGTTTTTAGGATTTAGAAAATCTAGCCCGATCACTGGTCATTTCAGAGAGAGGTTGCTCCTATTGGCTGTTCAACAAATGCAGATATATGTGCACGTCCTTTGGTGAAAGCCTGATTCAATGGTGGAGAATCCCGCAGGAATAATATTCTAGCATTGACAACAACTGCCTAGCAACCCGAAAAAGATGAACTTATCAAAAAGAGAGTCTGACAATGAACAAAATAAAACGTGTCGACATTAGAGATTGAGAGAAAAGTTTGCTCATAGTTTAGCTCTCTGCTGACCAACTGGCTACTTCAAGTTGGCATTTATGTCACCAATGTTAGAACCTAGAACCACAATGTGTTCTCCACCTTGGTCGAACCCCCAGTCAGCAGCCATAGCAACCCGAACTCAGTCAGCCCAAACTCCAGCTCCAGGGGAGCTGACAGCCCTGACTCCCTGACTGTCTGACTGACAGGTCAGACTAAAATGAAGCTGACCCTGAATTAACGATCTGTTAGTAAATGTTAGAGCATGTTCAGCTCTGTGTTTTGAATCTTTATTTTGGGACAATTCTTCTCATTGTGCCTTTTAATTAAAAAGTAATCACCACATGTTAAATTGACACGAAGCATCCAGAGGAAGTGTTGTGCTGAGGCCGCCTGCTGGATTATTATCATCAGCTTTTCATTACGTCGGAGGTATTGCTTATTACTGCTAAATAATCATTTATTATCGCTGCTGTAATGAAACGAGGCCTCGTAAAACATAATGGAATCAGACTTTACGGGCCGGAAGGACCGAGCTGTGGATGAGCATGGAAATGATAACACACTGAGGGAACGGTAGATGAAGGGAATAAAATGAAAATAGAAAGGAGGAATGGAGGGGCTAAATTATGGGCTGATGACCTGTTAAAAGGAGGAGATTAACTGGTGAATAGAAGAACAGTTGATGCGGTGGACATTGAGAACGAGATGTAGCATTGTCGAATTTAAAATTGAGATACAAAATGCAAATGTGTGAACATAAACTTCAGATAAATGGTGTTATAAACATGGGTAACATAACATGATGGATGTCAGGAGAAAGACCGAGTGGAGCAGCACAGTGAAGGAAAGCTGGACAGAGAAACAGAATAAATATGTGAGTGAATGGTGCCATTGTGAGACAGGAGAGTTGCCGTTTTGTTTTCTGTGTCGATGTGCAGATTGTGCAGTCTTCAGCAGCGCCCACTGTTCTCTCATTAGAATAGAATGGAGCTAAACAGAGTGGCTCTCTATCAGCTGTGTGTTGGCATTTTTCTTGTGTGGGAGCAGACACACGCATATGTTGCACAAGATAAACATTTCATTTGAATATGTGAATAAATCTTACTTGTAAACTCAGCAGTTTTATCACAATAACACAGAAACCTCAGTTTTGGAAGGAAAGGATGCTGCAGTCGTCACAGTCACAGTTATTTTAGTTTTCTGATATATATAGCTTAGTGATCTATAAAAACTAATATACCTGTTGTCACTGAGCTTATATAGCTAACTGTTGAGGGTTGAAGTGGTTCTGTTGGCTTCATCACTCTGATGAGAGAACAAGTTTCAGCACCTCCAAATTTTAGACCATGGAGTTACTGCCCGGAGCGAAAGGGGTTCAAGTATCTCGAGGTCTTGTTCACAAGTGAGAGTAGAATGGATCGTGAGATGGATCAGTGGTTTGATCACAAGTGAGAGTAGAATGGATCGTGAGATGGATCAGTGGTTTGATCAGCCTGTCCTGGTGAAGAGAGAGCTGAGCCAGAAGGCAAAGCTCTCAATTTACTGGTCCATCTACGTCCCAGCCCTCACCTATGGTCATGAGCTCTGGGTAGTGACCGAAAGAATGAGGTCATGGATACAAGCCGCCGAAATGAGTTTCGTCCGTGGGGTGGCTGGGCTCAGCCTTAGAGATAGGGTGAGGAGCTTGGACATTTGGAGGGAGCTCGGAGTAAAGCTGCTGGTCCTTCTTGTTGAAAGGGGTCAGCTGAGGTGGTTCAGGCATCTGATCAGGTTGTCAGCTGGGCGCCTCCCATCAGTGGTGTTCTGGTTACATTGCACTGATGAGGGGCCCCGGGCCAGACCCAGAATATGCTGGAGGGATTATGTATCTCATCTGGCCTGGGAACACCTCAGAGTCCCCCAAGAAGAGCTGGAAAGCGTTGCTGAGGAGAGGGGCTTCTAGAGTACTTTGCTCAGCCTGCTGCGCCCAGTGACCTGGCTGAAGATAAGCAGTTGAAAATGGATGTATGGATGGATTTTGTCAAACACAGAAGTCATGTGATGATATTATTCCTGTTCTTATCTGCATCTATAGCCCTTTTTTACAGAGATCACGCCGCTATGAAGTCCTGTTGTCATGCTGCCTTTGCATTTTTACACAGAACCAAACGACATCGCTCCGCTCTCATGTGTGATTTTAGACAGCATCCCGGCATCGCAGAATTGGTCTCTAGTGTGTCATATAACATATGCATCAGCAGCGCTTTATAAACAATAACATGACAATAACATGACAATAACAATCATTTACTGTTACTGTTAAGTGGTGGCTGATCTCGTCCTCTGCTCGGAGGGTAAGGAGTTCTCGGACATCATTATATTTTCAATTTGCGGACATTTTCGGCTTCTTCCTCTTTGAGCCAGCCACTAGCTGCTAACTGCTACTTTTTAAATCTCCCATAACTCATTGTCAAAATGTGTCGCCCATGATCCCATCCTGCTGGCTGTCCCATTTATACAGACATCGTTTCAGCGCTGTTACTACCTCTGTTCCCAGCTCAGAGGCGAGCAAACTTTGTTCCACAAATCGTAATCATACCTTATATACAGAGCAGCGAGGCGGTGTAACGGCACAATATTCCTGCCTTGAATGGGCAGTGTAACAGCGGCCTCTGTGATTTGGGGTCGTACGTAATATTTTTGTTCTCTCTTCGTTTCTTTTCTGTCTCTTTCCCGGTCGAGAATTATGGAGGCTCTGTTGCCAGTTATTAAGGACAGGTTTGACAGCATTTTGGGTGCAGGAGGCTCATCTGGCTACACAGAATGGAGACACATTTACAGAAAGAGCAAATTTTAATCCATCAGAATCATGAAATCTCGAAAGATGATGAGATGGATGACATATGACAATGTGAGGCAGAATCTGCTCTGTTTATGTAACCCACATTCAAAATAAAAAAGAAGGTTAACACTGTACATTTCTGCTAGTTGTGCAGTTTAGTGCTCCTGTGTTGTATGGAGCGGGGTAACAAGTAGCTGTGCACATCATATCCAGGAGGTAATATCAGTAAATTTGTGTAAAATACAGACTTTGCTTATCCAGTGTGACTGCGCTGCATGAAACACAGACATGGGGGGCAATTACTAAATCACATGAGGTCCCCTGGTTATACTAGTCTTGTGCTAATACAAGTTTTGTCTTTGTGTTCTCATGACTCATTAAACATAATGGAATCAGGCTGTAACACAAAAATGATAAACCATAGAGAAAGAAAATATGAACATTTTTTTAAAAAGAGGAAGAGGTATGAACTGAGATTTATATTTTGGGGAAATGAAAGAAAATGATCAAAGAGTAACTCACCAACCTGATCCAACACGCCCACTGTGACCCAGAGGGAGACGCCTTTGGTGGAGTTAAATAATTGTTGCATTTGCATGTATAAGCTTCATATTAGATCAAATCACAGTCCATGAAGTTCATTTGTGTATCTCTCTGTCTCACTGCTCACCACAGCCTCCTCCAGCAAACCTGGACAGCATGTTTCTCTATATAGAGGAAGTGATTGACGTGTCCAGTCGACTCCTCAGCCTGCTGGACCAGAAGAAGATTCAGCCTTCAGACCCTCTCTACTTGCAGACGCTCTGTAAGGGATCACTTGGCCCTTATTGGCCCTACATTTCCACTCTTATCGACTTTGTTACCTTTGTTACAGCGTGAGCTTGTTCATCCTTCCACCAGGAAGTGGTGAGATAGATGCTGGTTTCTCAGAGGTTTCCTCTCCTCGGATCAGTCGCTCTGGTCAGACGTGTTGACAGGAAACAAATAAAAACTTCACGCGTCTTGTTATCTGATGTGGTTTTCACATTTATGTGAGAAGTTAAACGAGTTCACTCTCCCAGCAAAGGTGTCTTCGTGTGGTGGTGGATGCATCTCCAGTTTGATGCACACACAGTAGAGTTTGTTGTTAAAGCTGTGAACCTGGAAATGTGCTATGCATCTGCTGTATCCACACATGATAAAAGTTACGGTAGGTACTCACAGACTAGTAATATTAAAAAAGATACGTGACAATGCTAATATTTGTGTGGACATTTTAGGCACACCCTGTTCTAAACTGAAACTGGATGTTTAAGGCGTAAGAGGAAAATTACCCTTAATGAAAACACACTTAATGCCTATATTCTTATCTTATATGTGACTGGTAACACAGACAAAAACAAACCTAACAAATCAGTTGGTGGTATTTTGATTTAAGGGTGCAGAAACCAAAAATACTGCAGAAAAAATGCAGAAAATTAGACAAAATCAGAGTACTATGATTATTATATTATGTTAGTTTGCCCCCACACTTACATTTTTAATACAGAATTTTAAAAAATGGTGATCTGTAAGGGTGGCAGTGAAAATAAAGGATGTTTTTTAGGGTGTCTGCAGGTCCTCAAAATGTCTAAACATGTCTTAAATACGATTTTATTTTTTTATATTGGGTCTTAAAAGTAATTAAACAGTCTTAAAATTGAACTTAATTGCCACAAACATTTGATCTAATGTCATTTATCCATCTTTCAATCTCTTTTTGTTTAAATTAGTCAATCTCCTCAGCGTCAAAAGTCCACATTTCTGATTTTACACATTCTTAAACCCACCCCTCAACTGAACCTAATACTGTCTTTTTACTTTGTACTTCCGTTTACCTGTTGTCAAAATGTAAATTAACCTAACTCTAGTACTTACCTTAAAACTGACCTGCAATGCTATATTAAGAAAAAGATGATTTGTTCAAAATTCTGTCTGGTTTCATTTGGTTAAAAATGATCCCAATCTCGTGTCATTAGGTTGTCTGCGTGATGGCCATGACGACGCTTAACTGGACGACAAGAGAGAATTGTTCTAACACACAGTCAGTGGTTGTTTGAATGAGAATGGTCGCAGTGTCACTGAAAACATGGATTGTTTTTCACATGATTCCAAAATGAGGTGTCTTTCTAATTTGTATAGATTAGTCAAAAAAAATTAAGTGTACACATAATTTGATAGAGCATCTATTTACTTTAAGCATCTGCTAGCATTTTAATATTGTTACTTGTCACATTTTGGTGTCCTTACAAAAACTGAAGTCTGAAATCTGAGCATGATTTCTTCATACAAATAAGTAAATATATGTTTTTCCTCCGTGACAGGTGATTCGTTCCTCAGCCTGTCTTCAGACATCGAGGCAGCCTATAAAGAATACCTGGCCAACTACAGCCAGGTCACAGTGGTGGAGAACAGCTACAAACAGAAGGAGATGCTGTGGAATGAGATTGTCAAAGTCATCAAGGCCTCAGCGTAGGTTTATGTCATTTCCTGTTGCTTCACACTGGGACCAGACATATTTAATTACAACTGAATGAACAGTAGACTTAACATGTATACGTTTTTGTTTTTGGTATTGAAGTTATAACTGTTCATTGTTGCCCTTCATCTCTCCAGGCCTGAAGTAAACGCCACCTCTCTGAGTTTCTTCTTGGTGATGCCGGTGCAGCGGATCGCCCGGTACCCGCTCCTCCTGCAGACCATCCAGAAACACACTGACAAATCTCACCCAGCGTATGCACACCTGGAGCAGACCGCTCACACCTCCATCGCCTTGAACTGTCGCATCAATGAGTACAAACGCTTCAGAGAAGTTGGTAAGAAATGTTCATCAAATACACTGTTATCATATAACCTCATTACAGAAAATATTATGGTATTCCCTTTTATGGTACAGTCCTTTGTGATCCAGTTAGTGCAACAGGACACTGGTACATCTAGGGTAAAGATTTAATTCCCAGTGTAGCACAACAGGTAGAGGAAGGCAGCTACAGTGAATACATTGTTCAGAGTCACAGTTAAACACAAGGACAGGTGCTGTACTCCAGATTAACTGTCCCTCACACTATGATTGCAGCTGACAAATACAAGAAGACGGAGACTCTGACCATAAAGGACAAGATCAACCGCCTCAACACCCACAGCATCGCCAAGAAGACAGCGAGGCTCAGCCAGCACTTCAAACATGAGACTGGAATAGTACCAAAGGTAGGATAGACGTTTAATGACCCTTATTTAAAAAAAATCCTCCCTGCTGAAGTGTGCTTCAGCAACATAGAGCTACCTTACTCTCTGACAGATGTTTACATGAACACTAATATTCCACTATTATTCCAAGTATGACAGTATTCTGGATTTGACACAGGTCAAACAGCATATTCCATTGAGATATTTCGAATTAGGTGTCTTTCCGCATTTAGCATTTTGCAAGTAAGACGTGGGATGTGACGATATTTGAGTTTTAATAGCGTTCCTTGAGCATTATACCCTCCTGAGACCCTGCGTCCTCACATGAGGGCATCACATTTTGGGCTTACCAGACCTTATACTTCATTTTGTTTAACTTAGAGCTGCTGTCTTCGTTGGTGGAAACTTTTTTGTCCTATGTAGTGGTAATGAGACCACAATACCCTAATCCATGTAAAAACAAGATGGCAGCCATCTCTGCCAAGTCAGTCTGCAGCCGATCCCGACACAAAAGTGGACAAGGTCCAAAACCTGATCACATTTAATGGCTAAAACATGTTTATTTATTATTAATAATGTTTGTAGTTTGATATGACAACAAAAACGACTTATATTAGAAGCAATAACAAGGGAAGTACTCGTTTGAGGACACTGGGACTTAATTATGTTGACAGTGTTTCATTTTTTTATACTTATCAGGTCCTGTTAATCCTAAATAGCTAGGAGCAATTCAAAATGCATACCAAACAAATGTACGGGTCTCAGGAGGATCCAACGCCTTTGGAATATGCGTCTCAATTGGAGTGCTTACCGCAGTTTGCGACACGGCCTCTTGTGTGTTTATGGTCGGCTCTGTGCGTTGTCATGGATACGTTGTACACAAATCAACTCGCCAATAGTTTGAATGGCTGGAGTCGAGATGCATGCCAAAAACAAAAGCCCACATTTCTGGTCGGAAGGAGAAAAACACCTACTTAAAACATTATGAATGAAGTGGGTATCAACAGGTTTTGGATATGCTCAAATATCACAACGCTGACCTTTTCAAGAAGGTGGCTGAAGGAATGAAAGAGGGAGGCTGTGTTCACACGGTCCAACAAGTCCGCCACCAGTAGGAAACCATGACATAATTCTATTTTGAAGCAAAGAAGAAAAATGTGTTAACGCATTAGTTACTTTTCTGGAGGCTTATACTGAAGGAAACTCTTCCACATCTATGAGCCACAGACAGTGTTCCAGAAGACACTCCCTCTCTCCAGCTGCAACGCAGTGGTTAATGATTAATCTGTGTTTTACCTGCAGAGAAAATGCATTTTATGACCTGTTATTGAACCTGCTGTTTGCTCTGGCCTGCTACACCTCGTTTTGCTACAATTACACTTGTCAGTACAATAAGGTCTTTCTGGTCTGATCGAGAGTTCACACCCATGAGCATCCTCACACGTTTCCTGTGGCTTAATTTTTAATAGCTGCTTCTTCTGTTACACTTCCTTTGCCGACTGATCTTTTTACATTTCTCATTCAGTATAAATACAGTAGGTTACAGCTGCATTGCACCTTTGTAGAATATAAAGGAATCGCACTGTGAAACTCAGCAGAACCCAATTTTCTGTGTGTTCTCCTGCCATTTAGAGATATTTGGGATAACTTGATAATTTGAAACAGCTTCAGAGGACAGAATCAACTAGCAGCACCTTTCCCATGTGTGTATTAGTAGAAACTAATGATGAACATAGTAAGACTTTGCAGAAAAGCAGTAAAGCTCAGATGGAGAACAGGAGCGAGCCACGTGTCTAAAAACCATGTGGACAAAACGGACAAATGTACCAGTACTGCATAACTGCACATGGAAAATAGTATTTGCAAGTGATTATAATGATTATATAGAGTGGAAATATGCATGTGTCCCTGTGTGTTGTGCTTTAGCTGGTGGATGAAGAGTTTGACGCCCTGGAAGGTTTCTTTTATGTTCTGGAGCACGGGATTCTGGAGCTCCTGGAGAACGTGGAGACGTATCTGCACCACCTACAGGTAGGATGCTCTTGTTCTACATTCTGCTGACTTATGGAAAATATTATGTATTATATAACATTTTGTCTTTAATTGAGGCATCTCACTCAACACTGAACATGTCATCTACTTTTTACTGATTGTTTTGTCTTGTTTTTCGTGTTGACACCTCTCAGACAAACTGCTGTGGTGTCTCCATGTTTAAACCTGGCGGGATTTGGGAAATGTAAACTTGTAGCTCCCTGCCACATACATTAAAGGGACAGTTCACCCCAATAAAAATATGTATATTTTTCCTCTTACCTGCTGTGTTGGTTATCAATCTAAATTTCTTCGGTGTGACTCACAAAGTGTTGGAGATATCAGCCATAGAGGTGTTCGCCTCCTCTACAGTATAATGGAACTTTCTTTTTACCACTACATGTATCACCGTGCAGAAGGAGGCGTGTATCTACTCTTGTAACGTTAGCTAGCTCAGTGACGCTAGGTGAGCTAGCAGTAGATTCCCGCTTCCCTCTGCGCGTTGATGCGGTTGGCGTGTGTAGTTTGGTAAAAAGAAAATAGTTCCTATGTGAAACTGCTCACAACGAGGTCTGCTGATTATCTTGAGTAAATTTGTCGGCATTGTTCCCATCATACTAATTCAGTTCCACATATTCACTGTGAATACAATAATCACAGTGGAGTTTGGGGGTTTAGTCTTGTTTGAGAACACCTGCAGGTCTTAAATGAAAGGTGAAGAGAGTTATTAATTCCCCAAAGACCCAAACTTGGTGACTTTCTGGTCGCGTGTGCCCAGTGGAGAAGTGGAATAAGTGGAACATAACTTAATACTCATTCTTGAACATGTTGCCATGTGTTTCTGAGTCACACTGTGTAAACTCGAGGCCCTGAGGTCAAAACAAATGAGTTTCTGTGTACCTTTCCACTCTAAAATTATCCCAAGTTTTTTTCCTCTTTCTATTCCCGACCAACAAGGATCAGCACTGTATCCTACTTCTTACCTCCTCAAGTAAAGGCCAGTTATTTTCATCAGGCCATTAAAGTTGTCCTCTCGCAGGGACAAATGACAGTTTTATCTCTTAATAACCTCTAATTTTGACCTGGCAACCAGTTTGAACATTAGAAAACAAATAAAAGCAAACACTGGTGAATTCATTTATTCCGCAGTCTTTTAATTAATCAAAATGAGCAGACGTCAGAGATGTGAGCAAGGTTTGACAGATTATTCTTTGTTGATCTTCAGGGGTTCCTGGCCTGCAAAACAGAGGAGTTTGACTTTGATATGGACGGAGAGAAGGCACCTATATGCTACAAGGAGATCACTACCGCTCTCAGACAGTGGATTCTGCCTACGTTTGTGAGTCTACCCCACATTCTCATGCAGATACCAGGAGTATCAAATCTTTACTTAACTTAAAGCAGAAACACCACAGTAAATCAGATACTACATGTACATTTGCTGCATTAGTAGTTGCAGTTAAAAAAAAAGATAAAAGCATCTGCACCAAAACTGCTCAAGTGTTCAAAATAAACACACTATTTGTGAAAAGTTGACCTGATCTGTTCTTCCATGTAGGAAAAGAGGATGAGGACGTTAATCCACAAGCCACTGTGTGCACTCCGTGACCTCCTGGTGGGTCCGAGGAACCTGATCCGGAAAAGGCTGGACAAGCTGCTTGACTATGAAGTGATAGAAGCCAAATCCAATCTGAGTTACGAGGAGCAGGCTGTGGCCAACACATACAGGTAGAGAGAGAGGGTCATTTTAAAATTACAGGCTGGACTGATGGGTGGAAAGTCTGGCATATACCAGACTTCCACCGTGGTTTGAAGCTGGTGTTCTTTTTAATAACAAAAGTTTTTAGTCTTCAATTTGATATTTGCAGCTGTTTGACCCTAAAATACTCCACCAACAAAGTCCAGTCTGAGTCAGTGGGTACGTTTACATGCACAATAATATTCCACTGTTACTCCAAGTATGACAATATTCTGAGTTTGATACAGGTCATGTAAACAGCATATCCCGTTTGGTTATTCCAAAGTAGGTCTTATTCCGATTGTAGCATTTTCTGATTAAGACATGTTGGACATGTATACAGTGCATGTTGGAATCTCATTTGGGTTTTTTTCCACAGTTCTCAGTTAGTTTTGTGAGTTGTACATAAACCAACTCACCAAAGGTTTGCGAGGCTGTGGTAGAGATGCATGCCTGAAAGAAAAGCACACATTTCTGGTTGCAAGGAGGAACACACCTACTTTTAAAACATTAAGAAAGACGTGGATATCGACAAGCTTTTGGATATGCACAAATATTGCTACACCAACCTTTTCAAGAGAGTGGTTGCAGGAATGAAAGAAGGAGGCTGTGTGTGCGTGGATGAAGAAATCCTCCACTGGTGGAAAAAATCCTGCCACAAGCAACACCTCAATTCAAGTCAGTTTATTATCATTATTGTCATTCTTTAAATACAGCAGCATACAGTGAATGAAATGTTGTTACACATGAATCCAGGCGCATGTAGAGAACATGTAGCAAACAAGACATTCAGCATGGACAGGACAGCATTAAAGTGACACCGTTAACAGGACGCTGCATCTGGCGCCGCCATCTTTGGTCTCTTCCTCCTGCTCTACTTTTCAATCTTTTGATGTGATGAATGACATGTTCAGGCACGGTAATCAGAGCGTGCACAGCTGCATGTAAACAGGAATCCAACTGGAATATTCATTTTTATTTGCCATGTAAACAGCTTAGTATGAATATGATCTTTTTTAGAATGAGGGCTAAAACTGGAATATGTTGTGCATGTAAATGTAGTCTGTGTCAAACCAGACAGTGGCTCTATTATTACAGCCTCCTGCTTGGAATTGTTATAGTCTATATGATTACACCCTTTGGACTTGATGTTAAGAATGGAGTTTGACCTTTTAGAGCCTGTCTAATAAAAAGGGTTAAACGTTAATTAAATCCAAATTTCCATTAACATGTAAACCTTATGGTGTAGATGACCTGGCATTAACGCTTAGTGTGTGAATATATAGTGTATGTGACCTGACATAAACTTATTATCCTGACGTGACTTCAGCTAAATGATCCGGCATGATTCAGGCCAAATTTGGTTATGTGAGGAGAAGCAATTGTTCTCGAGGCTGGTTGTCTGTATAACAGTAGCTTAAGTGACAGGAAACCCCTTTCAGTGTGTATTGGAAAACTATAGGTGTGTCATCTTATTTTGCTTGTTTGTCAGACACAAAAATTTGTCATGAAGTTCTAATTCTCAAATGTCCAATCCTGTGTTTTGAGTCTCTTTACTCTACAACAACCTCGCCTCTCCTCGCAGGACAATCAACACGCTGCTCCTCAACGAACTTCCCCAGTTTAATGGTTTGGCTCTGCAGATGATCTGGAGCATGTTGGGGACGTTCAGCTGTCTGCACAAAGACCTCGCCTCAGACATGGAGCAACTGTTCCAGAGCTTTGCACAACAGGTAATCTCACGTGTGTGATGTGTTCTATCCACACAGATGAAAAGGTAAAGCAGAAAAACAAAAGAACATTTGGGCACCATTTCTTCCAGTGCTCTTACCAATGAAGACACAAACATTAATTACCTTCAGATGTTTAATTGAAATCTCTTCTTGCAGCTCCCTCACAGCTCTCTCAACCCCGGTGCATTCTGGGAGTGGGCGGAGTCTGCAGTGCTGGGAGGTGCGAGGAGCCTGGAGACTTTGTGTCGAAGTGTAGAGGAGACCCTCAACGCACCCTTCGTCCAGGTGGGTACAGACGGAGCTCAAACTGTTGTGTCACAGTGTGTTTTGTTGGGTTGTTGACTAAGAATACTGATCAGGGTGTAACCTGTGTGTTTATGCATCATTCACCCTCTGAAATGCAGGCTGAGTTTTTTAAGTCAAAGATAGACAGACATAGTGATCAACAGACCATAAGAGAACAATAAGATTAGGACAGCAGTCAGCACAACAAACTGTCACTCTACACCTGATCTCCGTCACGTTTCCTTTTTTCAAAGACAACAACAGGTGCACAGAAATCTGAGCTGTTTAATTGGCATTCACATGTTCGGTTCAAAACATTTCCACAACACTAAATGTTCCAAAACAGGAAGGTGTCACATGAGGTGAAGGACAAAATGTCACAGGAGACACTGAGGTCCTCTATAAAAGTTATTCAACATAAAACACTGCAGTCAGGGATGTTCAAGATAACATAACTTTTATGTTTGAGAATTCTTGACAACTGCATACAACCTGACAGCGGTCTACTAAAAATGCTGAATCGTGGAGTTACATGACCAGAATGTGCGTGTATGAGTAGCAGGAGTCACGTGACATGCGTGTGGACTTGAGACCAGTCTAGCAGCTGCCATCAGCCCTGTAGAACCAGTAACCACAGACAGGTTGTTAAACATATCCTCTGTCTTTTGGAAGTTAATTGCTTACCTCACAGTCCATAATTACAATTTTGTTTCCAGTCCAACCACAATAATTCTCTCAGTTAAAAATAGCTTTTACCATCACCAGTCATTAAACACCATAAAATTGTCTTAGATTTGCATTAGTTTAACTCAGCATGAAAATGTCCATGCTAGCTGTTCCCTTGCCAAAATGTAGCCTAACTTTGGAGCATTATTCCGCCCCTGTCCTGACCAGCTATACACACGGTTCAATGCTAATGGATGCCTTAGGTTGCCTAGTGTCACAAGATACCACTAACTTCATGCTAGCTTAAGAATTATTGCACCACAGTAATGGCCATGGCTCCCTTCTGCCTGAAGGGAGCCATGGCCAACCTGATACAATTGCAGGCCCTCCCCTCCATAGCATTTTGGTCCCTGTTTTAAATAAAAAAAATAATACTAAAGAAAACTCCCATTATATTCTTATCTGTCTTAATTTCCTGTAAATAGAAAGCTGTCTGGTTTTTAAAAAGATCTAAAAGTCTAAACACGGTTGTGACCAGTGTGGCTCGAAAAACACTTTGGTCTGGGTTAAAATATATCAGCAGCTATACAAGGGATTGCCATTTACAAAAAAATAGTAGAGGTATTCATGTCCTTGAGTGGCAGCAACCTCTACGGTCAAAAGAGCCATTAACTCTAGTTTAGCCTCTCAACAACACTAATGGATCTAAATGAGCATTTACTAATCACAGGGTGGCAGCTGTGCAGTGGGCTATTTAAGATTATTTGAGATTTTAACTTTGCATTGGCGATGACGACAAATCTGTCCATGCACTATTAAATTCTATGTTTTCCTCCCAAACTTCTCCTTTAATGGATGTGTCATCCATAGCTAGCCTAGCCAGGGAGACTCATGACGTGTCACGCTATTTAGGTTTGGCAAAATTTAGAGGTAAAGGCGCCAGGTTGTAGAAGCACAGGCACATTTTTGTTGTCTTTAGTCTGTATAAAGGGTACAAATTTTTACAACTGAAGAATGTACGAATCATGTTAGGCCGACAATTATAAATGAAAATTAAAATGTTAAAAAAATAACCCTCATTTTCATGTAATGTTTTGTCAAAGCCACAGGGAGACACTACAGAGGGGCTAAAGAGCTGCATGTGGCTCTGCAGCCTCAGGTCCTAGAGGACTAATCCTGATCTGTTGACTTTTTTATCCAGCACTGCCAAGATTTCAACCTTAACCCTTGTGCAACACTTCATGTCATGACCAAATATGTTAAAAACTAGTAACCAAATTCCGGCCAACCTCAGACGTTCTCTGAGTGTGCTGCTAATGTAAGATGCTAACTTTAGCTTGTTAATGTTCTAGATTAGAATAGCAGCAGTGTTACATTTGTTGAGAGGATAATGATTGACAATAGGGCAGGGCGATATGGAGAAAATCAAATATCACAGTATTGTTGATGCAACACCTGGATATCAGTGTTGCAGTAATATTGTAGGGTTAACTATTGGTGCTTTAATAAAATATTTACACTGTGAGATTTTTGATAAATAATCATCAGTGATGGTGATGTAATCGCAAAGTGCGTAACGGCAAATGATATGACAGCTAGAGCACTCCAGTAAGTTACATGCCTTTACTGTAATGCAGCCTTTAAAACCAGGAAAAGAACACCCATGATATTACAATATCCAAAATCTAACACAATATCTTGTCTCATACCACGATTGCCCAGTCGCCCTAGTTGACAACAGTCATGATTAAGCATTTGTTTTCTTGTAGTCATTTGGTTAAAGGAACAACTTGTCTTTAACATGTGTCCCAGCTGTCTGTATTTCCTGCTCCACAACCTGTCAGATGTCTTAAACTGGGTCACATTCCTTAAACTTGCCAGGCAGCCTACAGTATATTAATAACCTACTGAATGAGCAGATTGCAGTCACGTCATGCTTTGTTTTAGGATATAATAATAATCTTAGTGTAGATAACAGCTTCTGACAGGTGATAATACTGAGCTCATCACTGTCAAACATGTTGTACGAGCGGAAGAATGTGCCAAGTCATCACGGCCAATTGTATCTGCAGCTTTACGTCACTCATGAGTCACAAATCAGTTGTAGATGACAAGATTCTGAATGTGCTGCTTCTTGTTCTGCGACTTTCTTAACCACTTCCCGGCATGTTCACGTATTCAGTGACAGGAAATGTTTCATGTTTCTGCTGAGCTGTCATTCTGAGCAGGACTTAATTCAGCCTGACATGCAGAGTCACATGAATCTCTTTAAAAGTATCTACTGTGACTCAGGATAACAACCATTTATTCATCATTTTCACAAATGCTAATGTAAAAGACTAGTTAAGGTACAAATGTGAGGACTGGGCCCTCAAAATACCGCATTCTGATTGGTCAACAGCAGGATGTTCTCTAATTTGAATGAGATAAATCTGCAGAAATAAGGTTTTCTGCACTCAGTTAGAATCTGAAACTAAGGGTCGTCTATTTTCTATGAAGAAAGTAATTTAAACATTCCTTTAAGTCAGACATATCCCGTCCTTTTTACCTTTGACAGGTCTAGTAAATATTCAGTCACCTTATATTTCACTCTACATTCTCTTCTGCCTGGTGTGTTTCTTTCTGTCAGCCTCTGAGTCCATCCTCTCAGCGCCGTCTGAAGCAGCTCACAGATAAGCACGGTTCTGGAAAGATCTACCAGGTGGTGGCGGCGGTGGTGGGCAGCCGGGACCTGGACCTGAACCTGGCCAAAGGGGAGCTGGTGGCTATTATCAGTGAGGCAGACAGCCGGGGAGACAAACGAAGATGGCTGGTCGACGCAGGAGGTAAGAATCAACATTCTGATAACAACAGTAGTCGACAAGAACCTTTTTTGTTTAGCCGCGTCTTTGTGGCTCGTGTCAAGTTCTCACTTGTCTCTGAGACAGTGTTGCCTGTGCTGTGATGTGTAAGTGTACCCACAGTGCCCTATTTATATCTGAGGATAAAATGTTCTGTAGTTAGAAACTCAGGAATGACAGATGCTGTGAATATTGATGCTTGTCTAATGCCAAGGCAGCTTTTCTTAATGCAGCTCTTTGGTGCCATCGTGTGGATGTTTGGTGTCATTGCAATTAAACAGCAATCACATGTCCTATGTACATATGTATTAGTAAGTTAGTAAGCCAGGCACTGTTGCAGATAGGCGGCACATTTAGAGGACATATTTGTGAAAACTGGAATTGGCTTTAAAAACAATCAAATACAGTGAACAGAAAAAGTTTTTTGGATGTTGTTGTTATTTTAAAATGTTGGACTAAACACTAAGAAGAGGTTACGTACAAGTTAGGATACATACTTTATATTAAGTTCCAGTTTTGAATGTTAAAGAGTATGTTTTAATGTTACTAATTTTACAAAAGTATCATTAAAAAATTAATCAACATATTTAAAAATTAATAATCTATGTCATATACTTCGCTTGTAAAATGACAATTTTCATAACAGTTTCTCACCATGTGTCAATTTAAATCTGTGAAGAAAACTTTTTCTAACATGTCTCCACTGTGAACGGAAAATACAATAGAGACCGAAATTCTTCATGAATTAAACAAAGTTGTGTTTAACAACAGCAAAATTATATCAAAACATTAGTAACTAACTCTTACACAACTCATGCAGTATATCTAAAGTCTCATATATCCAGCCATGTGCTCAGTATTTTTCAAACACGTGCATTTTCACTACAACATTTTAAATGATTTAAAACATGGCATGTGCATTTAAACTCTTATCAAGCGGTGCTCATATGCTCAGGCATACTCTGGCGTACTCTGGTCAGGCTACTGGTGGATGGAAATGTTTTATATTGTAAAAATTTTAGCAAAAATGCACAGAGCATACGACTGGATAAATGAGACTTGAGGGCCGCAAGTTGGAATTGAATGTGGGCCGCTGCAATATCTATGATATTAAATTGAGCACTTTTGGGTTATGGGCCATTCGTCTGACCAAACAAGCAAGATGACGACATCAGCCTTGGCTCTGGAAAAGTGTGATGGACATTTTGTTGAACAACAACACATGTATTCACTGGGAAAATCTGTTGATCAACTGTCAGTCAGTTGCAGCTCTTTTATATGTTAACATGGCCACCCCCTTTTTTATCTGTGTGTGTTTCATGCAGGCAGACGAGGGTACGCTCCTTCTGCAAAGCTGATTCGCTATCACCAGCCAACAGCAGACCCGCCGCCTTCCCCACACCTGAACCTGCCTGACGGCGTGACAGGAATCAGAAGACACTCCTACACCCCAGAGAACCGGCCGCTGACGGTCATGAGCCAGCCGTGCTTCCAGGTGATTGATTGATTGATTGAAACTTCACAGTCACGACACAGAATCCTGCCGTGCTCAAACTTTTCCTCATGCATCACCATCGGCCCTTAATTATCAAGATGCGTAGTTCACATTAGAACTCACCCACCCAAATATTGAAACGTGAAATGAAATATTTTCTGATCTAATGCATCACTCAGCATATGTTACGGCCTCGTTAGTGAAATAGACTCGTAAATTTGAGCGGCCGCACACGAGAATCGGCCCGGCTGTAACATCGACCTCAGCTGAGTTATCTGACATCAGACTGTGAGTGTGTGTGTTCCTGTCATTAATTGCACGTTAGCGACTCGGTGTGTGTCTGCAGCTTTGACTGATCGATGTGACAGCGTTCTGCTGTGGAAGCATCAATTTGTCACATGTCTGGCTGGGACTGTGTGTGTGTTTGTATGTGTGTATGTGAGAGAATCCTCGTGTATCCAGCCACGTGTAGGTTCGGGCTGCACAATGTATCATATTTCCGTACATCATAATGTCAGCTGTCAATAAGTGTGATAAACGCATTGCAAAAGACTGTCATATTGCACTCAGGGATTTTTTTCTGAGTTGAAAGTGAGATTCAGTCAAAAAACTTAACTTTAAAATGATGCTAGCATTCTTTTTTTATTGGTGCCTTTTGTGTTCAGTTCAATGTTTATTTGTTCAGTAGAAAAATGTTGGAAATAATTTCCTTTTCATTTTTTTTAATTCAACAAGCAGCGTGTTGCTTTTTAGCCACACTGAGGCCTAGCTCACATGGACACAGGTTTTCCTTCGTTCCCAAAAAAAAAAAAAAAATCCATTCACATACACTGTTATAAAAAAAAATCTCTGTCCAAATGAAAACACAGAAACATCAAGAACAAACTGAAACCCTAAAGCCATGTTGGCCAGTCATGCAAAGAAGAAGAAGATGTTGGCTGATCAGAAGCCTGATAAATGCATATCTCACTACATTTTATTAAGGCCCAAAGCTGTGCATATTTAAGGGCGGGGCTGGTAGAGTGAGAGGCTGTCTGTGAGGCGTTATTGACTCTGTAGCCCACAGAGATCGCACTATAGGGCCACAACAATCAGTACGTTTACATGACACTTGAAAAAAACGAATTATTGCCTTAATCCGACTATAATTGGACAACTGAAGTGCATGTAAATGCGTTACTCTGACTAATATCGGAGTTCTCCAGCTCCGATTAAGACACCCAGATAATGCGATTGGAATTTGATTTTCTCTGGCATGTATATGCTCAACCCCNCCGTCAGTAATTCGATTTTCTCAGTTGCTTGTAAACTGGGACAAGGACAGAAGTCCGATTAGACGCCAAAATCGAATTTTGAGCATAGCTCGATTAAGCTGTGCATGTAAATGTACTGAATGACAACACTCTCAAGCTCATATTGTGATGCACTTCATTTTATTTTCCACTGGGTGTCCACACCTTGCAGGCTTACAAAAGGGCGTGTCTGTGACAACCAGTCACATCTGTTAAAAGAAAGCATCACACCTAGCAACAAGGTCGACCACACCTCCTCAGTAAGATAAAAGTTTCTGTCCTTTCCTTGATCAGAGTTGCTCTGAGAACTTTCCTAAATCAAGTTAGGAGCTCTCTTAGAGTATTCTCAGAATGTTTGTGAATACAGCCCCAGGAATTTAATGTATAACAGCAGCTTTGGCCTCTAGTGTGACTTATAATACATGCGCCAGCAGGGCTTTATAAACAATAACAATGGCATAACATGGCAAAAACAACCATCTACCATCTCTGCTATATGGCGGCTGGCCTCGCCCTCTGCTGCTCAAAGGGTATGGCTTTTGTCCTGTGAGTTAGCCGCTAGCTGCTATCAGCTACTTTTAAAATCTGCCGTGGAGGGTCACTCGCACAACACGTCATCCAAACGTCACAGCTGTGCCGCACATCATCCTGTCCTGCAGAGAAGAGAGGTCGCTCTGTTACCACCTCTGTTTCCAGCTCAGAGGGGAGACAACTCTGTCCCCTCATTCTGAGATCGTACCGTATATACAGCACAGGGAGGCGGCATAACAGCGTCAATTCCCGCTCTAAACAGGCAGTGTAAAATGGGCTTATGAGCCAGATCCACCCCTCACTTCTACATATCTCTACCCTGTCGTCCAAATATGGTCACCTCTGGCTCCAAATCCTGAGCTGGTGATGGCCGAAATGCCGAACTTGAGGCTTCAAAACAGCAGTCCACAAACCAGTAGGTGAGAGTGTATCAAATATGCTTGTGTACATTCGGACAAGGCCTGAAAACATTTTAAATTGCGCTCAGTTCTGCCTTTCTGCTCTTTATTTATCACAAGTAATATCAAGTGTGTGTGTGTGTGTGTGTGTGTGTGTGTGTGTTATTAATGGAAAAGTCCATAACTGGCTGTTTAACCTTGTAAGTGGGTTACTGTGTGAAGGGTTGAGAGTTAATTTATGCACTGCTGCAGGCTGAGATAGAGCATGTTTGTGTGTGTGTGTGTGTGTGTGTGTGTGTGTGTGTTGTGTGAGATTGATTTACATTTTCAACACGTGAGGTTGAGAGGGGAGTGTCATGGCTTGTAAATTTGGGATGGTTTATGTGGTGTGAACATGGGAGGGAGGGAGATTTAGGTGAGTGGATGAGAAAGCAGAAATGCGTTGGGCATCGTGTGTGTGTGTGTGTGTGTGTGTGTGTGTGTGATATGCCTCCGTACTGCCTGTTAAAGTGAGTGATTGCTCCTGTGACCTTATAGATGCGGTTTTTCATGCCCTCTCCTCCCCAATTCCATCCCTCATGACCCTGAGTCTGCTCATATACAAAACATACACCCTGTACACACCCAGAGGCCGTGTCCTCACTCTTTGTTCTTTCATCCACACTAAGCTGCTCTTTTGTTAGTGGAAAATGGCGAGGATGTATCACTAGAGCAGAAGCAGCCACATGATTAATACTGTGATGATTAAGAATATTAATACTATAAATACATTCCTGTCTGGCCTCTGTAGTAATGCAGGCGGTCTTGGTTAACTCATGTTGTCATGACCATATATCAACACAGAGAGGCACCGTTTAGCTTCACCTCACTCCTCAACTCTTTTATTCCCATCAGAAACACAGCTGCAGAAAATATTCACCCAGCTCCTGCAACATGAATCGCTCTGCCACTGATAGCCGTGGTCACTTTACCTTTTTTTTTTCCTCCTGCTTGTCTCTGCCCGGCGAAATGCTAATTAAATGCTAATTGGTGTAGACCGTCAGGGCAGAGCTAATGTCGAAGCTGAGAGGTGAGCTGAGGTGAAGGGTTTGTTAATGACACCGAGCAGCCGGCTAAACTCAGCTATTAGCACAGCTGCGGCACTCTGTCATACCAACACAGGGCTCATTAGGAAGCCTTCATTCTCTGTGTGTGTGTGTGTGTGTGTGTGGTGATGAGATGGGGTTTGTCAAGATATAACTAGTGGGCTTAACCTTTTCAGAGAATATTACAATGATCTGTGGTTGTGTGTGTGTGTGTGTGTGTGTGTGTGTGTGTGTGTGTGTTCGCATTTGTACCACAGACTGTGTAGAATAATGGTTGTAGCCACCATGACGTCATCCATTGGTCTGTGGACTCAAGTTTGGCATTTTGGCCGTCGCCATCTTGGTTTTTTAGAGCCAGATGTGACCATATTTGGATAAGAGCGTGGTTCTGGGGAGGATACGCATTGTTCTGCATCTATCCTGATTGACAGGTCACCATTGTAGCGACCCGTCAGTCACAAAGGTTGTCGCGGCCTTTATGCATCCTCTGCTTTATCGTCTATTATACTTTAAATGTGACCGTAATTTACCTAATTAACATCATAGTGTATTAAAGAAGACTTAAAACTAGTGATTGAGACCATAAACTTCTTCTGAAAATGTTTACTGAGGTTATAAATCAAGTGAGAAGTTGGGTAATTTTGTGACTTCTTTTTCCAACCAAGTTGCCCCCTGCTGGCCATTAGAAAGAATGCAGGTTTAAAGGGCCGTACGCATGCTGCGTCTTTAACCACCTGGAAAATGCAAGGTCTGGTGCTGGGCGCTTCTCTTGTGCCTACTGTGTGCCAGCGTTCAAGGGCACAGAGGCATCTGTCTGACATTACTAAGCGACCCTAACCAGCACTGTGTCATAGCTTACTTACCAGACTTCCTGATTACAGAGCTGATCTTCTTCCAGGCGCTGTTTTGTACTGTATTTGACCAAAAACACTGTCTGTGGAACAGATGTAAAGCTCTGGTAGACGTGCACTAAAATGATGAACTTTTCCATATTTATCACAGACTGATATTTATGGAAGAAGGTAAAGATATATGCTGGCTGTGATTGGTTGGTCCTTCTCACTTGACATGTGGTGTGTGCTGCTGTGTTCCAAAAGTTGAAGTCTGTTTATCTCGGGGAGCAGCCATTGTGCCCTGAAACGGAGGTGGTCGGGATCGCGTGCAAGCTGCAACGGCATGGCTCTTGCATCTGAGCGTGCCTGCTGTGCGTCTACATTCAAAACAATGTATATAAGGGCACAAAAAATACAGCGGGCCACTTCTTATATGAAGTCTGTGATATGCACCCTTTTGCATGTTTTCTCGACACTGGGACTTTAAACTCTGCCTGTATCACTCCGCTTTACAGGTGGAAACATATGACCGCAACAACATTTGCGTTAAACAATGAATGCTCAGAAAAGGACGAAGAGACAGAAAGAATACTGAATACTTCACTGTAAATATCCAGGTGTGATCATATGACACCAGAAGACAACGCAACACACTGACTAAGCTGTTAACTCATCAGCATCACACTTATTCCACCAAAGCGACCGTCCACAGATTGATTCCACCGACCACAAAATAAATGGAGACACACAGATGTAGCCTTCATGACACACAGCAGCTGGCCTGTGGTAAAGTGTAGACCTAGTTTACACAAAGTAGCGAGCCAGTGTGCAGGAATGTTAATGTGTTGCTTGGCAACAGTCCAGTTGCCGAACTATTCGTGTTGGTGAGCCAAATAAATCATTAAATAAACAAACAAATCAGAACCTGTTGCCACTTTTTACTGTTGATAAATGGCGCTTGTAGAACAGCAGCATCATACTCAAGGTCGTGCACTCCTTCTCGTTACTAACTGTAGTTTTTGATCACAGTTTTCTCTGCATGATAAAATGAGCCTGACCAGCTGAGGCTGATGAGGTCCAGTTTAGGCTGATAAAACTGGAGCAAAGTGTGACAGTGTCGATCTGAGCAAACTGAGCCTGAGACGTTTTAAAATGGCCACTTCACTGAAGACAAACCTTTCTGAGTGCGTGACCTTTCCTCTGATACCACCCTGCCAAATGTTACACTTTCCCCCTCCATTACCAGTAAGGTCACAGAGTAACAAACTTGTCTCTACATTTCTCTCTCATCCTGTCATTTTGTTCTCTGCCGCTCCTCAGCCTCGCGGGGCACCTGGCACAGCCGCCTTGTACTCTTGTGTTTGACTCAGCGTCCTCTCTTCCAGGTGCTGGCGGCGTACGACTTCACAGCGAGAGGAAACCATGAAGTGTCTGTCAGAGCCGGCGAGCCAGTCCGTGTCCTGGAGCCCCACGACAAACGAGGGAATCCTGAGTGGAGTCTGGTGGAGACGAGAGGTGGGCTCAGAGGCTACGTGCCCTCCAACTACCTCACAATCATGCCCATGGGGACTGGGCCACCTGGCATGTTCCCCCCCTACTGACAGGAGGGACGGAGACACAGCAGCACGTACAGTATGACAGAGGATTCACCATACTGTCTTTAGAAGGCTTACAGCAGTATTTTTTTAAATGAAGGTGCGTCTGCTTCTCAAACAGTAACATGACTCTACATCGTGACCATCGTTATTTTATTATCAGTGTCAAAATCAGTGTTTTAAACATCAGAGCCATTAAATACAAGAGTTTCATGGCCACAGTGTTAGAAGTAAAAACGCCATCAGTTTTATTTGCACAGCCCAAAATCACAAATTTGCCTCTAAGGTCTTAACACCCTCTATCCTTGGACACTTTATTCGATAAGTATATC
The DNA here is from genome assembly GCF_006386435.1 of Epinephelus moara. Taxonomy (NCBI): domain Eukaryota; kingdom Metazoa; phylum Chordata; class Actinopteri; order Perciformes; family Serranidae; genus Epinephelus; species Epinephelus moara. Next base: position 40,023,576 of record NC_065509.1, read on the forward strand.
GTAACCTTTTACAAGTAAGAGCTTATCTGTCTTCTCTAAGGCCTTTTCTTCACTATCTCTAACTCAATTTCTGCACTAAATTTGAAAAAGATTTTGTTCCCCTCCACACCCAAAATATATCTTTTCAAAAGTGCCATTCAAAGAAGAGATGACACAAGTCTCACAAACTGGTGTGAACACGTGTGAGCTTCAAAAACACTGACATCTGACTGTAATGTCATCCAGACTTCAGCTCTGTGTTCACTCGATTAATCACTCAGGGTGTAAATCACAAGTTTTATCACATTATGATTATTATCGATTAAATTGACTCCACTAACACACATGAAACACGGCTCACAAGCAAGAATATTTACCAAAAGATATAAAATAATAACTGTCACAGACATAACAGTTATTTTTTTGCTTGTCACCATTAGGGCTGCAACGATTAGTCGACTAATCGATGACTAATCGACTATTAAAATAATCGGTGACTATTTTTGTAGTCGACTAATCGGTTTTCATAGAGAAGTACTATAAAAGTACCCCAAAATACTCTTATTACAGCTTCTTATGTTCAGATATTGGCAGCTTTACACACTCTCCCATGACGGTGAACTAAAACCCTTTGGCCTGAGTACGAAACAAGACATTAGATGAAATAATTTTGGGGTTTGGGAGAGACAGACCGATATTTTTCAACATTTTAACACATTTTTCGATAAAATGATTAGTCGACTAATCGAAGAAATTATCGACAGATTAGTTGACAGTTAAAATAATCGTTAGTTGCAGCCCCAGTCACCATTGTTAGCTTAAGCCTGCGGCACTTTCTTTTAATGCACGTAACATGATTTACTCAGTAACATTTACCTGTCTCCCTCTCCTGTGCTCTGCTGCAGCTCCTTGTGTGTGTGTGGACAGTAGGGGTGTAACACACATTGATCCGGATTAATATATTGTCAAAATGATCGACAATCAAATGAAAATATTTATACATATCTGCATCTTTGAGACGCACTTTTATTTTGAAATTCCCATGGCATGTCTGTGTCACCTTTTCTGTAGGTAATGACCAGCAGCCAATTAAAAGACAATGACGATATTTACTGGCAGCGCCTCATGATCACAGGCCCCTACATTGAATCAAATGGAAATTCACTGTACTCCAAAATAAAGTGTGCTTTATACATAACTGACACATTCACAAGTCACTTGCGGTCCATCCAGAATGGACCCGCGACCCACTTTTGGACCGGGGCCCACCAGTTGGAAACCACTGGTCTAAATAACTGATACAGTGTCATATCATGGTGAAACTTGTGATTTACACCCCTAGTGGACGGATGAAGCTCCGCCCCCAGTAACGCACAGAAGGGAGAGAAACGGAGCTGGGTATCATTTAAAAATTGCGATACCAATACCAGTTCCCTTAAGGTGATGCCAACATGCTTTGCCAAGACCTTTTTTGTTCCACTACATCATGTAAACTAAAGCACTCAGTTGTGTAAAATGCCTCTAGACACCACAGACGTGTAGTATAGTCAAATATTTGAATGTTTTGGTGGCATCTCGGCACGCCACATCGCCAAATTCAGTACGCCATGCTCAACTTCACTACACCACAGACTGTTTGGATTGTAGCTGCTGCAGTGGTGGGCCAATCATGTCGCATTAAATTGAAGGACACTTGCTGTGATTGGCTGTGAGCAAACCGGAACAGGAAGTCTTTTTTTTCTAATTCATGAAGGATCAAATGCAGGTCGGGTTTGACTGGGGAAGTTTCAATACTCCCGTTGGTCTGACAGCTGCTCAAGCCTGGACCGTATAATATGGGACATACTGGACACACTGGAAAAGATGAAGGAGCTTCAGCCCCAGTGCTGGTAGTTATGTGACATGTTGCTAATGAGCACTTTAGCAGGACAGTCGCTGAACTGGAATTTAACTCTGCATCTTAAGGCTGAAGGACGATCTTCAAGTTGCACTGCAAAAATCTTTCATGGTCATTATCACAAAGCACCAGAGACGATGGGGAGAATATATTGAAGACAAATGAGGATCAGCTGACCTCTGTGAGAAGGCGTATCCCACAATCCCCGGCGGGACGAAAGGACACGAATTGAAAACGATAGGCTGCATGTTCTCGTTAGAGAGCCTGCGTGTTAGCGAGCTAACGGCAACACTTGGACGCACAGAGCAGAAAGTGTGTGTGCATGTGTTTGATGTGAAATTGGGCTGACAGTTGTGTGGGTGTGTGTGTGTGGGTGTGTGTGTGTGTGAGCTGGGTCTCCTCCTCCTCACCTGGAGGCAGGAGCAGTACTGTATCGAGACTGACAGGTACACAGCGCTCTCATCATCTCAGACAGTGTAATGTGATGTAAATGTAAAATGTCCCCAGGGCCGAGTAGGAGAGAGGCGAGGAGGAGGGGAGGAGTCGGAGATCTAAAGACACAGGAAGGAATTCATACGTGGAGAAGAAGCCAAAGAGTTGGAGGGAAAATAGGAAAACTCTGTGCCTGCTTTTCCTCCTCACATCCTTTTCCTGTTAGTCTGAATATCTATTTTGTCTCAGCCTCCTTCCTTTTCCCACTCCAACCATAAGCTGATTTAAATTCACTCTTACATTCACTTCCTACATTCCCCCCTCATCTGTAAAGGCTGCGGATCTGTAAAGGATGTGTCACCGGTGTGCTTTCATTCTCTCCGTTCACATCACAGGACGAGAATCAACTGCTCCGTGAGGTTTTGGGCTTGAAAAGGTTCTAATCACAAATATAAAACAGTAACGACAGGACTGAAGCGACCTACTTCTGTATTCATAGGCACCTGATGATGCCTGTTGCTATGGATACTGTTCAGTGAATGCAGGTCGCGTCTCCCTGTGGCGTTTCTTCAAGTTGGATGGACTGTGAAAACACTGAGCTGCAGCACAATTCAAGTTGTTTTTGTCGGTTTTGCAAATATTTGCCACCTCAGTATCTTCATGTCACACAGTACGCAGACCTGTGCGACAGGAAGAACTGTTCTGCACTGCAAACTAAACTACAGCTGCATTTCATTTATGTGCTTTTAACTTTCAATGTCAGTGCCGCAGCGTCACATGACATCATTCCTATCTAAGTTCATTGATGTACTGATCCTGCAAACATCTTGATCTTGATCTCTTTTTTCAGAGCGCTCCGTGTTTTTTGTGTGGCCACTCTAACGATGACATCACTGACACTTTTTTAGCTAGGCTGCTTTCACTGTCACAACAGAGACAGAGACGCTAATTTTGCGAGCACATCAGTCGGCGGACACTAGGTGTCGCTGGTGAGTGTTGTGATTTTATCACCGCTCACTTTGTAAGCTTGAGGTTAACTTTGTCAACCCTCTCTTAAGTTAGCGCGCCAATGTTAGTGTCAAGATCTTGTTGTCATAGAAACAAAACCCACGTGCAGCAAGTCATTAAAAAAAAGCGCTGCCAGCACACAAATCCACCAAAGACCCACGGATGTACGGTCACCCCTCCCAAATGCGGGCCACATTTAAAGGACGTGTAGAGAGCTACAGTGGCTGACAAAAAATGTCTATCTAGAGCCAGTGTTTGGTTTGTCCCTTCTGGGCTACTGTAGAAACAACATGGTAGACTCTGTGGAAGAGGACCCGCTCTGTATGTAGATACATAGGGTTCATTCTGAGGTAATAAAAACATGATTCTCAGTTTTAGTTGATTATAAACCAATGAAAACAAAGTTATGAATATTTTTGTCACTTGGCAGTAGATGCCCCTAAATGGAAACACTGGACCTTAAAATCTGTGAAATCATTTATCCAACATGGAGCACCTACTCAACAGTGGCTGCACATGACATTCCTGGAAGTGGGCGTCTTGTCACACGAGCATGTTTTGCATAAAACGGAGCCTTTTGTCCGGTGGATAGTGCTGTATCAGCTGCTGAGGATGTGAAGCAGAGGGAGGGGGCCGCTCAGCTGGAGCTTAGCTGTTCCCATTCGTCTGAATGTCAGGACGGCGCAGAGCAGCAGGAGGGACGGGGAGAGTGTGTGTGTGGTGTGTGTGTGTGTGTGTGTGTGTGTGTGTGTGTGTGGGATGCTACTAATGTACCAAAATACCAAATGTCCTCAAGGTTAGTAAGAGAAAGGGGAAGTAAAGAAACCTGACGACATTTTACCTGCTGTCACTTCTTCAAAGGCCAGTTTAGGATGAAAGGAACAATTCAGCCATTAAATGTTGTTAAAAACAGGTAATGGCACTAACTTTGCATTTTGGCTTTTATTTCACTTTTTTTGTATTTATTGTAAATAGTGAATTAACGGTGAGAAACTGCTACTGGTGATGCCTCCTAAAATTTAAATCCACTGCAAAGAATTTTGTTATTCTTTGAAAAAACTTGCAGATACTGTAAAAATAAAATACATGACTTCACAACACACTCCTGGAAAACATTTAGAGCCATGTTCTAAAGATATATGATTATATATAGATAGTAAAGGGTCTATTTTTTCATTAAAATCATCTCTTTTTTTATCAGAAATGGGATAAAATGTAGCTTTAATTTCATTCATTCAACTCTCGTCCACTAGAGGGAGCTGGAGACCTAGGTTGGTTGATGAGAGCCTGTGTATTTCACTGTGTAACTGGTGTGTTTGTGTGTGTGTGTGTGTTACCTCTGTCAGTATTAGTGCTAGCCTGAGAGCAGAGCCTGAACATAATCTTGTACATTCTGTTCCTATTGTCCAGTTTTTTTATATTAACCCTCTGTTGAACCAACATGTGAAGAGTTGAATGTTTAACCTGCTGACGATCTGGTTTTACAGTTTTACAGTCTGTACAGCATTTCTCTGTGTAATTTATTGTTTTGTAACTGTGTTGAGTCATATTGTTGTTTTTAACTTATTCGATGCCGCAGGGCGACCTGACCTGAGATGAATCATGAAGTCTTTGAAGTCTTGCCAAAGTTATGATGTTGGACTCACTTTCTCTCTCTCACACACACGTATTCACACAGCAGATGGGAGTGTCTGCAGTGCAGCAGTAGTATCTGTCAGGGCAGCTGTGAACTGACTGTCTGTGTGGCTTCAATAAAACTAAACAGAAACCTGTTCAATGTCCTTGTATCACCTCATGTTAATAACATATCCAAAAAATTATTCAGACATTTATGATCAGTTCAGATCAGTATCGTGTAAAAACTGGAAATTATAACGTTTCTGCCATCAGCTCAAAGGTTTAATTTTGTTAAGGCTTGAAGCTATGCAGTAATAAATGGCTGGCTGCTTTGACTGACCTACAGTATATGAGGCATTGCAACAGATCCACTACTCGCTCCTCCAAAGCTCCAAAGTCTTTGGCTCCAAAAATCCAAGATGATGACGGCCGAAATGACGAACTGGAGTCTTCAAAACAGGCCACAGACCAGTGACTACAAGGTCATCCGGGCAGGTTACCAGCCAATCACAGAGCTGAGACACTTGCGGGCAAGTTCGTCAATAAACCTAACCTGCATGTCTATTTGCATCCATGTGATGTCTTACAATTGCTTTATCAATTAGTTATTTTTTCAGCTATCGACAAATCATCTAAGCACTAGAAACTTCTCTAGTAAACATCAATTTGGTGAAAGCCAGATCAAAACCAGGCTAAATTTGGTTGAAAGGCCAACAAGCAAGTTTTAACTGCACATTAAATGCTGTTAAAACAATGGTTATATGTTTCCTAGACACCTGAAAACTGTGACTCTTTGGACATGTTCCCAATTTTTCAGCTGTCCTTGAAACAATACTCACATCCCATAGGTGCTCAACTGGATTCAGGTCAGACGAATGAGAGGGTCAGTCAATGGCATCAGTGCCTTCATTATCCAGGAACTGCCTACACACTCTGCACCAGGAGGAACCCAGGGCGCACTACACCAGGAGGAACCCGGGGCGCACTACACCAGGAGGAACCCGGGGCACACTACACCAGGAGGAACCCAGGGCACACTACACCAGGAGGAACCCAGGGCCCTCTGCACCAGGAGGAACCCAGGGCCCTCTGCACCAGGAGGAACCCAGGGCACACTACACCAGGAGGAACCCAGGGCCTGCTGCACCAGGAGGAACCCAGGGCCCTCTGCACCAGGAGGAACCCAGGGCCCTCTGCACCAGCGTAAGGTCTGACAGTCACTCTGAGGATTTCATCCTGGTACCTAACAGCAGTCAGGGTACTGTTGGCTATGACATGGAGGTCTGTGTGACCCTCCAAGGATCTGCCTCCCCAGACCATCACTGACCCACCACCAAACCGGTCATGCTGGATGATGTCACAGGCAGCATAACGTTCACCACGGCGTCTCCAGACTCTTTCACGCCTGTCACATGTGCTCAGTGTGAACCTGCTCTCATCTGTGAAGAGAACGGGGCGCCAATGGTGGACCTGCCAGTTCTGGTGTTCTCTGGTGAATGATGGAGCTGCACGGTGCTGGGCTGTGAGCACAGGTCCCATTAGAGGACATGGGGCCCTCATGCCACCCTCATGGAGTCTGTTTCTGACAGTGTGGTCAGAAACATGCACACCAGTAGCCTGCTGGAGGTCATTTTGTAGGGCTCTGGCAGTGCTCCTCCTGTTCCTCCTCACACAAAGGAGCAGATACCGGTCCTGCTGCTGGGTTGATGCCCCTCTACGGCCCTGTCCAGCTCTCCTCGTGTAACAGCCGGTCTCCTGGTATCTCCTCCATGCTCTTGAGACTGTGCTGGGAGACAGAGCAAACCTTCTTGCAACCACTTGTAAGGATGTGCCATCCTGGAGGAGCTGGACTACCTGTGCAACCTGATTGGGCTGCAGGTACCGCTTCATGCTACCAGTAGTGACAAGGAAACAGCAGAAACTGATTCACAATCACTTGTGCTTCCTATACAGACAGATTTATATCCCTGAAGTTTAACTGACTTGCTGTTATACTGTGACAACTAAGTGTTCCCATCATTTTTGAGCAGTGTATTTTCCCTCTCAGACACTTTGAAGGACAAACAGGCAAACTTCCATCCCACTGGTCCCAAGTTTGAATCCCAGAGGAGCTGGAAAAGTCTGGACACTGAAGTTGACAACAACAAGCGCTTCCTCAACATCCGCCGCTGTTATGCCCTTAAGCAAGAGAGCCCACAGCTGAGCGTGTCAGCTGAGCAGTTTACTAGTTCTGGCAGATTCTTACAGACTGAACATGTTTGCAGAGTAAACACGTCTCCTCACAGGTTTCGTACTCGGCAGTGAGAACAGGCTCGCTGCCCAAACTGGTCGGATTCTTTACACAGCAGCTGTCACCACAGCTAATCTAAAATGTGATGTTTACTTCTGTGTCTCCTCTTCCTGTTATTTAGCTCCCTTCACATCCTGTCCTCATCTTCATCTCATTGCTGGGATTGATTCAGCGCTTTCAACGTCGCAGTCGCTCCACTCCCTGTCTTATTTTCCACCACAGTGTATAATAATCCTCTGGAGCGGCAGATGTGAGTTTGAACCGCTCACAGGTACCTCTTTCATCTTCATACACCTTCAGTGCAACCAAGTGCAAAATAAATGTACAATAGAAAGCTGCGGCGAGTACACACACACACACACACACACACACACACACACACACATTTATATGCTGTGTTTAGCTTTGTTTCTGTTTCGGGTGAGTTCAGCGTCGCACTCACTGCACCGTTCACCTGCCGTGTGAATGCAAACCAGCAAATGTTTCCCAGAGAAATAAAAATGGTGAAAGATGCTGTGACAGTATTTTTTATATTCTCCACATATCATGTGTTTAGTTGAGCCAAACCTGAACGCGTAGATTGTTTCTCTCTGCCTGTCAGACGCTGTTAGCACGGCCTGTTTTTACCTGTTGTGTTCTCTCAGCTGTGATCAGACAGCAAACATCCAACCACAGGTGCTCTAATGGGCTGTTTGTCTGTCATTAGCATCACTGCTGTTTACTTTGAGGCTGACTTTATTTGAGTTATTGATAAAGAGACGAGTAAAGAAATGCTAAATAGGCGAAGTGAGACAAAGAACTCCCCGTATTGATTCATACTGACAGAGAGAAAAACACAAGATGACAAATATTAATGACATGAAAACACAAGCAGGGGTGGATGAACCTGAAGCAGCAGTTTGCCTCCACAAGCTGCTTCGTTGGCTTTTTGGAAACACTTCCAGGAGTTTGAATAAGAGCAGGAAGAGGTTTTGACGGACGAATACACTGACTGTGTTGTGTGCTCTCAGAGCTTTGCACACCAGTGTTCAATTGAGTGTCTTTGAAGCCAACTGATTCAGATCTTCACTCTCTTTCATCTCCTGTACTTCAGTCAGCAGCTGGCTTTGTCCCAGGTACCCGGGAAAGAGAGTATTCTGACTCGACCTGAGCCTCCCAGGCAGCAGGGACTAATGAAAAGCTGCAGCAGGTTTAGCCAATGAGCACAAAGTTCCTCCTGTTATAGAGTTATTGTAGGCCCAATCCCAATCTTCACACACAGACTCACAGACTTTAAAGGAGCAATAAGCAAAATTCATCATTTCTAGATTGAAGGAATTAAAAAATCGCTATGTGAAGAACTAGAGGTGTAATTTCATCTGGAGTATAGCATGACCTCACACACCCTCTCTCTGTGNCTGAAATGAAGGCGAGGCTCAGTGACTAGAAGAGCTGGTAGAAGCGCTCCATAGCTGTAAGTTACTCCAGTAGCCGTAGTAGCTCTAGTGCTAACTCTGGGAGTTAACGCTAAGGCTCTCGGTCTCACGGTCTCACGGAGAAAAGTTGGAACGTTAGCATGGCAGCCGATAGCTAAACACAGCAGAGACCAAGAGTGAGTGAAAGACATTGCTAACTGCTAAACTAAGTTGGCCGTTTAGGTTTTATTTCCTCGCCCCTGTGGCGAGTGGATCTGCCTGCAGTGAAAGCGGGGCTAACCAGTGCTTCCTCCTCAGGCTCCACTTTACTCAGCTGCCAGCACAGCCAGTTAGCCTCCGCTAGCTTCCCAGCTAGTGGCTCTCCATTTGGATCCAACCGGAGCACCGAGCCCTGGTTTGTTATTCAGGTTAATGTGGGAAGAAGCAGCGGGTATACTGGGCAGCTGAGTGAAGCGGAGTGAAGCGGAGCCTGCGGAAGAAACACTGGGACCGTCTGGATGTGATAGTCCGTGGAGATGCTGCGGTGCTTGGCTGCACAGACAAGGCGAGCGGGGGTGGGGGGTGGAGAGCAGAGGTAGAGGGAGGAGTGGCTCATGACACACTTTGTTTTGGTCTACAGGCAGTGCACAACAGCAAACCTAGCGGTGAAACGATTTAGCTTATTGCCCCTTTAAGGTGTGTTCCCGCTAAGTGTATTAATGCTCAGGGCTGTCCCACTGTAAAATCCATAGACTGTGTAAAGTAATAGACGTAGCCACTGTGACATCACTCATTGGTGCATAAACTCCAGTTTGGCATTTTAACCCCCGGTTCAGACCAATGATCGCGGTGAGACGAAACTCTTTTAGAATGTTGCAGAGAAAAGTTGCAGCACTGTGAACTGGCCGTCTGAGCTCGACTCAAGCTGGCTGGTGGTGTCACCTGCAACTCAGCTGGTCAAATATCCAACGGCCGGTTTTAGAGCATAAAGCATGTCACCTGTTTCAACAGCCAGTCGGCTTGTAAAAATCAAAATGATTGCAGACGGCGTGTTGGCTTGCTGCGACGGGAGCTCTGTCACTGCTGAGCCCTCTGTTTCTGTCCTCACGGTGTGCCGATGTCGGACGTTGGGTCGCTGCTGCTGCTGGCTCTATGTGCTTATGCCCCGCCCACACACACATTCTAACTGACTAATTGGCGGTGGTTATTTATATTATTGTGGCATATTGATTATGAATACAGTCCATCTGATGCTCGTTTTGTTTCATCACTGTAGCCAGTATCTCACTATCACTATCATTCAGATTTTAAGAAGCTACAAATTATATTCAGCCACAAAATGAGTCTGAAAAGCTGCAAATCAGAACGGAAGCACAGAGAGTTGTTGACTAGAGATGATACGCCGTCTCATGGTGGTCACTTCCTGTCAACGTTACAGATCAGAAGCACAGAGAGTTGTTGACCAGAGATGATACACCGTCTCATGGTGGTGACTTGGTGTGAACCGGCAGGTTTTTAGAACGTTGCAGACGGGTGCATTACAAGTAGTTTCCCGTTTTAAATCATCTGGTTGTGAATCTTTGGTCAGAACTGGGCTTGAGTTGTTGCCATCTTGGATTTTTGGAGCCAGAAGTAACTATATATGGGAGTCTGGCACTGTGGAAGAGACCGAGGATCTGAGGACACCATCATCAGACAGCCTGTCACTCAAAGTGACCCAGCCTTGAATAACTTAAAGCCTTGATAAAATGTAAATGGCTAAAAAATTCAAATTCATACAAATGTAGCCCTGTGCAGCTGTAATGACTGGGAAATTAGTTATAGAGACCAAAACCAGACTGTGAACATGGTTATGTCTGCTGTAAAGTTAGACAGCCTCAAGTGGCCATTAGAGGAACTGCTGTTGGGGCGTTGGTGGCTTAGTGGATAGAGCAGGCGCCCCATGTACAAGGCTGTTGCTGCAGCGGCCCCGGTTCGAGTCCAGCCTGTGGCCCTTTGTTGCATGTCATCCCCTCTCTCTCTCCCCCTTTCACACTTAACTGTCTTGTCCATTAAAGGCAAAAAATGCCCCAAAAAATATCTTTTAAAAAAACAAGAGGAACTGCAGTTATTACTTTGGCTTCATTTTTCAGCACTGGAGGTTGCTGCTTGGTATGAAACCTGTCCCTGGCCCCCAATGTCAGACGATGCCATGCTTACAATGTGTTATCATTTTTAAAAATCCCCATCGCTATGCAAAACTCGTCTCACATAGCCAAACCTATCTCTACACTATGCTTTAACCCTGTGTGCAAAACAGCATCAACCCCTGAGCCAACAATTTACACGCTAAAATGTGGTGTTTTCTTTTGCAAGGATATAGCCATTTTAATGCCAGGGCTTGCTTCTCCACCAAAACAAATTCCCCCCCGACACTATTTTGCATGAGCACCATCCCTGCATCCAGGGCGTAGCGTCACCCAGACAATTGTGACTTGTTAAAAATAAAAAATACAAACATCCCACAATGTTTTTTTCCCTGAGTGCAGAATTATAATGGGTTCAGCCCAGGCACCCAGGAACGCCGTTCAGCCCTGCTTCCAGTTTTTTCCAGGGGCTACTCGAGGTATTGCAGCGCAAAAATCTCCTCGACCCAAAAAGCATTTTCCCCATAGACCACCATTATAAAAGTAAGTGAGCAATTCTCATTGGGCTGAATAGGCTCCATCTTGGTGTCCTGTATCAAGATCTAAGAATACAATCATGTTTCATCCAGACCTTTCTCCTGCTCGGGCACTGCACAAGATAGGTCAGGCTATGCAAAACTAGCTTTTAGCATGGAGGTTGGGATTGGGCCACACTGTAGTAATCTGAAAATGGAAGTGAACATGGCAGCTAAGCTCTCTCACATAAAACATTTTCAATCTTGATCCACTATGATTGTACCTCAGTGAAATATGTCTGATGATATATTATTGTGGTCTGACAAATGAATTATAATTACCACGGCTGTAACCTCCACACATGTAGCCCACACTGTTAACCGCAGCTGCAGCATCATGTCTGCTGAGCAGATTTTGTCTGTTGTGTTTGGGGCTGGAGCTGCCCGTGGAATCTGAGCAGATGAGTGTTTGTGCCGAGCGTCTCCACAGGGAGCATTAGCCGGCTTCAGCGGGCACTGGAGTGTGAACTGGAGAGCTGGTTTAGGGGCTTTTAGAGTGTCACTTAGTGAACAAACGCTGCCTCTGTATTTGTGTGGAAGCACGTCAAGGCTCTGTGCAAGCTGCTTACATCCGAGCGGCGATGCTTGGCTGCCCAGTTTTGTGTGTAAAAATGGACATATGCATGCATGAATATCTTATGGCTGCGTATGTATATATTTGAATTGCAGACATTTCCTGTGAGGACGTCTTGTGCGCGTCTTCACTCAACATATGTGTCCATTCAAGCGTGAGTTCAGTTTTAACAGTGACGTAAGTGTGTGTGTGTGTGTGTGTGTGTGTGTGTGTGTGTGTGTGTGGTGCCCATTAATGCTTACATCAGCAAACCTCTTTTCTGTTAGAAGCTGTTTGATGAAGAGGAGCACCTTCAGGCGTCTCATACCCTCTGAATGACGTGTGTGTATGTGTGTGTGTGTGTATGCCTCCTCGTGTGTGTGTAGGAGGATGTGTATGCCGCTCTGTGTGTGTGTGTGTGTGTGTGTGTGTGTGTGTGTGTGTGGCTGAGCCTCAGCAGTGTAACAGTGAACAGATCCCAGGCTATAAATATCTTGTCCGCTAACTGACGCTGAGCTAAAAATAGACACACACTGTTCACACTGCTGCCTAGAGGACGACAGGAGAACTGCATTTAAAGAAACAGTTTGTGTTTTTATTTATTTCTGTGTACAGTCACAAATCAGAGCCTCCAGTTTGTGTTTGTGTGTTTAAGGAGCCAAAGTCAACTGGGACTGGAAAAACAAATTCCCTGAAAAGAAGGGAAAAAATCAAGATGGCAGAGACTGGGGCAGAGATGGTCAACAACAATTGCCAAAATCAATATGAAGGTGAATGCTGAAAAATAAATTAATAAAAAACAAGTAGGAGAAATAATGTTTATGAAATGACAACATGAAAAAAGTAGGGTTTGGCCATCCCTGTGTCAAAAAATGACTCATTCTGATTCTTAGCCCAAATTGTCCCAAGTCCAGACCCCCAGAACCTCATCAAATCTGGGAGCCAGAGCCTGCTCACATTTGATCCTCAAGCACAGTTAACACAACAGAGTCTGCTGTCATTTAGCCACAGTCAGTCTGACTCAGCTGGCTGTGTTAATTTGTTAATAAAATGATCATCAGGGTCGAGAGATGTTGAGCTGATTATCTTTTTTAAACTGGGAATGAGCTATTACCGCAGACTGTATAACACAATGGACAGAGTTACCGTGACATCACCCATTGGTTTGTGGACGGCTGTTATGAAGCCTCAAGTTGCCTTTGTTTTTTTTGGAGCCAGAAGTGACTATATGTGGATGAAAGGGTGGAGCTGTGGATGAGTGAGAGGTGGATCTGACTCATATACATTACTCCATTATGAAGAAATAACATTGTTTGCTAGCTTGATGCTAACGGCAGAACTCACCGGGTTACTAAAGTGCCTCTGCTGTTTCACATCATAATCTTTCCCTTTTTACTCTGTGTGGCAGGTGGACATCAAGTGGAAATGTTGCAGCACTGTGAGTTAAAGGTATTTTTTGTTGCAGAGAAAACAGGGTGTCACTGTCTGTGTTTCATTGTGTGTATCATGTCTGACAAACATAATGTGAGAAAAGCAAAATCAGCTGCGTCAATGCGCATGTGTGTTTAAGATCTGTAGTTTGTAATCTTCATTCCACCAGCGTGTGGAGTCTTCTTCCTGGTTTGGAAGCTCCCTGTGTGTGTGTGTGTGTGTGTGTGTAAGAGTGTGTGTGTGTGTGTGTGTGTGTGTGTGTGTTGTGTGTTCAGGGCGACAACGGTCAACCAAACTGTTCATGTTGCTAATGGCAGCCTCAGGGTGAGAGCAAGCCATCTGCGCCTCTGTGTGCAAGAAGTGTGTGTGAGTGTGTGTAGCACGGTCGCTATCTTACTTACAGCTGATCCTGAAAGTCATGATTTATAGTCAAAGAGGAGAGCAACAGACACACACACATACACACACACACACACTCACACACTCTGGATTGGATGCAGCCATCTCTGTCCAGCATCACAACACACTTGTGAGAGCGAGGTGCAAAGTGTGTTTGTTTGTGTGAGTGTGCATGTGTGTGCATGTGCGTGTGTTTGGGGTGACAGCTGATGTCTGAAATTAGGAGCAGCCAAAGTCGAACCCCCCGAGGAGATGGAGAGGTGCTGGGCTGAGCCGACATGACACACACACACACACATTAATATCCTTTCTCTCACATCTGTGTCACCAGGAATTAAAGACGCCTCATGCAGCAACACTTTATCGTTAATAAATCATCAGTGTATCACGTCATGTTTACCTTGTTTATTCTGTTCTTCATTTCCTGCTTATCTCTGATAAACAGATAAATCTGTTTGAGAGGAAATGTCTGTTTAAGTGACTGTGCGGAAATAATAGAGACAAATTTTAGCATCTGGAACCTTTGATGAAAATGCCCCTCTGTTTTCAAAGAATCTTCCAAATGATGCCAAGCAGGACTGGGCGATAAAACGATCAATATCTCGATATATTATCCTCGATAGAGTGATCATAAATATTCGATGAATCCTCTATATAATTATGCCACACATGCGCCCATAGAGGAGTGGTAATGCACCTTAACCACTAGTTTCCACACGCCATTAACCAAGGGAAGTAGTAGTAGAAGAAGACGAGACCGCCAACTAATGTGCACGGTGGCATCACAATAACATTCAACATGCTCATAAAGTTGCTCTTAGCATGACTGTTTTGTCCACAGATAACAGCACAGCACTACACCATTGAATTTGCTGCACAGCGTTAGCAACAGAAGCTGTATATTAGGGATGTAAATCACTGGTGTCATCACATTACGATGTTATATCGATTCTTTGGACAACAATACGATATGCAGTTTATGATTTTGATACAATGTGATTCAAATATAGTTCACACTATACGACTTTTCTGTCCGTTCCAACAGTCACTACGTCAGAATACCCGATTGTGGTGTCATAAAATCGCGCCGTGACTATGCGATGGTCCACGACCAATCATTCCCGGTCGTCTTTCATGACGTGTGTGATGTCATCGGGTTATTCTTGTCCTACTTTTAATACTTTTACTATTAATTCAGTTACTGTGTCTGTTCATGTGCCAGCCGAGATGTTGTAGTAACGTAAAAAGTGCCACCAGATGGCAGGAGCTACACTAAGCAAGTCACTGACAATAAAAGCCTTTTTAGAAAATGAAGGGATTCTCTCAACCGAAGTTATAAGGGGCTTTTAATTTGAAACAGATACAGGAAGTGTTGAGTTTGAAATGACGGCGCAATGCATTAACTTTATCAAGGCAACGGGAGCGGATAAAAAGTAAAAATGTAAAGATACAGAGGGAATGATAAATAACTGCCTGTTTATAATGTAGTCTGTTTCAAATGAAGCTGGCAGCCTCTGCAGCTGTGGTGAGTAAAAGCCATTGATTTTTAATTTTCTTACTTTATGTCCGTCTCCATTATGAAGAAATGACATTGTTTGCTAGCTTGATGCTAATGGCAGTACTCAGCGGGTTGCTAAAGAGCCTCTGCTGTTTCACGCCATAATTTTTCCCTGTTTACTCTGTGTGGTAACATTCCTAGAGGAAATATCTAAAAGGCTGGGGTGTTGTTGTCATACACTTGTCTACGGCAGCAGATCGCTCTTTGTTCCTGCTGGTCAAAGTGACGGCTGTGACGGGAGTAATCATGAACAACAAAAAGAAAATTAGAGTTTCTGTAGGAACGTCATGAGGCATCCCAGACTTTGCATCGGTTGTCGTCTACTATGACACACTACACGAGATGAAAAGATGGAACATTGCGTACGACACTCGTTGCCGTTCACGATCTGAGCTGTCACTGTGCTACGCTGTGTCGGGCTATCGAGCTGATAGTTAGCAGAATGAGATGCTGTCCAAGCAGGTAACGTTACGTTGTCTTTTATCTCATTGTTTGCATACAGCATGTGCCCCATCTGTTGACCTCTAGTGTCTTCAACTGTCACTCAGGAGCAATAGTCAGCCCTTAAACTTAAAACAAATATTGATTTTATTTTAATAATTATTGATAGACTGATATGATATTTTATTCCTTTTTTTTTAGCCATATTGCCCAGCCTTAGTGCCAAGAAATGTGACTCATTAAGATTTTGTCCCCCTTTTAGTGCAGTGCTCCCCTTTAAATGCACCTCCTCTTTAAAGGCGCCGTATCTAAGAATGTGGCCAAAGCGGTTACTGCACTCAAATTCAAGCGGACCGTTCGAGCAAGTCCGCCTTCTCTGCTGCTAACGCTGCTGCCAGGATACAGCGGAGGAGGAGCCGGTGGCTAATGCTATGTACCGGGACACTGCTAATGCTGCTTGCCGTGCTGCTAACGTTTGTTTCTCAAAAAAATCAGTCGGGTCGATGACCCAACTGCACATGGGCTACAATATATGATCGAAAATGAATAACAGTTGAAAGTATTCGAAATGTCCGTCCCTGTCTAGCTATGATGCTAGTTAGCCAACTTTGGCTAAAGCTTACCTGTGGAGGAGAAGAGTAGCCACTTCGATTTCAAATTCTTCTCCGCTTTCAACGGTCTCCACTGTTCAAAAGCATCTCCTATATAGACCCTCACTTTGCCTCGAGTTTTGTCTTGGCGTTTTTGGGAATCATAACGAGGTCGTTTGGGTTTAGTCGCAGCGTCAGCCATTGTAGCTCAGTCGTAACTGTAACTGCTGCTGAGACTCTACTGACTGCGTGACTGGTAGACGGCGGTGGGTGGCGCAACAGGCCAAAACACAAATTCAAAACATAAATATGATTTGCAGACCGTAAAATTTTTTTAAATGTGAATATTCTGGCTGTACTATTGTTGTCGGTGAGATCAGTATGTTATATTAACATTATTCCTTAGTCTCTGTGACATATTAGGATGATTTTACGACTATTTGCTTTAGATTTCTTACATATAGCTCCTTTAAAATTGTGCCTCTGCTCCTCCACATTTTTGCACACATCCCTCTAACCCAGAGGTGACTCAGTTTAAAGCCATTAGACACACGCACACAGGAGATTGGCTGACTATAGCTATTTTTCAAGACTGTGGCAGTGGTGCCTGACAGCTCTGTGAGTCACCTGTTAGTTTAATTTCCACAGCTCCTCTCTAGATTCCTTGCTTTGTTTTGTTTTTTTCCTTGAGCCCTCACAGACCTTTCTCAAAGCAGATGTTTTAACTTGCCGTAGCAGGAAATGCGCAGGTGTAACGAATAATATTAATGAAGGCTCCCTTCTATCAGTGAGCGCGATACCTGACACTTAAACACACACACTGAATGTAGCCATTATTAGTTAATGCTTTTACTTACACCTGTGCCTGACAAGTGAACACTGCAGTGAAAAACATCATTTTCTGCATCAAACATTTAATAACAGCAGAATGATTTCACAAGCCTGATCACAGAGGAGCAGAATATCCTTGTGAGTCCATGTGTTTTTCAGGCTGAGTTCCTTCAAATAAGGAAAAGAGGCATATTGTTGCTTCAAGTTTTTGGTTTTACCTAAAACCATCATGAGGAGCAGGAGAAGTCGTTAGAGAACAACAGCATGTGAATACCAGGTGTGTCTGCTGATTGCTCAGGGTTAGGCTTGGGTGTAACGCCATTAATCTGGTTTACCATTTCCAAGGCTCTGGTATTTGGCATGCTGGCTAATGGCTTTACTGTGACACTTCAGTGGAACAGTCACTGTTGATATTATTAATCACACCTGAACTTTACCCAAATGTCTTCTGTGAAAAAACGTCTGTAAGGTCAGGCATTACACAGCCTCAGTGGGCATGTGTATTCATGTACTGTAAATAGCAACAACTCCTCATACCTAAAGGTCAGAATAGGTTGTTTGCCAGTGACTCCCAAAACAACACAAGAGGTTACCTAGAGTTGTCTTGCTTTGGTCTGAATCAGGGACTCATGTTGTTCCACAGTTGTGTAATTGCCTAGAGTTCGTTCGTGCTCTCACGGCAGCATTTACAAGAGGACCAGATTAGATGCCTTGTGTGAGAAAGCTGCTCTTGATTGGTCAGAATTTCCATGTGGGAAAAATCCAGGAAGTAAAGCAAACGTTGAAGGATAAATGTGACACTTTCTAATGTCACAATGGAGGGACAACTACGCAGGTTGATTTTAGCGCTGCTCATCGTGGACTATATTGCTGTCATTGTTCATTTTAGTCAAACCATACAGTTTGAAAACGAGGCGCGGCTCCAACTAGAAAACAATGTTTTGATGCATTGGATGTGCTGAATGTGCATATTAAGGCAGTACAGGAGGAGGTGCACATTAATAATCCTCCAGGACTGTAACATGCTCATGTTTAACCCAAACAATGTGTCATGTGACTGCAGTTGGTTCACATCCAGGTCGGAACACGTTCTCACCACAAACCAACCGCACCAGAGTTCGTTTGTTTTTGTTTTTTTGTTCACTTGATTGTTTTGGTGTGATTGCTGTGTTCACAACTGCTCAAATGAACCGTACTTAGGGGGTAAACCAACTTGACTTCGACTGAACCGACCAGACAGGGCAGGTGTGAAAGCATGTTAATGGTTGCCAAAGCCTTTTTTTTTCCCCACAGTCGATGGGTTACAATTAGGGATGTTCCGATCCAATATTCAGATCGGTATCGGCCGGCGATATTAGCAAAAAACGTGCATCGGATCGGACTGCGTGGAAAAATGCTGATTCAAGAACTCCAATCCAGTTTTTCATAGACTCCGATCCAGGTTTTCCGGCCAGCCCAGCGCTCCGCCATTCAAGCAGTCCATTCCAGTGATCCGCTCCAGCACTTACTATCAATCCACCAGGCCAGCATGCAGACACACAGGAAACAGCAGCACCAGGCTGGCACTGACACTACTAAAATAACTGAAAAGGAAAGGCTGCATGGTTTGTTAAATGCCAACAATGTCTTGTGGTGTTAAACTTTTTTTTATTTATTAGGGGGCCAAAGCAGCCAAAGCAAACCAGCTATATTTTTTATTTAATGTTAATGTTCAA